>NW_020170385.1:1441983-1472458 GCF_000524195.1 Echinococcus granulosus | reverse complement strand
CCGGAGCTTATCTGCTTGTCTTAATAACGTTGCGCAGTACGAGTTCAAATCTGCGTCCTCAACTAGAGTTTTGCTTGTCGTCCATGATCGTGTCCTCTGTTTCAGCTTTTCAAATCTAGTGCGGTAATCGTAGATCGTACAGATCGGATTTTATATAAGCATTTTGTATGAAAAGCATGGCATGGAAAACTGAATAAAACCACCTAAATTTTTAGACAACACAAAACCAACACATTTTGCCATTACCCGACTTGGATTAACTTCCACCGAAAATACAAATTTACTAGTGTTGTCCCAGAACTATTCTTTTATCTTTGTGCCATAACTTCGCATGTGCTAATTGGTATCAGGAATGCAAGTCGAAGCACTATTCATTTAATACATAGTCCCTTTCGTTACTTTATAGGCTGTATCCGGTTGATCATACACGAGTAAGCGAGTTTGGGCAGCTCGATGCCGAGAAGGGATGCGAGAGGAACGTTGGGACGTCGTCGCTCAAAAAGTTAAAGACCGCCTAAGCAGAAACGAATATTTAGTGGTGTGAAGGGCCTTATTTATTAACTATGGTCTTTTGTTAATATTATCATCGGAATTGTAATGTTCTCCTGTCTGTTTTCTCCCGTGTTCTCTGTTGCTATTTATTCGGAGCGCAAGTCACATGCCGGCAATCACGTGTTTTCATTATCTCCAAAGTACTTGTGAAAGAAAGGTATGATTAACAAAGCAATCAACATAGCTTGCATCAAGATGTATTGTTATCCTTACAGACATATTCTAGCATTCATTTTGCTGATTTGATATGGGGTCGGAAAGTGATGTTGCCAGATTTGAGATGTGGAATTGGGTATCAAGTAGACAAGGCAGGCATGGTGCTTTCGTGTATAATGGCAATTTGGTAATGAGATGATCCTGAAATCGAGATAATAGAAGCTTTTATTAAGGTGGGGAGCGTCTCTGTTTGAACCTATGAATTCGTATCACCTAATATCCACTAACCAAACAAATTTGACCTAATTCTAACGAATAAAGTCAAAATGCCAAACTTACCTTAGGCATGTTGCATTCAACGCTAAACTGCCGAAGAAAGCCGTTGCAAAATAGTGGCGGTTGCAATCATTTGTGTGTGTAGGGCAAATGTGATATAATGGTGAGTTCTAGCTACAAATAGGCTCTATTCAATTAATCCTGACTAGGGATGGCATAGGTGACCTTCTCCGGCTACTCAGCAGGACTCATGAGTTTGAGTAAGTATTTTCGTATCATTGTACAGTTTCGTGGCTTAAAGTAGGGTTACTTTTCAGCACGACAACGGCTCTAGTCTCTCAGGATAGAGAAACCAAAGTGGTTGAGCGCCTTTAATACAAGAATATCAAATCTGTTTTACGGGGTCTATTAGCAGAGTACTCTAATCTTTCGTTGGACATGCTAAATGCACGCAGAAATGGTGAATGGGTGGATGTCACTCCGATTTCTGTCTAAGAAAGTAGAGTAGGCAGTAATCTTCAATATCGGAACGTCCACATAGACCTTTCTTATCACTTAGTTCGCATGACAACAGCTTGCCTTTGAGCATGACCATGAGTAGTTTGGAATTTGTGGATGAAATTATGCAGAAAATACTTGCAAAATACTGACATCCCAAACGCGATAGGTAACGAGGCGGCTGATTTATCAAAGAGAGTTTCCTATCTTGCCATTCGCAGTCCATTACAGGGGCACATAAGTCAATCCGTAAAACGCATAGAGGGGTGTGAACTCCTTAGGGACATTCTGCGACAAGAAGAACGGTATAACCGAAAATGAATGAGGTCATTGAGTACATAGTTTAAATTTAAAACTTTGGTATGTTGTAACCCGTAAGACCGAGAAAATATTTCAATTTAGCCACCGGAAATAATAGGAGTAAAGCTAAAAAGACAGCAGACAATAACGCAATTACAAAGACTTAGAATATTCTTTTATGAACATGTATCAAAACCTCATTGCTTGATTTGACTGCAAAAACTGTGAAGCTGGACTGCTTCGGTCAAATTTGCCTTATTTTTTAACAGTCAGGTTTTATATTCTGTCATTCACCGCAGTAACAGAAATACCGACCCTATTCAATGTGTTTTGGACAGGCTTAATTTCATGTAAAACTACTGCACATTGTTTTACGCGAAAATATGTATTAAAGCGCATTAACTATTCCGTAGCAATGTGAACTGCTGTAATTTACCACTGAGAGCCTGCATTTTGCCTACTAGTTATATGATACAAATGAAGCATCAGTGCCACAAAGCGGATAAAGAATGAAATCAATCTTCAGGCACCATCAAAAAGCTAGCAGATAGTAAAGATACACCAAATCAGGTGATGGTTTTTATTTAGTTTTATAAAGCCATATTGACTGCTTCTATGATATTACATATTCCGTTTGATGTATTATTAGGCAGAATTATGCAGACGCACATTCCAAATGCACAGTAAGGTAGCCGAACATTTTGTGACTGCTTCATGCCGCCAAAGCTAAATTTCCAGCTGCGTAGAAAGGCGCACACCGTTACATAGACTTCTCGATCAGTTCGCAATAAAAGCACTTTATCCGGGTGTCACAAGACTAGGTTGCTGACGTTGCCTTGCTTATTTAAACTTCCAATTTAAAAACCCTACATCACTCCTCTGATTTGTTTGTTTAATACAATTGGTATGCGAAGAACGTATTTGCGCAATTCATCGAAATTAAGGTGTCCAAACTTATAAGGAGGTGACGAAACAAGTCTAACAACGTTTCCAAGCATTCAGCCCAGTCTGATACGAAGTGAGTCATTTAACATACCTAACTGTCCCCAGGTAACTTCTGCAGGTATCAGATGAGTTACAGGGCTACCCAAAGCCAGATCATACATTATCTTTGCATGTTACTAAGACTCATAATTTCACATACTTGATGGTTTAATTAAATTTACAAATTGTACATGAACACGATATCGAGTAATAGGAGGTGAGTCGCACACCTAATAATGACGTTAACTGTGCCGTCTATTTGAGTCAAAATACTCATCTATGACGTAAAATATTTCGGATGTAAACAATGATGTGTCTTTCGTCGGACATCGTGATTACTCGACATAAACATATGTAAGGGAATTTTTAATCTAAATCTCACGAATGTATTATTAGTTTGGGGAGCACCAAAATGCCGAAATGGGAGTTCTCTTAAACGTAAAATCAACTGCAATCAATAGCTTTGCAAGGAGTGTAAAGCGGCTGGAATCGCAGGCTCGATGGAGTAAAGTAGCCCGGAGAGATTAAAATTTGGCTGATGCATGTGTGTGAAAAGCAGGGAAGGTTGGTGGTTGGAGAAAATCTCATAATTTCATTTTAAAATGATTTGTTTGTCACTTTTAGGTTTTACAAGATAACTATCAATTCTCTTTGTTACTGAAAGTTCTAACTTCAAATAGGAGTTGTTTTTAGTCGCCTAAGAGCATTTGTGTTTCATCATTTATTTAAACTTACTGTGATATTTATGAGGTCTTGGCAGACGTGCTAACTTACTTTGTTGGAAAGAATAAATAAAAACATCTGCCATCTAATTGACTGTGACATTAAGAGAATGAACTCGTTGCTCATTTAGCAAGCAAAATAATTTTTTGCAATTCATAAGTTCAGCAGGGTTTGTAAATTTTTGCTGTGAATGAATCGCTTGCCTTGCTCACGCCTACAGGGTACTGATCTAAATTTTTCAATCACCCTTACGGTTTACTGTAGACGCCATTAAAATGATAAATTAAAGCCCGAATTTTTTTTTCTTGTTTCTAAAACCTTGTTAAATATGCACAAGTAGTGCATACATCCCTAGTTTGTTTAGATTACGATGTTAATTGGTGAGTTCCTTCAGATTCGCTTCCCCAAATTGCATTTTTATCAGGCCGGTGAAACAATGTAGAAGACTTCTTCAGTACTGAATTGTACCCATTTGAGACGATCAATGCTTCAAGAAGGTGATTTAGTCCGAATGCTCTTAAACCACAGTATTTAATTATCCCTAAAAAGCCGATAGGTTTGAGGCTTGATGAAAATTTTCAACAATATGAAACGACAGCCACAGAGAGTAACCCGAGTTGTATGCATGGAAAGAAAGTAGTTGCGGAGCAGAGTTACGTATATTTATACTGAATTAGTATAGTGCCTCTGTGTTGAAAACTACGTCTTATTTAAACATTTGCAATTATTCAGAAAACTATCTTTGTTAGTATGGATTTAATCAGGCTATTATTTGCAAAACAAATTACTCTTCTATGCGAAATTAAAATCAGTTAGACATGAGAACTACAACTCTGACTCTTCGCTTCGAAGACAATTACCCAGCCTTGGATGCAAAATCTTGATACGCGGTTAGTTTCATCCTTTGATGGAAGACTTTGCTAACGATTTCATAAAAAGACTTTTCAAAATAAAAAAGTGTTTATTTGGATTCTAAAATAGGACTGCTTATGAGTGAGTGGGGAATGTAGCTAGGAGTTGAATGGTGTGCGTTGTACTTAAATGTCATCATATGGGATAGAAAACGGATGATAAAAAGGGCTATTCGTAGAATTCAAAGGTGGGAGAGAATAAGACTTAGTCAGAGAGTACCTACATTGTGCACTTGTTTCGACTGTGCAGTCCAAAGAAGAGCAGAATGATGTAGCTTGATATAAGGAACCACAAGAACAGTCTGCCGTTGTACAGGACGTGTATAAGTCAGTTTCGGAGAAGAAGTGAATCTGCTTTCTGCCGCAATGCTTCGGTACATTCATCATTGGACTTTTACTACCATGAGTCTGGGGCGTCAAGATGATCCGAGGGTCGTTATTGCTTTTTTGCAGTGTACCATCTGTAGAGTGCTTTTTAAAAAGCGGCTCCTCAGCTACCTTAGTTTGCACTGCATCCTCCAATGAAATCTTCCTATTTCCTTCCTCTCCTTTATTAAGACCCATTTGGCCCATTTCAATAGGCTTTGAGAAAGGCAGCCGTGGCACCTTGCGTATCCTTTCTTCAGTCTTATTAAAATTTTGATTTAAATGGACTACAGCTTTTCGCCTATAATCTATTTCTTTCAGCAATATTTTAATATGCCTTTCTTCTGTACGACTGGTTTGCTGAATTACGTGGTGTTTGATAAGGGAGCGAGTTTGAGCTTGATGAGAGCTGTAGCGATTTTGAGAGTCATATTGGGAATAGGATTTACTTCCGTAACAGTGGCCAGAAGCTGCTTTTACAGAGAATGAACACAGCATACGCCGAAGAGCAAGTGCGAACCGCTGATTTAGCCAACAATGAAAAACGAATGTACAATCACTTTTCAGCGCGAGAGCAAGAGTGATTACGGCCCGAAGAAGACTGTGACTACGGCTTGGTTTAGAAAGTATCCCCACTTTGTGGCAAGCAGAGTAGGCTACAAAAGGACTTTGGCAGATGAAGAAGGCTCCGATTAGACAGAGGATGAGAGCCGTCATACGGGCTTCCTCGCGTAGAGTGTTGTGGAATTCAACTCCACCACGAATACAGTGCTGCCTAACGAAGCGGCCGGACATTTTGACAGCCGAGAGGAGGCAAAAACTCGCCAAGCATAGAAATACAAATGGCAAAAAGAAGAAGATGAAGAAGTGCACCAACCAGGCTTGTACAATCTGAAACTGCTTCAGCGATTCCGGCCATCTATCTTCCACGAAATTAGCGATTTTTAAACCCGTATTTCCGTTAAAAGAGTGCGTCTGGTTTCGGTTCTTTTGCAAAAGTCGATGGTAAAAACTTGAATATTCCTCTTTTGGTGCGTTTTTCTACAATGTAAAATTTGTTTTATAGCAAATGGATGGAAAAATGCAAGTGGCAAAAGAACTGGTATTTTTGCCATGAAATTATCATGAAATGAAATCTAGCCAGTCAGAGGGCATAGACATGGATAAATCAAATTCGCAAAAACAAAGTTTCCCATCCATTTTACATATTTCACTGATTTACAGAAAGCCAATAGTTGTTTTTGCTAACTCATGAGACTGGAATATGTAGGTATACCGTATCAAGGCGGAGAGCATATATGAATGTTTGGCACGCAAATTTCCGGTCGACAACTGCATATTGAGTTCAAAAATACATTAGGGGTTCGCGTTTGAAAAAAGGTCAATAAATGTGTTGTAAAATGCTTTGTAGATCATGTAATTTTTGCGATTTATAATTTTATTCTGACCTTAATCTAATGCACTCAACTTCAGATCTTTAGGATCTATCGCTAAGTCACAAGAAAGAACGGTGAAATAAATCTATTTTTGCTAGTACAATTTCTCTTTTTACTATTAACCATTTGTAAAAATATTCATTTTGCTCTTAGAGCCCATTATTTACCGATTTTAAATCCCTCCGTGTGTTTGAAGAAACAGTCTCACACGAGACTAACAAATGAGTGTCAAATTATGCTGCTAATTATATCGCAGTGCCATATTCATTTTATTCCACCAAAAAAACATTCAAAATCCATGATAGATTTCGTTTGCCAAATTAAATACACCTTCTATGTGAACGGAAAATTAACCCTTTTCTCAAAACTAACCCATAATGAACCAAAAAACAGAGTTAAATTCAGTTTTGAGAGCATGAAATTGGTGGCAATTGCGCTGCTAATATCACTCCATTATTAACCGAGCTCTGTTTCATTATTTGTAAAATCATCAGCTTGTTCACCTTTTCACCAACCACATGAAGGAGGTGAAACAAGCTGCTTTAAAGCAAAAAAAGGTGGGACAAGTATGGACATAAGGTGAAAATCAAATTTTCCTACTCTCGTAATCGGATAACGGTGAGCATGGACTTCAAAATCTCAAATATTAGTTCGCATGGATGTAAAACCAGTTTGCCAAGGGAAAATTTTTAAGCATGGTACTTTGGATCGAGAAACGATGATAAAATGCATGATTACATACGATTCCTATTGCATTTGGTACCAATAACTGTAAACAATAAGAGAATTTATTAAGATAATTTTGAATTATTAGTGGCATTTATATATGCGTCAGAGAGAAGGAAGTGAATGAAACATTGCCACCTTGCAGCTTTTGGAATTATAGCTGAGGAATTCTAGTACGTAAAATGTGTTTCTCTGGCTGTAAAATTAAAATTATTCGTATACACTTAAAATGACTTTTCATTAGGTATTATTTTTAAGTCACTTGCGCTGTCAACGTCTCCGATGAGTCGTCACTTCTAATGCTTTTCTCATTTTAAAAATCGTAAGCTCCCTGAATTACTCTCTCTTCGATGGGATTAGCATAGGATTTCCTAACGTATAATGGTAGAGCCCGCACAAACAATACTACACAGCAACAATACGTAGGGTAAAACTATGGTTACAGATACAGCATCAACCATTTGTATATCAGTGAAACAACTAATGCGGATAAGGTGACTGAGTAATTAACAATTTTGATAACAGCATCTGCAATTATGCTAGGTAGGATCTATAGTACATGCTTCAGTTTTTTTATCTGCTGCGGTTTGATATCATTCTAGTGCGACGACTGTGATTAGCTAGTTTACTGGAACACTTTCGTACGTCCCCAACCGACGGGTCAGCTTAAACTATGGGTAGTTATCGCTGGCCCTTCCTGTTAGCTGGTACGCACAACGGCAACTGCACAAACTGAGCAGCATTAATGGCAAAACGACCTTTGCATTCATCCTTGGGCAGTAAGTAGAAGTGATTAGCGAGCTGATGCAACGTATTGCAAAAACTGCATGCCCAGTGCCATTACATATAGGGATTAACTTGTGCCAACTGGCCTAGAGTTCTGCTGCAGCTTTGTAATTACCCGACATTGTGTCAATATGAGTTAAATTTTTAAGAATAGTTTATTATTACAAGTGAGCACAATATATTCGGTTTTTTAATTTAGTAAGATGTTATTTTTGTCCATTCGCTCACTTTCCGAGAGTTAAATTGATCTTCGTAGGTAAACGACAAAATGGTTTGTTAGTCAGGTTCGACCTCTGAGAGATCTAGATAAATTAAAGCACATATGCAATACGTATTTGTTTAAATATGCCCTTTAAGTGAGAGGCGGTCGGAAAGTGCAAAACTCGTATTGGATCGGATACCTTCGCCCCACAAAGAGGAAACACATCCCGAACACGCTTTATCCGCAATATCTGTACCCCTTTACTAATTGCTACCCAATAAAGCATGTCGTCGTCCAACTCGTCCACTTGTTCTAAGGGAATGAAGGCCAAGGAGGAAGCGAAGAACGCTGAACCTGTTGCACCCAAGCGTTGGGATTTGTTAAAAAGCAATCATTATAGTTTCAAACTAAGCATTTTAAATGCGCAAAATATAATCAAAGCGATAGAATTCTCATTTTTTGAAAGAGTAAATATTAGGAAAATAAACAAACCTGTACAGTTCAAGCAGATAATCGAAATGTGTGAATGCAAGTAGCGGATTAAGCAAATGGGATAGTTGGACTTCCCCTAATGGATGTGCAGCACAGGGAGCAGATGAGTTAAAAGTAGTCAAGATAAGTAAGGAAGAGCTCAGATAACAAAATTCTTTGGGACAATTGTTAACCCTATGCTCATTCGGGCATCGATTTCGAGCAGCACTTGCGCTCATAACAAGTTTGAAGGAGTGCTTGCAGTTTGCACAATGCAATGGAAACCCGGTTGTAAGTTCATTTTAATATATTACTCGATCAGAGTTTGCATGGGAAGCAGTATAAAAAATAATGTTTGGGACCAACTTTGGCAAAAATAAAATTTTGATCCAGTTTGCAATTAAATTTCTCTAACATTGAAAATAGTAACATCTTATTGCATATCTATTGAATTAACGATAGCAAATATGAACAACAAAACAGATAAACGTTAAAACATGGGTGTTAGTCTTCTAAGATCTAGTCTCTCAAAATCTAGGGATTAACACTTGCTGTGAGAGAAATGTGGATGCATGAAAAGTTAAGCAATGTTATTTTATCTTAACTGATTGTTGGGAAAGCAGAGAAAATAGCATAACACTAACATGATCGCCAGATAATTAGGAGTGATGTTCTGGAAAATATATTTATGTGCAAATAGGCGCCCGTGTGTAATGTCCAAAAGAATTTGAACATTACGGGGAGTTTGGCAAAAAGGTTGAACTTTTGAGGTTTCTTCACTACCCTATATTATAGATGCAGGCCAAATAATGTGCTTTCTCGTAGCATGTTTGCTCTTTCCCATAAAAGTAAATGGCGATGGACTATGTTTATTTATTGTCTCCTAATAATTTAGCGCGGAAGCCGATTTATTATCAAATTTCCGTTGTTAAATCATTTAAATATCCGAAACTACCTGATTTACCATTACCGGCTTCTTAATATGATAAAATATCATTCTTTAGGAGAATTTTAACGGTAAAAATTCGGTTCCATTATGAGTTTTTACACTAGCTTCTAAAAATATTTGATGCGCAATGGCGTGAAGGCAAACACGATTAGAATGGCATATTTTTCACTGCAAGTTATTCTAATAAACTTTACTTAGCGAATGGAGAGATAATTCACCAAGGTCCATTAATCGTATCACTGATTCTTACTCAATAAGAGCGCATTTCGAAATAAAATGGACTGAGTGCACTACCAACGCGTTGTTTCGAATTAAGGCAACGATGTTCTGATTAACTGCAGCCAAAAGAACATCGATATCGAAGTGATTTGGTCCCAGTGGATATTTACAGAGAGTGACTACACTTCAGCATTGGCATAAAAGGAGACAATTACGCTCATAGTTGTAGCATTTGATGTCCAAAAATTACTTTACCCGATTTTAGAATTTGGTCAATGGAAAACTCATGAGATTGGAGGCTTTCAGTAGCGTGGAACATAAAGACTTACCTTCGCATTACATTTATTTTGGGGAGAATAACCAAATTATGTCCCGAAATTATAGATTTTCCGCAGCCCAAAGTAATAAAGGTTTATACAAAATGCACGAACTTATTTTAAATAAAAATGCATGCAAAGGCATCTTGCAAATTCGCTAGCCAGTTGAAACCCATTCTACGTGTGTGGAAGTGTCCAACCAAGTGTTAATCTAAGGATGCTTGAAATAGGCCTTTGTTCCACTTGGACACCACTTTGGACTTCCCACATGGTTTTTGTGCTTCCGCAAGAAGGAGATATTTCGAACATCATAGCAACAATGGGAATGGTGATATGGTTATAGCTGACAAAAAGGGAGATGAACAATTGCAACCAAACTTTTGGTCTTGTTTAGTTGTAACAGACCAGATATGTTGATGCCAGCATTTACACGTTTCATAGAAGTTATCTGTAATAATATAAAGGTCCTAAGGTTACCGCTCTACTGGTGTGTAACAAAAGCAATTGAAGACCTAAAGCTGCCAAGATCTAGCAAGGAAAAATTAATTTTTCTCTTAAAATGATGTGAACGATGTTGTGTTCAATTCGGGTAAACAGTAAGTCAGGGTACATCTAACACTCAATTACTTGTGCAATTATTCTGGTTGGTGACGCATTAATTAGTCACGAAATGAAGGGCAAAGGATTAGCGAAAATAACATCTTTCAAAATTGTAAAAGGAGCTGGGTGGTTGTTTGGTTGTATTCAAGTTTAGAAACGGAAGTTGCTTCGTTCTTACAGTGACGTTTACCTGATGTCATATAAGTACATCATGAAAATATGGTTTTACTTGTATGAAAGGCTTAATTGACTGCTTCCTAACGAGCAATTGGAATGAAACCTTTAACGAATTTAAAAAATATGCTTAAAAATAAAAAAAGGAAGAAAATTGCTCTTATGCATAATAAAAGCAATACTAATGGAAGTGGAAGGCTGTGGTAAAACAGATTTAACCGTACCCACAAAGGCAATAAGTTAGACAAAACGCTGTTATGCAGGCAGTGTTCATGTTGGGGAGCGTCTACGTAGCGCATAAAACAAGTGGTAGGCGTGAATCGTGCTTTCCTTGCAGGACGTGCTTTTTTAGATCTTAAAAATAATAAACTAGCAATCACATGTCAAAATCTTCTCTGTGAGCTATTCTAGAGTGACCTTGACTAGTTTCACTTGTTTGTCCTATTTTTATATTAAGTGGAGAATAAATTAGGAATGATTTAGGAATAATATGAGAATTTATAAATTTACACGAAACTATATCTTAAATAACCCCAACAATCCGGAAAGGATTTGACACTTCTATTTCTTTTAACGGAAGACTTGCAAACATTTTGTCAGCAAAGGTTTCTTTGTTGCATTGATGAATTAGAGTTGGAGTAATTAAACTTGTTTCTAAACCTTTAAGGTTTTGCTGAGCCACCACTGAAAAAGTAATTAAGTCTTTAGCCCTAAACAGGTCGTAATCATTTTTTTAATACAGTTTTGCTAGATAAGCACTTACTCGTTTGCTAAAATCGTGAGCGTATCCATATTCATCCATGCAGGGCTCATCATCGCCCCAGCATTGGCGATATCTTGTCAGCTCCATGATGTCCAAAACGAGTGTAGGAATCGTCAACAGCACTGACACTACACAAATAACTGAAACGACAATGCGTCTGTGCTTTTCACGGATCTGCTTTGCCTTAAACGGTCGAATGATGGCAATGGTTCTTTCGATTGCCTGTGCGGTCATTAGCCAGTTCGAGATGAGCAACAATCCCAACAGGCATCCATACAGACTACGTACAAATGCAGAGGTGTAGTATGCATTTACATGACTTGATGGCATGAAGTAATCCAGGGATGAGATGAATAGCACCACCAAGCTTAGCAGATCGATGAAGCCCATCAACTTTAGGTAGATCAAGGCAGTTATGCGGACCAACTTTTTGCGATGTAGGAATACAAGTGTGAAAATAAGTGCCCCCATGCTAAGCAGGCAAACTGCCGGTGTGACAAAGTGTCGGATAATATGGTAACCGGTGATCAGTACTTCATCGCCTCCTGACTGAAGGCTTCTGATGGCTTCAGAACTGAGTAGCCTATCTACTTCTAAGGCAAAAAGACCCGATTTTGGTGCCTGCAGAGTTGAATTCATCCCACTGCTACTAAAGTGGCACCACAAAGGAAAGTTAAATTCAGCTTTATTCTGATTTGATTGGTTTAGTCAGGGAATTCCCAGTAACCTATAAGAAAATAGCGTTTCACTATCCAATCAAAATGCGAATTTTCTAGTTTCCTTTAAACTTTATCTATTAAGAACAATCACATCTTTGAACTCATTAAAAGCGGATTTTCTTTCTTGTATTTTGAGATAAAGATTGTTAGTGCATAAAACTGGGTTGAAGCAAGATATGGAATTGAAATGAAACGCGAAAACTCTAACGAGTTGTGCCCAGTTTGCTGAGTTAACAATATTTTAGTAAGATGCTTTATAAAGCACTAAACGCACTTTAAAACTGCTTTATTCTGCTAGATAAGCAGTCGCAAATCAACCCGAATCACATTGCAAAGGCAGAACTAGCGATCCCGTTTTTACGACTTTATATTTATGAAACAGCCTATGCACTGACGCTGGCTTTGGTAGAAATAATTGTTTTAAGTCAAAAGCTGATAATTTAGCAAAATATTAACTTCAGTCTGCGAAAGTAAATACGTAAAGCGGAAACTGCATGGTTACTATCTAAAATGTTATTCAACGGTAGTGCAGTTTTACCTTAGTGTGGTCAAATAAGAATTTTTCATTCCTTAGAAAGATACTCTAGGACTGTAAATTAGATAACACTACATCTAAAATAACTTGTATAGTTGACAGAATCAATACGATGATGTTTTCCCCTGACATTTAGCAGAAACTTTTGTCTTTTAATCATATCACGAATTTATTTTGGTAACTGTTCACTGAAAGATTTACAGCTAATTCTTCACCTCCACCCCTTAGTAAAGAACGGGCCATGTAAAAGGAAACCTACTAAGGGGGTTTAAGGACACAAAAACGACGTGATAATTAAATGATACCTACTGGAACATAGCGCATTGGAAAATAGTGGGACATCTTATACTTAACTAATAGATATGCAATGTTTGGAGCAAGTCAAATTCTGTGTCCTTGAATTTACGAGTGAAAAGGACGCGCTAATACAAAAAAAATGCATTTTGTGTGCAACACTCGAACAATATTTACAAAAGCCCCAAATATATTTACACAAGGATACAAAGTACAGGTCCTTTTGCAAGCTTTGTGACAGTTCATTATAAAAATGAATCGGGACTCATATTTATCCACCTGCTGTTTTGAACAATAAATGTCAAGAAATGCTTGATGTTGTGGTATCAAAACATCCGACACGTATTCTACAAACCTGAAATAATACTCAAATGAGGCTTTGCTGAATTTACCAGGCCGCGTTCAGTTGCAACAGCTAATGCTTGCTGCTACATTGTGTGATTCCCACTGACACATTAGAAATCTTGGACACTTGGGGCATCACGGCAGACTGAATTTTCCATCTCGGTTGCACCATTGCAGAGATCAGTTTATCGGTTTGAGCAGTGGTGACCCCCACTCTCCCCTGCTTTACTTATTTACTCCAGATGGCACGTTTAAATGCGGGCTGTACTAACTCTCCTGTCTGTCTCTTTAAAACATTTACTGAGGAAATTAGATTATGTAAAACCAGTTGCATACAACTGTAGATTCGGTATACCCACAAGAGCTACTAAAACTTACGTTAATTTTAATGTTGCCAGACACTATTATTTCAGACAGATTCAAAAGTGTTGTTGTTGTTGTTTATTTGGCAAAAATAACTTTATTTTTGGGAAACATAGACAGCCGTTTAGTTTTCTTGCTGATTTTTATCGTGAAAAAAAACTTAAAGGAGTGGAAACAGCAGCATTTATAAGCGACGGGGCTTTTTAGTCCCTTAGCAATTGACACCATATTCTAGTAGTACTTTTTAAAACACGAATTTGACTTGAAGTAAAAGAAGCAGTAGTCATATTCTCAGCTCAACCCAAAGTATGTCTGCAATCCGACGCTTTACAGTCAGCAGCAATGATATGCGTCTAATAGAAAGGTGTAATGAATTGTTGCAAATTTGAAATCTGGTAACCATGTTAGAAATAGGTACTAGTATGAAGAACCCTCTGAATACATTAGTCCCTAAGTAAAGATAAGTTTGTGATTTAAAGGAGCATTCCCAATGGCTTTTATTCTATTATCTCTTGTAATTTTAGGTATTCTCTTTCACTGATAATAGCGATTGCGTACGCTGCTGCAGTCCCTCGAGTGTAAACTTCAGTTGATTTAACCTGTCACGCGACCGACACTGAAGAGCGCTAATTAAACAAATGCTAAATTAATAAGTCTGCTGTGAATTAGGCGTATCTATCTTTTTTCTGATATTACAAGCAGTGCATTAATGTATTTGACGTCCGCGCTTTATGATGCTTTATACTGCTTGATTTGGTCTATTTAAGGATTCTCAACAATAAACTGGAAGGTACAATGCGTCAGTTATTTTTGTATGAACAAATTTTTGTTCCTAGACAAAAACAACACACAATGGACAGAAGAACATAATTTAAACTTTTAGCGAGTATCAGAGATAGAACAGATGGTAGAGTTAGCAGGTACACGTTTTTACGACCTTGAAGGTCATCGGCTTTCCGCCTTCTCGTCGCCAGAAATGCACATGTAAATGGAAGGGATAGGAGCGCAATCAAATAAAGGGACATGTGGTGGCTAAATAAAAAACATCACATTGACTGCTGTTTTTTCCCCTGCTTTTTCTTCAAGAGATCAACTGTTCTTGGACCATTGATAACCTCACCTCGAAACCTCAGATGAATGTCCTGTTGATTGCCAATCTTCCGATTTGTGCAACTAATGCCATGATTGTTGGAAACAGAAGCTTTTCGACATGTATCTATATGCTTACTTAGCCTTTTATTTCTATTTCTTTGAGATAGCGAATCTTCATTATCCTTCCCACATTGGCTTCTGAGTTTAAAGTGATTTGTAGAGTTGACATGGGGATTATAGAACTTCTTCGAAGTGTAATATTTGGACCATCGACCAAAATGAAAATCCAAGCTATTGAGTGCAAGCCGCTGCTGATAAAAATCTTCGGAATTGCAAAACCTAGAGAGGTCGGGACCCGTCAACGCTGGCAAACTAGGCCAAGGTACGCGAGAGAAGAAAGCATGTCTCATCGCACTTTTAAGGCTCAAGCGTTTCTGCGGTTGTCTCACCAGCATTTTATAGACGATGTTACGGCAATCAGTTGTAAGTTTCTCAACCACTTCAATGGGCAAATGAAGATGCCAATCTGGGGACAAGTGTTGGCCTTTTATGTTCGCCCAAGGAATAGGTAAAAATCTAAATGATACAAATTGTTTAGTAAAGCGTACTCCATTCTGGCGCAGTAACAATACCAATATAAAAGCAAATTTTTTTGTGGATAAGATCCGCTTCTCAATTCTAAAATTAAGCTCTCACTGTAATCTCATGCTGAAATGAACTAATTGCAATTATTTGCAGGTCTTATTTCCAAAATTTTAAAATGCTAATAAAAATAAATCAGTCCTTGACAAACACGTTGTGATCCGGCTCAGTACCACCGTCTATTTACTGAGCTTCTTTATGTGACGATTTCTTAATGTGCTCATGTTTATAAAATATCATACTTGTTAAAAAGTAAAGTATTTGAAAAAACTCGATAAAAGTGCACTGATTGTATCAAGGTGGTTACTTTTTTGTGCTCACATCCGTATTATACTTGACAACATTTGCGCCGATTTATTATGTATCTCTGTGAGTGTGGAGCTTACTCCGTCAATACTGACTACTCCTTTAAACAAAATGGGTAACTGCAAGGACTTGTAAATCGACGCACTTATCGGCATTAAGAATTTTTTATTTTAACGGATGAGGGATAAGTCCTGCGCCCCGTGTCGTCAGTCCTTTAGCTGTGTTTTAAATAATACTAGGATTATTTTCTACTTCTTAAAATCTACAAGAATGAATGTGTTTTGAAGAACGCGTTAAATGAAGAGATTCTTAACAACACTGAAAATTGCATATGAATGGTAACAAGTAAAAGGGAAATGCAATGCCATTTTTTTCTTGGCATCCAGAGTAATAGTGAATACATGTATTATTTTTGCTGTGGAAGTATCAGTTTTAGCACCTATAGATGGTAATATTCAACCATCATTTGCTAAAATATAGGAGAATTGACTAACAAAAGCTCACATTCCGTAACCAAGAATCATCTCCAGAATTATGTATCCCAGACCCCATGAATCAATGTAATGGTTTGCCTCAGCTGGTTGATTGTAAATTTCGGGCGCCAGGTAAGCAGCGTAGTAATATCTGGTTGGTGGGTCGTCTGTTCCGATATCGGTGTCAAGGTCAGGTGAAGCCCAATTCAATTGTGGCACGTGAATAAACTCCTTTCCGAGAGGATATTCAGGATGGATCTTCTTAACACTGTCTCCGTCCAGCTGCATTTGTTTTCTCACTGAAGGAAAGTACTTGGCCATTCCAAAGTCAATGAGTTTTGGGCGGTTACGGTAGTCAAGTACAACATTTTCCGCTTTCATGTCCCTAGAAACAAATAACCCTTTAATTCATTCTTGCCTTTTGTTTATAAAAAGACAAGATACTGGGTAATGCTAGTGTATTTTATATTTATTTTAGATTCAGTGACAGTAACTTAAAATATGTTATACAATGAAATAATGATGACATGTAAAGTTAAATTAACATTTTCTTTTATATTTGCGGAAAACATTTAAAATGGCTCCCTGATAAAGATATTTATTGCACCTTTAAGCATAAGCTTGGTGTCAATAAATTCAAGAGTGTAAGACCGCATGTAATAAATAATTCGGAATACTTATCACTGTTGTGCATCTCATTTTTATCACTTAATAAAACAGATTTGTAGAACACAAATACACTCAATTAACCTACCGCAAGCATTTGGCAAGAAGGTCTACAACTATTTGAGGCTACTTATTTAGCGTGTTCAACGGTGGAAACTTGAGTAGCCACCTACGTGGATAATGCGAAATCATAAATTCTTCCATAAAGTCTCGAAATATTTTTGAGTATTTTCCATTTAATTGGTAATATTTTTCAAATTATACAGGAAGTTGCCAAGGTGGTACATTTTTCCCAATAATCAGGTATCAGGGTTAACAGATTCGTGACACCAGTGGAATACCGCCGCTTCATTCTGGCTTTTACATTATTTACGAAAGGGCATTTGTGTACAATGCATTCACAATGCTCAAGTACGCTTGTGCCAACGATTGATATTGTTATGGGCTGACACTTGAGAATTATAGCCTACTGACCTGTAAACGATGCCCCTTGTGTGGAGGTAGCTCAAAGCAGTTAGGATGCAGGCTGCGTAGTAGATTGCATAACACTCGGGCAGCGTTCCTATTCGTGCAATGTGACCCCAAAGGCAGCCTCCACTCAGATATTCAAAAGCCATAAACAGAGCAGCATCTGTTTCATAGATGTGGTATGTGCTAAAAGGTAAATGTAAAGTAACCATGCGGTGGTTCCCTGCAGCATCTCCAAAATTATCAACAGTCAGCCTTAAAATAGGTGTATTCTTGCATGGCAGCTTATTTCTTGATGTTTATTCAATTAAGCTATGCAATACTCATCCATAGCAAGCGCTACAATGTGTTGGAGCCCCAAAAGACCAAATAATAGGCCAACTCAGGCAAGAATTTACGGACCACTTTGTTGTAAATGTTCCTCAGTACACCATCATTGTAAAAGTATTAAAAAGGGATCATTTGAGAGGCACATATATACAACAAAAGCGGTCCAGGAGATTTGGTTTGTTTTGTATACTACTCTAAGACTAAACCCACTGACATCACCAATATTTAATACTTCTTATGTGTTTGCAATGTTTGCCCTACGAATTCCATCTAACTGCGTGAAAATGTTGGGTAAAAGTTTGCTCATTTCCTTACACTCTCTTAAGAGAGTGTCTATTCAGTTACCACATTCAAGTTCGTATAAAATTTAATATTTAGAAAATCTTAAAATTCTAGCAATATGCCTACACTACCAGCATTTCGCAAATCATTTCCAGAGCTAAACGATTGATTGATACAGCACGTTTGTTACTGTTTCCTTAAGTAAAATAGATATTTCAATAGCAAAAAATAACAAACTTCCATGGCCACAAAAGAGGAATTATTGCTAAAATTTCATACAATATAAAGGATAAATTCGATATCATGACTTTATGGAACCACTTTCTACATATTTCCACCCAAGTACAGCGTCGTCATTTAGGTATTGAATGATGTCCGTCTGTTGGTTAAATGCAAAATGAAATAGGTATTCCCTTGTAAAAGTGTGCATCTCTGCATATGTAATGACTGTAGAATAAATATTAAAAACCATAGTGCATTGATATGGAAACTAGTTCACCAAAATTAGAAAAATTCTTGGATGTTCGAAGCATTCGATTAAATAAAAGCATGAAAATGGAAAAAAAAATAGAGACGACTAATTAATAATAAGCCATTTGGTTTGTTTACAAATAAAGAACATCTTAAAAGTAAAAGAATGTTGGAAATGTGTACAATTTTTATGTTAAATTAATATCAACTGCCTGTAAAAGGGACAAAATTTCTACAAAGAGGAGATTGCACTCTGCCACACCGTGCTCCTTTAATTCTCAACTCTAACTGATCATATGTTTTCAATGCGGTTTCTGCCAAAGGCAAGCTGCGGAGAATTTTCCATTTTGTCAAGTAGTCCGTATTTACAGTTCTATCGGGTTTTCCCAGAATTTTTGTGCTAAACTAAATAAAAATACAGCAGAAGCGGCGTTTCCGTCCCAAGCATCATTTGCATCGCGCTTCCGCCTTCATGCATTGAGCAGAACCTTTTTTCAAAAATTTGTCGTTTCTATTTAGAACTCTACTGTAAGCGGTCTCATACGCTAGTAGGCCATTATATTTTGCAAGTGTTACAATTACAAGATCTATAAATCATTATCAAACTCCATTTAAACAGCTTTAAGAAATATACTACTCAAAATTGCTAGTGTTAATTAAATTGCAAATCACCAAAAGTAACACCAAATTAGTTATTTTATAACCATACCTTTTAAGATATGCGCCTAATTATAAAATGCATTTCGACTGCTATCAAAAATTTTATCTTTGCATTTAAAACTTTACGGACCTGTGCTGCAGCGACCATGTATGTGATGCACTTTCTCGATGCTGATACGAAAACAAAGAGCTCAAGATACGGAATCTTCTCGGTAGTTCATTTTAAGTTTAGTTTTTTTTGCTTTTAAGCTCATTTGTGTCGGTTAATATTCCACCTAACTTTTAGTACCAAAAGTGATGGAAAAGAGTGATAATTGAGATTGCTCCTTCTACCACTCTTCAATAACTAATTATAATAATCTCACGTAAGTGTTCAACTTTAAACATACATCCTTTTTCTGACACCTGCTCCCATTAATTAGGAATAATTGCCTCTGTTGAGCATAACTCTCCTTTGATACATCGCGCCAGTATTGGCATCTACTTGTGCACTTTAACACACTTAAAGAGATCATTTGAGGGGTGAGTTTAGAACTGAGCAAATAGGATTGATATTTAAATCATTTTTCATCCACACTGAGACAGCAAGCATTAATGTTACCACAGATTATCAAGTGATTCACGTGAATTGAATTCGAGTAATTTACGTACTTGACAATAAAGGGATGTTTAAGCTTTTGAAGGATTTTTGCTTCGCGGCGTTCTACCAGCCAGTTTTTCTCACTTCTGCCATCGCGAGCCTTGAATTTGAGTGCATACTGCATCGATGTGCTCGGTAAGTGCACCCAGACAACCGTTCCCTGACCTCCTGTACTCATTTTCATTGGACTCATCGGTTCAAAATCGACAAGAGCGGGTGCTAATTCCGTCCCAACAACAACTTTGCCGTTGAGAGCTTTCTGCTCTGTTGTGTGCCATTCGTAGAGCACGGACCCTGCCTGGAGCGTCGTCATTTGCTCCACCTTCGTACAAATGCAAGCTTTTTCGTTCGAGTTAATATCGAATGTGCCTTTGGAGCAAAAGACTTCGACAGAGTTGGGTGCCTGATTTTCATGGTCTTTGGTAGGCTTCAGAGATGCTCTGTTATCGTTAGCATTCGGTGACGTGCAATTTTTCGACACAGTAGGGGAAGAATCGGCTTTTTTAAAGACGTAAATGGGTGATTTTTTACCAGAAATGAAAGAATTCGGCTGATCAGACTCGCTTTTGACATTTGGAGTGACTTGAAAAACAATAAGGTAGAAATCGTCTTTAAACCTACAGGTCAGTACTGATTCACATATGAAATGTAAGTCAAATTAAAACATATTCCTAGGAATTTAAATAAACTTAATGTGTTCTTGAACAAAGTGCACATCAACGATTTCACATTTAAATAAACTTAGATTTCGAAATCAACCTTTGCCATTTGCTTTAATTTTATAAGGGTAAAGTATTTCAAGATTTCGCTGTTAACAAAGCGAAGATACAAATGCGCAGATATGTGAAAAGAACTTCAGCATTATTTTTGTAAAATAGCAAACACGCTCTTAAGTAATGCAAGCAAAATTTAATGAACTTGCTTCATGTTTGTGTTTTACTAGTTTAAGATAAAAACTTACCACAACTACTATTGTGAACCATGGCAACTTGTTCTAGTTCCCGTCGTGAAGAATTCTGAGTCTGTTGAAAACCATTTCCATTCCAGCGATCATTCCGACGGACCACAAATCCTAACTTTATAGCCTTGGTCCGATTTCGCATTATACCTCTATGATTAGAAGTCACCTTTTTTACTTTGGAAATTCCTGTTGAAGTATCTAGTGACAGTGACTTAACACTCCATTTTTCATTTGCATCTTTCTTCAAGCGATTGCTTTCATGGTCGCATTGGAAGGTGGATTGTCGGACTTGGTAAGAGTCGCACCCTCTCAACGGTTTGACGTCACTCACATCTGTTAGTTGTTTCTGCTCAGGAAAGATCCGTCGTTCGTTCAAATGAACTACTTTTCTAGGCAGGTTCTGTTTGTACCTGAAATAAGACACCTGCTGCATGGTATCAATTGATGAAGATTCTCCATCATAATGTCTTGTCCTACTATGCGGATGTTTTGGCTTTGTTTTTTGTTTCTCATCCAAATTATTCATTAGTCTGTTTCCAGACCAAGGGCAAATATCTCTGCGTGAACGATCTAGACTATAGTTCTTGTTATACCTCTTCCAGTCACGCTCAGTTCCTTGATGAATCTCAGAGTAACTCTTACAAACATTATTCTTTTTATTTCGCCAGTTGAACGAATGTGAAGAAGATGATATACTTTTCCCATCGTTGCAGAATGGGAAGCTTGAAAAGGGAGGATTTTTTATTCTACGTGATTTGGATGATAGTTTCACATCTCCTAGCTCGGAGGGTCTACTCAGTGAATCCGCTCCAGATTTAAAAACAGGTTGTTCGCCTTCAAAAGGATCTGTTTGTCGTTTCTTTTGTAGACTTTGTTTTGAACATTTGGAGGCTCGCGATGCGCAGGCATATTTGGTGGAGCTGGGATCTACAACAGGTGAAACTTTTTTTTTGTCCACTTTTATAATTGAAGGGATATTTTGGCTTATTGCTTTGTGTGAGCTCCCCACTTGTTCTGATGCTTGAGACATATCACCTGTATCACTGCCCGTGGTAGTGGAAAAAATGCGTTTAACCTGTTCTCTAACGCGCGCGTTAATTTTTCGTCCAAAGAGACCCATTAGATAGCATGAATCAAGAGTAGTGTAAACATTGTTCACTAAGATATGGAAAAGATTTCGGCATCCCCACCACCTTTAATTAGGGAGTGGGTCACTGCTTAAAGAATCACGTTGTCCTATTGATTGGGGGTCACGTGAGTAAAATTCAAGCTGGCTGGCTTGCAGCAAGTCCAAGTAGTTGTAAACAGTCTTCTGCATCAGAGGGTTTAAGTTATTCCCCTAATGGCAGTTATGTAGTCGCAAGGAGAGGCCTCTTGTATGGAATTGGTTCATCCAGTTACTAAGCAAATTTTGGTCGCTACTTTTTTGCGAATTAAAAGTAACTTAAACCAAGTTTTACACCTAAAAATAACACCTTTTCGCTGAAACTTTTGGGTACATTACATACTTTACTGTACCTGAGCTCATTAAAGATGTGGATGAATGCCCTCTCTAATCACTCTGGACCTGAGGGAAAAAAATGACAGTCGCCAGAGTGGCACAGAGAAACTATAAAAGAAGGCGCATTAAAGATTCATTTGGGACGTTAGCTTTCCGTTTATGCTCCAATCGAGATTTTTATCGTGTCTGGTTACGTAACCAAGGTTATTTTGCAGACAAATACTTGAGCAGGTGAACTCTACCCTTAGCAAGATCAACCACCTGCGCTTCCACCACAAAATGGACTGTTACATGATTTAGGAGTATTTAGCCTTATTTAAATCACACATTGCTGGATGAAACAGGAGGCCAATTGGGTGGCAACGCAAGATTATTGCGATTTACAAATACCTCCTTTGACAGCGAAAATCGCAATCACCGCTGTAGTGCAGTGGAGCCATCCAAGCTGCGACCACTTTAGCGTCTTCTTTGTTTTACCGCCTACTTCGATCTTTAAAATGCTTAGATTAGACGTAATGAGGATATTTCTGAGAGGCATACAATTTCGAACTTAGCACTGAAGGTACAAATTAAACTATAGTTCTCATCTTGTACAAGTAAATGTTGGTTTTTTTAATGGTACAGTTTCGTTTTTGAAATATGAGCATAAGTGCTAGTAGGTTCCGACCCCTCGTATGTTTATAATCAACTTACTTCCAGACGGCCATTTTATTATCTCTAGAAGCGGTTAGAGAGCTGTAACAGGATAATGTTAAAATTTGAAGAAAATACCAGTGTCGACCGTTTCCAAAGCTACAGCTACTCCCACTAGACAATTGAAGCCAAGCAAATTTGTATTTACTAATCAAACCCCTAAAATCAGTCGCCTTGATTGCATCAGCAGCGGAGTTTTACATAAATAATCACTTTGGTGTTATTTTGGAAAATAGGAACTTCCTCGATTTTAGGGCGCTTTTGCAACATTTGATCACGATCTGGTTAACGTGTCCATTACACCTATTTCGTAAATACACATCCACTTCTTTGAGATGGAATGTGGCATTTGAATTGCATAACTACTATGAAATAACACAGTACAGTTTTGAAAATGTTTGTTCTTTTATCTTAGACTTTTAAGAAGGCTAGGGTCTCTAAACCATTAAGGTAGCAATGAAGAAACGAAATATCCGATGACCAAATTCGGATCAAAGCCCCTTTGTTTCCTTCTTGGCCCTTCCAGTTTGCTAAGTGTAGTTCTCCTTTATTGAAATACTGAACTTTGTTAATTTTATAAACTAGATACTAAGCATCGACCAAATTCTTGGTAGGTTTTAAGATTTTGAACGAAATCTAAATGGCCATAAAGATAGAATTGTGTTTGAACACTTTTCAGGATCAAGGTAAAACTATTATGTTCATTTTCCTGACCGAAAACGGCTCAAAGATAACGTAGCATTAAAATTTGTCTTCGTTTGTCGATTTTAATAAAATAATTACTAAATTTTGCTCGCATCTAATTATGAAGGGGAAAATTTATTAATTTTAAGACAAAATATTTTCTCGTTGTGCAAGCTCGTCATTTCTAAAATTTGGTGATTGTCATCATGCCTAACAATTGTGAACACCTTTATCGTAAATAGCGGCCGCGTTAACCGGTGACCTCGTCATAAAGTACGTGTTTGGTGCCATTTTCAGCCCACCTGAGTGCCCTCTATTTAAATTAGATAGAAAATTTATCTAACTTTGGTGCGCTGATTTTCAATGCATCCAGTTGATCTTAAGATTCTCGATGGAACTTCTAGGGGTTGATAATAAGAAAAAAAACAATAAGATTGTGCAGAGTTGCTATCCCTCCTTAACAGTAAGGTGGTCTTTATCAAATACCAATTGATACGATTGCATGACGAGTAGCATGTGGCTCACTCAATCGAAATATTTTGGTGATTCTTGAAAGAAACTATTCACAGTTGTTTCAACGTAGCCATAATAGCTGTAATACTTATGCTGCTTTAATGGACCTTTCAGAGAAGATTTGGACAATAGACTCCAACCTGGGGATTAACGAGTGGTTAACATCTTTCGAACCAGAGAAGAGCCCTGCGTCCAGGTCTCCCTAAACTCGTATCTATCCCCATTTACACTAAGCAATAAATATGTCCTAGTCCAATCAGCCTAGGTGGTCTAGTGGTATGAAGATCAGGGAAGACGGGGTAAACGAGGACCGTGCTGCCGCATTTGTGTCAAGAAGGAGGTAAGATGTCCACGTCTTCTGTATTTGGTAGTAAACTAACTTATTTTAGTGGCTTTTCTAAAAAAGAACCATCAAAGTAAGGTGGGCTCTATTGTAAGCCAAAAATTTAACATTGATCTGCCGTTAATGACTAGTGTTAATGTGGCCATCTCGCGTACTGCGACAATTAGCCCAGAGAGAGGCTATATTAATTAATTTACATATGTAACTGTGCTTAAAGCGGCAGAATAAACCAGTGTAATTATGAAAAGTTATCCACGGAAGTTGGCTGGTTTTCACCCACTATGCGAGAAAAATAGAATCTTCAATGTACCACCGCAATATCACACGTCAGAGAAAGCCATCGGCCATGAAAAGTAAAACACGTTGAGTAAGATCTCATGATATGCTTGGTTTCTTTAGAACTAGCAGGTTTATATTATGAAATGTATTCCGGAGTATTGATGGTATATAATGGTACTATGCCCTTAGCTCAAACAAATTCTTGTTGTGCCGGAGCTCCCGAGGCATGCATGTGGACTCCATGAGGCGTAAGTTTGTGCTGTGGCAATATGGAAGAGCTGTAAGGCCATTGATCCAGGTGGTGTAAATATTCATGCGCACTCGACGTGGAAGCCATGACACTGCAGACAGAAAGTGCCCATCACTAAGTCTACTTGAAGAGAGCCATATTTGCATCGGATTTTTGTAATTTATTGCACATGCCCTAGAGTTCCACGAAGGACGTCTTATGTTATGCTTTAATTAATGAGGATGAACGTTTGTTCAGGTTATTTACGGGGCGGCATCAGTACTTTGGAGATAGTTGCATGTACGCACACTAGTACACCTACTTTATACTGCTTTAGCATTCATTCGGCATTTCATAGATAGCTGCGCATGATATTGCAAATGCTTCAACGCCTAGATTTCATTCATTCATCACTATCAAGCTCACACAACGAAGCCATCTGCCCACTAACTTAAGTGCGCATTTATTATTTATAATTATGCCAATTTCCTCCCAATTGACATCATTCTAGGCAAGTGAGATTGGTCGGAGACTTCTAGGCGACAAGGAAGCGTGTTATCACTGTGATTTTTTGAAGTACTTGGGACAAATTTATGGCTGAAGGCATCGATCGTGCCGTGCTTGTGATGTATTGAAATTTACCTCTGTTTTAAGTAAATAAATAAATGCTGCGCTTTCACTAACAAGTACGAAATTTCACCTCAAACCCTTGATTTCACATGCATTTCTAAGTAATCACCCTTAATAAACAAATTTTTCTTAAAAAACTTTCGAAAAATTTGGAACAAATATTTGCATTGTTTGCTTCACAAGGGAGATAAGTGGATATAGTTATTGTTGAGACTGTCTTAAGTTGAGAAATTTAGCTTTCAGTAATTGTAGCTGGGATCAGAAGTGACAAATTAAAAAAACGAACTTTCTGCAAAAAAGGAGTACATTTAAAAGACACTGGAAAATCACATTGATTTCTTTGGAAGTGTGTCGTTAAATAACCGAAAGTCCAACACCGATTATGAGAAAAAACATCTTTTAGTGCCTTATCCATTCAGAGTTGTGATTTAAAAACTGGTCTCCAAAAGTAAAGTTCTGATTAACTATTGCTTATAAGAGATGTGAGCAATCGTGGCACTGTGTACCCAAGCGCCAACGTTCAATACATTCGCGGACTCTTCTGGGGGTAGTTCCACTTAGCACAGATTCGACTACTTTGCCGGCATTTAAATGCAAATGCACGTGGCAATTTATGGAGCGCCTAATGCTAATTTATGTCCCTTTACTTCTCAATGCAGCTGTTTCTTCAAGTCATAAAAATAACTTACGACTCAAGCACAGCTTAGTGAACCCGAGTGCGCGAAACTAATAAACTTTTATTGCAATCCTGGGCACTCAGTAAAGCTTGTCATTCACAAAAATCAAGAATTTATTTTTACCGCAAAACATATGCAAACTAAGTTACTCGCCTACTCCACTAATCCCCATATCATAGTTTAAAAAAGGCGATTAGGATTAGCTGATAACATTAATTTAATTTTATTAAACTTCTGGTTACCAAACCCTTGAATCCCAATGGGAGAGCAATGCCACCCATGGAACCCAAATGAGTCAGTAAACATAACGTACGATTTTATCTATGCAATGAGGCGCGTTCGTTGGCCTGAGTAAAATCTGGTTTTGTTGTCACGTGACTGAATCCTCACATTTGACCCTTGAGTCAACTGACGCCTAAGTTCATCGAAGCGACAGTCGTAAAAGCGTAACACTGGGGAAATTAGGGGTAATAATAAATTCTAAAAGAAAATAAAGTAAAATTAAAGTAGAACAAAAACACTGGTTGAGATGGCATTGTTGTTTGTGGAAAACTAAGTATATCAAATCTTTAAAAATAGATGCGTGCCTGTTATAAAATTTCTGAGTGTGCGTCCCTCAAGGTATACAGATGTCTCAAGACTCGTAAATAATATTTTAAATTAAAATATATTACTCTTGTTCGTCAACTTATAAATATCCACGCCGAAAATTCTTTTCACCTATTCGCTTTGATTTAAAAATATGTCAAATTTAACACAAACACCGTTAAAATGATTTGTATTGCAGTTTTCATTCACAAACCAAATTCTGAAATGCATTTTAAAACTATCTTGATCTTACTGCAGTCTAAAAGCTGTTCATTTTGACAGCGCCTTTTAAGAAAATATTTATCCAGTAATCAAAACAAAAGTATTGACGGAAAACGCTAACCTGAGGGCCTTCCACTGCCATGTAGAACCAGAATAATATTTGTTTATAGGACGTATGACAGTAGAAATAAGATTATTTGGTTCCTATGGTAAAATTTATCAGCTAGGGCTTAATCAGTTGACTTTAACGAAAGCAAATTTGGCCATTTTGAATAAACAGAAATGTTATATTACCACATTCTTAGTGTTTGAAATGGTTCCACATTTGGTAACCTTACAAAAAACACTACATATATGAATTTTCTGTTTTTTTGATTTGGTACTTGCGGTTTTTATGAGTTCATGAGGAAAGATTTTTGAGTGTTCCAAGAGGCAAACTACTACAGAAGGAAAATTTAAAAGCCATATGCTCTTCAAACAACTCGAACGAACCCCTCGATTTGTATCATGTTGCGTGAAATCGCCACAGCAACACCCGCAATTAAAGTTGTTTCCAGTTTTCGTGGTATTAGTCCTATTCTGTTTTGGATTGGCAAAGCCTCGGGACACCGAACTCGCAGTTTCTAACTGCGAGTTTGACCTTAACCCTCATTTCCAGTGTCACCGAGGTAGTGAGAGCAGTCGCCACTTCATCGATTACCTCATCACAGTTCATACCTGTGAAATTACTAGGAGTATATTCCACCTTTATACCACAATTATCCTTTTTTAAAGTAAGTATGTTTATCTCATTCCTACGTGCTGAAATTACATGAAATGCCGAATGAGGCGTTGGGCACTTGCTTAGGCCTAAGATCTCTGTTTTGTATCCCAGCAGACTCTTTTATCCGCTTTTTTGTTAGTCCTAGACTGAGATACTTAAAATTAAGGCTCCTTAATAAAATTAAAATATTTACTAAGGATTTTAATGTTAGTTCTTTATTAAATTGTGGAAGATACATATATTTTATACTCATTTATACCTACAGAGATAGCTAGTCGGATCAGTATGCGGCTTATTCATTTATCGCCTTTTTGTATTAGAAATGGAACAATACATTTTAATTCGCTATTTGAAGAACAAATATGTATTTCTCTACAAGCATTAAGGGGAAAGCCTTGCTTTACCTCAATCACTCATTCTCAATCAGTAGAGGAAACAAATGCCCTTTAAATTATTTGCTGGGGTTTTTACCGTTCACGTTAATGGCCACTGATTAAACTATAACGCCTAAAATAGAATTCAACCACTCGAACTTTTGCTAGGAAACGTATGATTAAAGAGTTGGCTGTAACCTAAGTTTAGAGTAAAACCTGTTTGATCATACAGATATATATATATATATACTCTCTTTGGGCCTATCCGTGGGTTTAACTTTGTTGCTGCAATAAAAGTATAACTAAAATTAATAGATTTTGTGGTTGTTCGTTTATAAACATTAGTAATTTGATCCATTCTTCCAAATGTGCGGAGAATATATGGCTGTACAATAAAAGTTTTTCGGCCTGGGTAGGATTGAAAACTGAAGAAAATATACATCAATGTATAATTTTTAAACATGAGATATCATGCAGTCCAGTAACGCATGAAATAAAATCTTCATCCTTTGCCTATTTAAAATGATTGTAAATAAGCTTATTTCAGATCAAAAATGCGATGGTAAATCAGGTAAGCCAACCATTGAAGCAGAAACATGTGCCTCAGAATCCTGATCTTGAAAAGTTTCCTGTCTCTCAAGTTTTTGCATCTCAACATGAGCGTGCAATCAAAAACCTTAACGAGAGGTTCGAAAGGATTGTAAGTAGCATTTGCCATTTGTCATTGTTTACCTGTAGATGAGTAACAGCCCCAACACTCAGAGAACAACGTCATTCAACCCAAACCGAGTATCTACAACACAATCCTCCGGTGAGATCGCACAAGACGATGTAAGAATTATCAAAAGACTGAATTATACAGTGCATAATTTTTTCTTCTTCATCTGGGTATTGATGGTAATACGTCTGAATGAGAATTGAAAGTATCTGTCATTCTTTTAATGAAAATACTGAGAATATGCGAATCCTGTGCTTGGCTACTGTGATGAAAGCTGGAATCTTCAATATTCACTTAATTGGCTCGTTGACACTTAAGTTAACCGATTATTATTGCCCCACAACAAGGTGAGTAAATAAAATAATCGAAAACAATATGTATAGAAAAGTGGTGTAGAAATAATAGGCTATTGAGTGTCCATTTTATACTTCGGCAAGTCTGCATTAAAAATTTAGAGGGTTTATACCTTCTTATAAATGGTTCCGCTCTACTCCTCCATTAGTTAGAACTTTGCCCAATGCAGCCTTAAAAGCATTATTATCGTCCTAACTCATTTTTAGCTCATTTCCATCGTCAAATGTGCGTTAACGACAACAGTCAGGAGGCATTTTTAATATGTTTGCGTATCCACAAATTTGAAATAACTCTTTATTTTGTAATAATAAAGCATATAAATTTGTTTTCTGGAAGCAACTTGCAGCCTTGCACGCATGGCTCTGCCTGCAAGGCTTTCGTTCTTAACGCGTATTTACGTACACGGCTTGGTAAACCAATAAATTCTGGCATTCCAGAATTCAGTAAAAAAAGAAAATAAAGCAAAAACTTCAATACTATACCACTGAGATATTCGCCACTTGATGTTAAATTGATAAGGCTCTCCTGCATGTCAATATACATATGAGTTTTGGCAATGAATTCATTAGTGGATTTTCATCTCAAATATGAGTAAAATCAGAAGGGTAAAGCACTTATTTCTGTTGCAAGCCAATTTTTGCATTGCTCAAGTTTTTAATGCGCTCACACTCCACCGTCCTGTGCTGACATCATCATTTCTTCGTGTAGAGGCAAAAGGTTTGCGTATTCCACGACCTTGACGTAGACGGACAGTCTGCTCTTGAGGAATTCCTTAAAACCGGTGCAGACGCGCATCCTCACATTCATGAAATAGTAGACAGAAGAGCAAGCAATGTCAAGTGAGTCACGGTATTGCATTTGTGCGTATTTTGAGTTTGATTTATCTGTGTTTTGGATAAATGCAACTAAAAATAGTGCCTTGTTTGTGCGTAAATTTGTTTCTTATCGCAAATTTTGACCCACTATAAAAACCACCATTAATTTGCTTGAAAATGAAAGCAAAGATTTCTTTGCTGTTAAGCGTAAAGGCCTACTGTAAAGAGTAAGCCCATCTGATCCACTTTTTTAAATAAACATTTTACACAATTGCAACTTTAAAGATGGTTGAATGCACTCAAAACATTGTTTCAAAGACTTATCACAATAAAGCACTGAGATGCTTTTAAATAATTTGATGTTGTGAAATAGGGCGAGTCTTGAAGCCTGAGAGAAAACTACGAGCATTATCTATCAAATGAGTAGATTACAAAT
>NW_020170385.1:1399535-1441883 GCF_000524195.1 Echinococcus granulosus | reverse complement strand
ATAAGCGATAAGGTATTTGCATTTCCATTTAAGATAAGACTCAAATTATGCCCTCAAACAACTGGCAAGTCCTCCTACCCTTGAGATGGTAGAGGATACTGCATAAACGGTAATTAAACCTGTGATGATAAGAAAAACTTGTTTGAAAATTTCCCTTTTTCATTAAAAGAGCAGAATTACAGTACTTTTCAGGACTTGAATGAAACTTTTGTGCTATTGTATCCCATAATTGATCGTATTCGTAAAAATAGCATTCACTTTTTTAGGAAACTACTCACTTAGTATTCTGATTTCCCCTTAGAAGATCATCAAAAACAGGGAATACTGGGATTAAGTGATCAGTATACCATTAATCTTGTTGTGCCTGACCTTGTAATGCTCATAGGGGCTTGTTTTGCACAATAACCATGTGCTTGGAGCAGCATTTCACAAAAAACGGTCTTTCTACAACATATTTTACGAATTTATGGGAGTGATAAAAATCCCAGTCCGTTAACATGATTGAAACAAGGCTAAGCAAAATGGATAAACATTTCTTAAAACCACTCATTAAGTCTACCCTTAAGACTCCATGCATCAAATGTTAGCCAAAAGCTGTGACACCGCTTATGAATTTGCAGTAAATAAACAACTTTGCGATATGATTAATGAAGTGAGATTCATTTTTGCAACAACATCATTCCATAAATTTCTGTTGCTGTCGCACGAGTAAAGTAATTACTACAATTAGGCAAAGAGAAGGCGGTGTTTCAACTTCATGAGGTTTTTGAGCAGAACAATTTGCAGTCATTAAAAAAAAGCTGCGTTATTAGGTTTAATCAATCCTGCACGTTTTAAATTGCAAGCGAGTCCTCCTGGTCTTTATTTACTTTTTAATCGAAAAAATTTAATCAGAGAATTTTGAGAACATTTGAGCCGCAAATAGTCTCTGCGGGATTTTTCGTACGTCTGCATAATAACACGGCTGCATCCTACCTATTTTGCTGGTATTTCGAAATAAAGCAACCTTTTGTGAGCTAGCCCGACTTTGATTCGCAAGGCAAAACCTCATTAGCGTGTGTCTAAAAGGTAGTTGGAAATTCGAGGGAATAGCGTTTGCCATCTAAGACAGCCTTTCTTATTTTAACTCTGTCGAATCTAGTTACTCGCGACTGGCTGAGAATATCATATAATATTTACTCTAATCCCCCATTCAATCATGATATGAAGTTTAGGCCTACCGTGCAAGTGCATAAATGAATAATTTTCGGATGGAAAACCAAGATTTTATGTCAGCGTTTCACATTCTATCATTCATCACCCCCTCTCCCCTATTCCATTTTGCGGGATGCAGTGAGCCAAATCATGCACCAGAAGTGCTGGGGGTACTACTAGCGATTGCTCTTTATTTGTGCGCATGAAATAATCAAATCCTCTACGACAATTTGTGTTGTCAGCTGGAAACAAATTCTTGTTTAAGCCTTTTTTTAATGGAAGGGAAGAGAATTAAAGTCGGAAATATCAATTGAGACATACCGTTATTTGGAAAAAAACAGCTGTTTCTTGAAATTTTCTTCAGAAATCAAAATAATTGACTTATTTTGGACAATGTGACAGTTTTTTCACTATGATATTCGCAAAGTGATACGAAAGGCAATTACTCTAGAACCTTATCCTTACATTAAGAAAGTGAACGAAATCCAAACTCTAATTATGACATTCCTACATGATTGCTACTTATTTTTCCGAATCTCCCCTGAATTTGTAATAAGCTATAACAGTACGAGAGACGATTTGATGCTAACATGCGGAAGGGCTGGGAGGCTGCAGACGGAGCCGCCCGCCCAGGACGCTACAATGAAAGCACAAACGGAGGACTAGGAGCCCACATGGTCAAATGTACACATATACAAATGTCGATTCATCACAATACGTTTACTTTGATCGGTTTGATTGCGCAACTTATGTTAGGCAAATAAATTACCGTGGACAGTATCAACAAATCCGTGCCATTACTGCACAAGCTCATTGCTACCCCAATTTTTAATTACAGGATTTTGATTTCCATCCTTTATTATGATTTCTCATGCTTAGACAAGAACTGATGCTGTCCTTTATACTTTTTGCGTTGTTTTTGTTAAGTTGTTTGCACCACTGTTTCAAATTTAAGGAGCTACATTACAGTCACATTTAAAAATTGTAGTGCATAAGAGAAGTAGAGCGGTGCAATTAATTCAATGCATTTTCCCTAAACTATCCATGAAGCCCAACTGTACGCTAGTAAATATTATCGAGACAAGTGTGAAAAATAACTTTTTTTACTCCACTTCTTAAACTTTGCTGTTTTACCGAACACATAACCTTGTCTGTCTTTAGCATAAGCGGTGATCGTAATAATCTTTAATAAACTGTTCTTAATGTAAAATACAAGATATATGTATGTGATTAATTATAAATCCTATTTTGTCGTTTGCTTAACCTTTTCAAATCTTTATTAACTTCCAAGTGAAAATTACTGCAACCTACTCATGAACTTTTCGGCAAATGAAGTTTACTGAGTTTATTCTACTATGGGAACCTCATATTAGTACTTTTGCTTCAATAAACGCCAAGCGCCATCCAGGCGTAAAAATTTTTGCTGATTCTTGCCTACTGTTTTACTTTACAAGTTGCTACTTCTATTTTTAGTTCATCAACCTATGCATTGCCTGACAGCAGTCCATATAGTAAGTGTACGATTTATTTGGTTTGCTTCTGTCCCATAGTTTATGCCCTGTGCATCTTTGTATACCACAAATATTCAATTTTTAAGTAAAAGCACTTGCTTCTACTAGCGTTATTTAATTGACGATATTAATTGAGGTTTGAAGCACTAGAAGTGCGCGCCATTCGACTCTGACTCCCTCGGACATCCTTGAACTAATCATAATTTGGCATTTTATAGCCACTGGCATTAATTTTCTTCCCTAGAGATGAGCTTTAATAGCAGTCATTCTCAGGACCAACTGCTCGAATTTGAGCAACCATTGGAGAATCAGATCATTTATGTTGATCCAACTCAGAGAGAACCACCGCACTTGCACTTGATATGCCGCCTGGCCCACGTGGAAAGACGCGCCCAAATCATTTGGTCCTATAATGACTCGCACAAACTACCCCTTGCACAGTTTAACACATCGTTTGATGGTAAAACAGCACGTCTTAGCGCCAAAGGTCTAAAACCCGAATACTCGGGCAGCTATGCTTGTGAAATTCGTCTGTCCTGTGGATCATCAATGGCCTACACTCAATGTGAAGTGATCATTCTCAAAAGACCTCAGAATGGTAAGTGCGTATGTGCATGTACAATCATTCTAATATCAATGAATGCGTAACGGATGTAAAATAGCCTTTTGCAGCATTGATTTAATTTACCACTCCAAGTGCAGTCTATTAGTTGCCAAAATATGTACCACAGGAAACGCTACTTATATATGTATAAGTAAATGTTTTAGTTTCAGTGCACATCTAAGGGTTTCTTGTGCTTGTGCTTTCTCATTACATAAGTATTTTTAAAAAAACCTAGAAACCCATTTTCTTTTTGGCTTTGCATCTGAGGCATGAAAATTGGTAAACGGACTTATGAAGATGGCTATGCTAATTGCAAAAACCACGTTAATACACACTGGTATGTATTAGTTTACCAATGTCATCGAGAGTTGAACGACTAGAAGTGAAAAATATTGTTCTTCTGCTTTTTACTAAATTCTTCCAACATTTATCGAATATAACTTGTTATATCAAATTGTCAGTTTGCGCCTGTGTGATCCATGATGTCAATGTTAATGAAAACTTTGTCTTATCAGATAACAATGACCCCCCACAACCGCTCAGCATTCCTGCTCCTTCCTACCAAGAATCTCGCAAAGATAGACCAAAAAGTCAAGAACCTGTATCTCCTCGAGGTAGTCGATGTGGGTATGCTCCCTCTGGGTAAGTTTTCAACAAGCGTCATTGGCATAATATCAGGATATGCGCGACATACATCACCATAAATTGAATTCCCTCTATGTGAATCTTGTTAACGAACCTACATGTCACTTTATGCTTAACTGGTCGAGATGATGCATTTATGCTAACGGCATAGATGAAATCCTGTGAGCTTAGAAGTATACCAAAGGCTATGTGACCAAATCACAACCATCGTTACATTTTTTTGGCCAAATACTGTGAAATTTAATTCCTATGGTATATTTTAACCAAAAGATTTATTATAAACTATTTCAAAATTAAAGGATGTTTGAAAGATCACTGGTAATAAATCAGTTGTAACCAGTATACCCCATAATACCATTTTTTCCATTGTATAAAGAAACATTCAGTATATTGAGCGCATCTGCCGTGTTCAGCTTTGTAGTTGTGTAATCGAGTTAGCATTAGCCGTAACCTTTGCGCATCACTATGAATTGCTGTGGCGTTCTCTTTCAGTATAGTACCCTTGCCATGTTTAAATCATGGGGAAGCGCTTAGAGTGAGCACAGTTCCACCCCATACACCGCCGCCTCCCGTACTACCCACACCGCCACCACTACTCCCTCCACATTTCATGCGGAGGCAGGTGGAGGATGCGGCTATAGACCACGATGACGATGATACCTTGCCAACAGACAACTACTGCACTCGGGGGAGTGCACCAAGAAATGTATATAACCATTCTTTTAAATGTGCACCACACCTCCTTATTACTAGTAAATACGCTGGAAAGCAATGATTTACACTTTTCAAATGCCTTCCCAATACCTAGGCAGATATTCATTCAGTCAGTGAGACCAGATTTGTCAGTTTTTTATTTGGGAATACTCGATCGCAGAATATTTGTTTGAGCTATTTTTAAATGTCATATGTGTATCATCTTCTCAGTATTATTTTCGAAAGACAGTGATTTTTATTAAATATATATATAGAAAACGTTCTAACCTAGCGTTCAAATGACCGAAATCAGCGCTATCATTCTATGTCTACACGGAGCGACTGCGTCAGCCTCACTCCCGCGGAGTACATTGAACTCCGCACTCTTAGCGACGTACCAGGCCTGCCTGAAGACGAGCAGCTGGAGGAAGTGGACGTTGCTTTTGGGTGCCCACGGAGACCACGGAGTCGTAGTCGTAGTCGCATGTGGAGGAGCCACGACTCCCAAGCCTTCTCCCTACGCAGTTTTGCAGAGCCCCGAGTCATTTTTATCAACGCCGCTCCACAGGCCGACAAGATGTGCCAAAACTGCTGTTGCGCTTGTCATCGCAACCGTTGCGTATATGTAGGTGCGGAGGGCTACCCCCTCATAAATGAGGTGGCACATTTGTCCAGGGGCTCATTCTCCAAAAGCTCAGCTAACAAAAGAGGCAACAAACGCATCTCCTTCAACCCTGACCCAGAATTGTGCTATGATGAGGGAGCAAGATATGAAGCAGCGAGACTTGATTTAGTGCATATTTCTGAGAGACCCCCTAAGGATCTTATGAAAGAACCAACGCAGTGAGTTATGGGTAATGGTCAAAAGCTATTTTTACGAATATATGTCCTGATCTTTGGCAGTAGAAAACCTACAGTGCAGTATCTTTTGGCATAGAATTAGTTAACTGTTAGCTTGAACATATGTGTTTCACCGTAATTGTAGACAAACTCAAGCAGTGTCCTGTTCTCGCATTACTCAGCACGCAACGATCAAACCACCGCCAAATTGCCGTCCTGACGCGTCCTGGACTTCGGGCCCAGGAAAGTATTTGCCGAAGGACACTGAAATACAAAGCCCAGAGGCGGCCGCGGCTGCCAAAGCGACCATTAAGAGGGTTCTGGAGTCGCGCATTTGTGACCCCATATTTAGCAAATCGCTTGGTGCCACAGATAAAAAAGGCTTAAAAGGGGCCCCAACATTTCCGATATCCGATACCAAAGCTGCGAAAAATAAACTCCTAAACGAAGAAGTATCAGATCCGGCTGAGGATGCAAATCCGCTATTAGTGCACCGAAATGAAGATGCTGTGATGCCGGACGACGGGGGAAAAGCCGCGAAGGAGCGATTCATGAATGCATTGGCCCGCTTTCAGATAAGTACCGTATCAAAACCAGGTCAGTACATATTTGGATCTCACACATTTAGCTCGCAAATTATTTATGAAAAATATCTGGCATTGCCATTTGTTTTTATTGAAGAAAATGAATCAAACAAACCATTAAATGTCCAAGGTATTCATTGTCAGTCTGATAAGTCCCTTAAATATTCGGAGGATGCTAATTATGCACAGGAACGGTCAGAAGGACAATCAGTTCGACCGTGGAGAAGAAAATCTTCCGGAAACGCCAAGATATCCTTGCAGACAGACCAATCGTGCAAATCCAGTAATGGTGACCACAGACCACAGCAACACCACATTCATTTATCCGAATATCGGCAAGGTAACTTTCTGAGTTATATTTCATGTCCACTAGTAACTGTGGTTCATCAATAAAAATATTTATTTGTGGAATTCATTAGAAACATGAAACAGTTTTTGGCAGTCTTTAGATGTAAATGGCGTAGATTTTTTTAATTTAAATCTACTAAAGAACTGGACTGATTATTCAATCTAATTACATAATCTACGTGGATAATAATTTGCGCAATTTAACGCAAAATATTCAAAAAGTTTGCGCTACTTATCATTTTAGAAGGGGATAGACATCCACAAGCCACACCGGCAAAGCATCAAGGAATTTTAACGAGTGCATTCTGCAATTCGCGAATCCCCGTGGTTCAGCAAAGTGGAAGTGGTATAAGGAATATAACAGTTTGGTTAACGAAGTCCATTGGTAGCATTCACTCTGCCTCAATTTCCTCAAATAATCAAACTTTAACCGCGAGACCGGATTTAAACTATCGAGAACCCGTGAATTCGGGATTGCAATAGTTAAATCAAAGTAATCCTTCGATCAAACCACATAAAAATAATGGCAATCGAGGAGGCGCAATGACGTTAATGTCGGCCTACTTCCCCCTTTGTAGAGCTGAAACGGTTTCGTAAGACAAAATATTGGTCCCGACTTGGTCAAAAGGATGGGTCTAGATTTTCCCTACAACGGAATATGCACCATTTATTTGAAAAATTTTGGCAGTTTCGCGGCTTAAATAAATTGCTTGGTTGCTTGTGTCAAAATAAAAGCCTAGCATCACGGTACCTCTCAAACTAACACTGAAAGAAGTAAGCAACTGAAAAGATTCTTCGCCCATGATTTAAAAAGCATTAAAATATAATGAATATATCAAAGCAGTTGCAATTGTTAACTAAAGAAAGCAACAATGTTAGTAAGTTCAAGGGTAAATAGGCACTATTCAGGTAATCCGACGCCGGAATGCACTTAAACACACCAAAATGCTTGCCCAGGAGAAGGGATGCTTAAACAACAAAGTAGAACGACTAGACCATTGTACTTGTGCTTAAATTTCCTTACAAAAATAATAACATACCAAAGAAACAGCTCACTAATGTCTAAGAATTAAAGCAGTTTTTTAATTCAATCTATTGAAGCATGAGCCGGCACACTTTGTAACGTTCCTAGCTGAATTTGACAAAATTGACAGTGCTAAAAGTTAGCAAAAGCAACTCCCGTGAGCGCTTCAGCAGCGTAAACTACTGAGTAGTGCATCCCAGAAGGCGAAGATGGCGCAGCGCTTAAAACATTGGTTTCACTCATTGGAACATGCTTTCAACGAATTATTTTTGCATTTCGTTGAAATTATTTCCTAGCAGAGACTCAAAAATTTTTGCAAGATGATACAAATCAACTGAAATAAGTAACTAATATGTTCCCCATCTACTTTGTAAATGAGAACACTGATCTATGGCAATTTTGACTGTTTTCATGGAATTTTTATTTGTTATCAAGATGATTCCGAATAAAATTTCCATATTCTTTGACTTCATATATCACACCTAAAGTGGTATTAAAATTTCAGAGGACGATGCTGTTTACCGTTCAAAGGGAATGTGCGAACTAAATGGCAGCCAGGAGGAGGAGTGCGTGGCAATAGAGCACGAGGCGACCCGACAGACAAAAATGCCCTCTACTGGCCCGATCAGTGGTCTCAGCCCTATAGCGAGGCAACCGGAGAGATTAACTCCACGACAGCCGACATGCAGTGACGTTCAGTCTAGATGGCAGCAGCAACGCAGTAAAATCTTCCGCAATGTCAATTGTATCAGATCTCCCGGCACCTCCAAGTGTTTCCTTCGGCGTGGTAATGCCTTATACAAGCTAGTCTTTTCTGATAGAAGGCGAAACCACCCCGTGTTACCCTCAGGAAGATTCTGCTTCCTTGATATGTATTATTATCAATTCATTAATTCTCAAAGTTGTGAAATTCGGCAGAGAACCATATAAAAACCTAATATAAAGATTATTATGCTATATTATGTTAATTACAAAGCCCAAAATCAAAATAGCATCACTTAGTAGGAAACGAAATCACCCTCTGACCGTATGTATGAAGATAAGAAGTATTACAAATTGATGTTTTTTGGGGCTCAAAAATACCTATTTTCAGGATTGACAAAGGAAAATATCCGCTTGCCTAAATGAATCGAAAAACGTAGGAGACGTGTCTATATATTTACTCAAATAACGCAATTTCTCGCTTCATTTAGGAGAAAGAAATTGTAGAGAGGCTATACGTTATCCGGAAGAGGATGACAGTGTCACTGTGCGGTTGAAGAATCCATCTACTATCTTGTCGAACGAAATTCAGGCATCAACAAATACCAGTCAATTTTCTGATGAACGTATGTGACCCACGTGAAAATCGCTAATTATCAATTACCAGATATTTTCACATAATACATTCTAAATATCCTTATTCCCTAATATAGTAGCAAAAGCTTTAAGTTAATGCGAGAATAAGAATGAAATAAACTCAAGAACTAGAATACTTTAATTCCACCTTTTACCCCGCAACACTAACATTAAACTGCTTCCGTACTTCAAGTGGTAGAAAATACTGAACAATGTTAAAAAACCCAAAAGAGTCGCCTTTCTCAACACATTGCTTCTGCACTTGCTTTGCTTTCTTCAAAGACGTGCTTTAGAAGCATTTTCTGTACCACTATAAAAGCATGGGCATAGTTGATCTAAGTATCACAAATGCAAGATACCGCCGCCGCCGCCGCCGCTTATTCCAGGTCAGTACAGAGCTCTTCGACATACTTTTTATCATCAAAGAAACCAAACATATTCAAATAAATATTTTTTGTAATTAGCTCTTCCTCCATTTATTGTGTTTTTACCCATTTTCACCCAAACTATGCAATTTCTGAGAAAATTTATTACGATGTAGTGAAGTCAAATTTAAACCGTACGAAACACGATATGCGATGTGCTTTCCTAGCAAGAAGCAAAAGAAAAATATCTGATGGAAAGTGACAATGAAGTTACTGCTTGGATAGTTGAACCATTTTTGAATGCGCATAATTCCCAATGGTATTTGCCGTTTAAAGTTATTCGCTTACATTTAAGAAACTGGGGTTGGGATGCTAGAGAATAAAGAGGAAATGTCAACAGGAAGCTCATAACTGCGTACATTGGGAACTTCAATAAATTGACTAACCAAATATTTTTATAATGATTTCAGCAACTGACCCTGTGGCATTCTTAAATGAACACTTCCGGTACGTCTCGGCGTCAAAACAATGCTTGCTGATAAACACGTTATTGCCGAAAATGTTATATCTTCCACCTGTAATTTAAGGCTTGTGTCCTTACGCAGAACTATTTGATTGATGCAGTGGTTTCCACCTGCTAGTGTCCAAATACAACGAGAAGGCCTAAAGCATAAAGGCTTCAAATTTCTCTTCTGTTCATTCTCCTACGCACTTTTGTGCTTGGGTTTCATGAGTTTATTCATTTTTACATGCACTTTAATTGGAGGTGTGTTTTCCGATTTGGTTTTTTAGAATACACAAGATTGCTCCCCTGACACTACTAGAAATGAAAAACTTGGTACTACGTTTCGTTCAGTTGAACACGCACGAGTACTTGAAATATGTGAGTTCTGTACGATCTTGTGCAATTTATTATGCATTTAGTTTATTGCCTTTGTAGCTAAATAAAATGTAGTTCTAACAACGCATTTAAAAAGAACGTATCGAAAGTAGGCACAAACCTACACCACTAACTACGAGTTCAGCAATACAATACAAGAGCTAGAATTTCGGATTTTGGCACTTCCTTCGTGAAGTTTTGTCAGCATGCAATGTCAGTCTTATTTAAAATTGTTCATTTGGTTGTTGTTAGCTACTCCATGTAACCACTCTAAAGGCCACGCTATTGTGAAAAATGAAACGTTTCCCATTTCACTTCGTAATACCGTGTGTCTGTCAATGAGGTCCACCTTATTCGAAATGGTGATTGAGAAAAAAACGACGTAGAGACGTGGTCATTCGATGTACCAGTTACGAGTGTGAATCTATTGGAGGGAAATAAGAATGCTGATTTTGAAAGATTGGCGTAATGTCTGGGAATGTTTACGCGCGTATTTAAGCAAAAATGCCTAAAAGTGTTCAGGGAGACCCTCCTCAGCCCCGATATACCTCCCAAAGCGGTGACATGCCTCTTTGCGGGTGAACTTCATTCCTAACGAAAGCTATCAACGTCTTTGAAATGTGAACACTTCCTGAGAACGGAGATAGGAAGTCCACCTAAAGGATTCATTTTGGGGGAGCTGGAGGACTAAATGTCATGGATGACACGACTATATGAAAAACGCATACACTAAGCTAAACATAACGGACCACTTTTCAGCTAGTACTCTGCTCAAATCACAGTTCTCCCGATTTCCACTGCTTGTAAGCTGTCAGCTTTTCCGAACACAGGACTCGTCTGGTTTGCGTTTACCAAGAACGTGATAAATTACGGAGTGCTGAACTGATACGCACTAGCCTCCGTCAATTTGCCATAGTTCTCATTGATGATGCACCGAATGTACATAAGGTACAAACTCGGTAGCTATGGCAAAAGCTAAACGTTGATAACGCTATTTGCTACCAGCAAAAATTCATAAACTCGTGCTTTACCAGCTCGGTATTTTCGGTAATATTCCAAAAGGAAGCAGTCTCAGAAGCATCTTTCCAGAGTCCCTTAAATAGTCAGTACCAGCATGTCTGCTGCATATCTAAATCGGAAATTCCATTGTAGCTATTAACCAAAACTACTTCTCAGCCAAAGTCTATTAGTATGCACCTTTTTTAGGGTGTTGAGGTGAAAAACTTTTCGACATCATGGGCGGACGGTATCGCAATGTGCGCCCTTCTACACCACTTTTTCCCAAATTCCTTCGATTTCAACACTGTTCTTTCCGGAGGAAAAGCAGAGAACTACCGCCTCGCATTTGAAATAGCTGCGTAAGTTCAACCGTGTTTGTTCAAGTGTGCCTGGGGGAAGCAGTAATTGGGCTAAGCGTATCCGTTAGCCATGTATCACTGCCTATAGCGCTTCCAAGAGCTATTAGAAGTTGCAATTATTTGCCCGAAGCGGAGGTAAGAAACAAGTTCAACTTCCCCTTCCTGTGTGAACAGTAGCTACATTATCCCGGAATGATCACATACGAGTTTCATTGATAACATTTTAAAGGAGACGTTTCTTTTCAGCGACATGGCTGGAGTGCCTAACTTCATAAGTACCGAGGAAGTGACGAGAAGTGAGACCGGCCCAGATTGGCGAAGAATTTTCCTGTACCTCAGTCACGTCCTAATAGCGTTAGAAAAACACCCCCTAAATAGGGCCCAACCCTCCCATTTGATTCGCACAAATCGATGACCCGACGAAAAGTCGCACCACCCGTACATAGCACTTGTTTCCCCACAGTTATTGAGTAAACCAACACGGCTGATCCAATGAAAAATCAACACCATCAGCGCGCCTTACCCCGGTTTCCTCCAAATTGCTTTAGCAAAATAAGAACGATACTGGGACCGTTGCAGTACGCTTGCGCTAGCCCTAGCAACACGTGGCTGGGTTTGTGGGGCACATGTCCAGATTGATAGCTGGACAGAGAAATGTAAGCAGTAAGAAGCGTTGAATGTTACAGAAAAGCCGTCAGAGGAAAATACCAAGGTTTATATTTACAATGTTAAGAATAAGATCATGTTAAGTGGAAATGCCCATAGCCTCAATAATGAAGGGAGATAGAGGAGTGGAAGCGGTCACGAAGACTATCGTAACTATCGGTGCACAAACACGGTGGATAATTTGAGGATAGGCCGCATATATACTTTATAATGGGTACTAAAAATAGAACATTGGCACAAACAGGCGCAAGTGCAAACAGCCCGATGAACAGGCGAATAGGGTGCAGGTACACGAAGGAAAGATGAGAGCATAGAGCTCGGGTTATACATACAGGTTCACTAAGAGAGATACAAATGCTGCCAAGCGCAGTTGCCTGTGTGCGGGCAATGTCAGATAGGATCGACTAAGTTTGGTCATCTTGTTTCTTAATGCGCTTCACAGGAGATATATAGGTTCTAAAATAACGTTCAAAAAGACACTTTATCACCAAGCAAACGTCACAGAAGTGTGAACTCGAGCAACACATAGCCACATGATTTTATCGAACTGGAATATTTCCTAATGATTCGCTAAAGCGCTAAACTAAAACTAAATGGGTTAACTGGTTTGGTAAAACACCGTACAAACACGAAGATATGAAATAAGGCGGCATAAAATCGAAATACCCTTCAGTAGGTCCAGAAGGCTGGGGACCCTCCGGAGGCGGAGTGTTTTTCAAGCTCCCCGAGGTCGGTGATACCCCGCCGGGGGCTGCATCGGCCGGCATGCTGCCAGGTGCCACTCCTTGTCCGAAGGTGTGGGACTCTTGAAGCCAGCGCACCTGTGTGGCCGGGCCGTAACCCTTTTCGTTGCATGCGGCGATGCGAAAAATCACGGCAGGTTTAGAGCTCACATCTAAATGAGCCTTAGCAAGGACTGTGTGCATGACTAGAGCACTTGGCTGCGGACCTGCGTAGACACGAACGAACGCCATACCAGAAGGCACTGTTCCCATCTAAAAACCAATGGGGCAATAGTGGAAGAGTTAAGGCTACTATCCTCAACAAGAGGAGATATTTGGACGTACAAGCTAATGAGCGCATAACTAAAACTTCCCCATGCACATAAAATTTCGCAACTGAAAATAAGATAAACAGTAGTCCCTTAACACTCACTTTTGCTTCTTGTAATTCTTTTCCGGTTCCTGATTGAGATCTAACAGCCAAATAAACAGAATATTCGATTATACGGCCAGCCGTATTTTGTGGTGGTTCCCATGTTAGCTGGGCACCCTGTTCATTTGTCGTAATTTTAATGGCACTTGGGGCACCTGGAAAACCTGGTAAGCAGGTTTTAAAGGCGGATATTTCAGACCAGGGACCTCGACCACAAGCGTTCAAACCAGCAACACGAAACTTGTAGGCTGTACCCGGTGTAAGAGCAATTTTTGGACCTTGTGGAGGAATGCCGTTAGGACCGATTCCGTTGGGACCTTGGAGGGCATCAAGTGCCTGTAATAAGAAAAATCGTCTTCTTTTTCAACGGGAATTGAAAACCAACCTCATTTTATCCGCACTTGTAGTTTGCACTGAACGATGAAGGAATCAAAATGTATCATTTTAGATAACATTAATCATGTTGCTATGAGATCAAATGTCATTAACCTTACCTCAACACTGATTCCAGCGTCGTTTGTATTCGCTGAGTACATTGAGACCGAGTACTTCGGCTGCTTGATAACACCAACGTCGTGCCACGCACTGTCGCTACGACTTGTCAGCATCGCGCCTGTGGGTACATTAGCCTGAATGAGCTGATTTCCTCCTGCGCCCACTGCAGAAGTGACCGAAGGAGTCAATATTCGAGGCGTCAAAGTCACCTTCGACGGAGGCATTGGGACTGCAACGTTAAGAGGAATCGAGCGCGTTGACTGCTCCTGAAGCCTTTTGGGGTTTTCAAGGAGCGATTCCATATCTGCCTGACCTTCGTCTTCTAAACAGAACAGTCAGAGTAAAGTACTAGCAACTCTAAAATACTAATTTCCATAATTGTACAAGCCTAAAAAAGTAGGAGCACCGAGAACACTTTGAGGAAAGAATCAAGTAAAATCCCAATCGCACATAGATAACAAGAGCATCCGAGGTCCCTCCTCACTATCAATGTTGGGTACTATGAGCTATCATGAAAACCAGTTTTTACCATTTGTTTTATCAGTAGACAGACCAACTTTGACACTCGCCTTATAGACTCAATACGGCTCAGAATATCCAGAAACCTTGACTTAATAAACCAGAATTTTACCGAGTTGAATTTTAGGCAAACTTCAAGCATGTAGACAGAAATTAGAATGGATCAGGTGATAACACATAAGTCTGCGTGCAAACGAAAGCCGCTTGGTGTAGTCGCATGCATCTACCTTCGGTATTATCCCCACGATTAGTTGCAACAGATGCCAGAGTCACAAGCGGGTCATTGGTCTTTGATGCAGTTTTGTTGTTCCCGCTGCCACCACTTCCCACCTGGGGACCTGAATGGAGTGGAAACAGACGCCTTGTAAGCACCTAGATGGATTACGTGTCACTGAAAACTTCTGGATAAACTTTAAATCTGTGAGCCTTTTCACACTTAGTGTTTTTGAGATAGCCTGCTTAAGCCCCCCAAAAAAAATCTAAATAGCACATGCCCAAACTTTAAATGACCTCCAATTCACAAGGATAATGTCGTACACCTTACATTCGTTATCAAAAGCGACTGAGAGCCTCCCAAGGGGTCAAGAAGCTTACACAAACTTTAAAATGTGATCTGTTTAAAATCAATTATCAGAACTTACGAGAATGGAAAACAGCATCAGATAACTCGGAGGCGTTTCCAACGGTAACTGAAAGCTTGCTGCTATCAGCACCTGATGCGGAAGTGGGTATGTCAGCAGAAGTACTTTCAACATCTGCCAATAACTCGGCAGCTGCTTCAGCTGCCATGTTATCCACTAAAGCACTCACCTAAAAAGGGAATTTCGTTCGGACAACAACTGATGAGAACACGAAACCACGATGCGCAAAGCATGTAGAATACGTGCATCCAATTGGTTCAAAGCTTTTCATCAAACGATAACCTCTAAAATTGCGACTACCGGTACTTCCACCCAAACGCATAATTTCTATCTGTATTAACTACGTAATAATCAAGACGCAATCAAGGTACATCTGTAGTCCAATCGTCAGACACAAATCAACCATAAACTGACAAAATTATAACCACTTTTGGACATACATCAGTGACGCTAGTTAAATCGCACTTCTTGACATCCGAATCTGCCACCTGAATGGCTTCAGTCTCCTTAGTACGGTCCGCCCATTGTTCTTTAAAGTCCCCACATGCAGAATCAGACTCATTACCCGCCTCATCCACCATTCCGTCAAGTTGAGGCAAAGTAGGAGCAAGAGCTTTGCTTGAATCTACTTGTCCTCCATCCTGATCATTACCAAGGGTTGAAGAACTCGAAGTTTTGGTCAAAGGTCGGGCCGGAGCGGCACAAACATTACCTTGCCCAGTATTAACCATGTTACCTAGCAAAGGTAGACATCATTCTGTAATAAAATCAGTCTCACTTTGAAGACTAGAGCTGTCGATGATGCTGATAAACTCCTACAATTAATTCACGTAGGATGCGTTTGTAGACATTTAGCTCACCGGTCGATCCAACAATGACGACTTGTGGTTGCCTAGAAACGGAGTTGCTCGAAGCGTTGTCTACTGCTGGTGTAGCTGGACGTGCAGACGTCCCACTTGTGATGAAAATTGGCTTACCGGCACCCGATTTTTGAATCACATTGGCGGGGAATGTCTTAATCACCTTGGGGTTGCTACCTACGCACAATGTAAGCCAAACATAACTTTCATACATTATGATGCAACTATAAGTTGACTCGTACAATGGATGTGCGAGATGAGACCTACCTTGGGGTGCATGGATGGAAATAGTCTTTGGTGAAACACCAATATGCTGTTGTTGACCGACGGCATTTGCAGGAGATAGAAATTTTATGGGCCGAATCAATCCGGTTGGGGTCTTGACGAGATGTACGACAGGACCGGTCGATCCTGAACCACTAGGCGTGGCACTAGATGTCACCGAACTCAAAGTAATACCACTCGAACCGCTGGCATTGGACGTAACAATCTGTTTTGCGGTACCCGCTGCGATTATCTGTAAAACACCAAAATGTGAATACCCCAAAGCATTTTCAGCATCAAAAGCATACTGAGGAATTAAACTATCAATTAATGAACAAATTACTTGTGGCTTTGTTGGGGCCGTAACCACGTTTGCCGCTCGAATTAAGCCTGCTGACTGAGGATGTTGCTGTTGTGATTGAGCTGCAACAAGGATCGCTGCACGACCAGTTACTGCACTGCTGGGAACGGGGGTAATTTTGAGTCCTGTTGGGGTAACGACTGTTGGAACCCGTTGGCTAGCAGCAACTCCGACAACAGATGCTGTTTGGGGACTAGCCATTGCAGAAACCGCGCGCACAGGCGTGGCCGTAGCTACGTTCGCTAAAGCTTGCAAGGAAGCAGCACTAACAGCGACAGTTGACGGAGTCGCAAAACGCTATAATAAGCAATGAAATACAACCGATACTTCAAAATTACTAAAAACATGATGCAGTGGATTGACAGAGGTTCGACTGATTTGCAGTGTTTGTAACCTAGCCAATGCAAAAGGAATCTAAACCTACTTGACTCGTTGCACCTGATGATGTCATTCCACTGACTGGAGACTTGGCTTGAGGAGCATCAATCGCAAGAGTAGGATTCATTCGGGAACCCACTGGGGGACTTTGAGTAGATGAGGGTGTTGAGACATCATATTTCTGAATTTGAAGTATGTAGGCATCAGCTGTCGGTACGGAACCCCACGTGACATCAAGACTCTGTGTGCCGGCTCGGACAAGCTGAACTCGACTTGGGGCGGGCGGTTTATCCGTCTCCAAAAACCATAAATCCTTGAAGCACACCTGATTGTTCCAAGCTTTCCTATAACCGTCACGACCAGACCATATATAAAGACGTGTGCTGACGGCAACTGCACAATGACCTGCTCGCGCACGCGGAACAAGACTGTCATCGAAGATTTCCATTTGGATCGACTCCCACGACATTGTATCGAGATTGAGGCTAGCAAGTGTGTTCGTACACTTCCATTCTTTTTCGACAGTTGTTTTCATATCATCCATAACCAGAGGTACCCATCCACCGAATACAAACATACTGAAAGTAAATAGGTGCATTTAAGCGATATCACAGAACAATATTCCAGCCTACCGATTACCAATCACTGTAGCACTGTGCAGACTGCGAGGAGCAGGGAGATCGCCCGAAATAGAGGGTTTTGTCCATGTCATTGTGTCAATTTCTAGTTGCCAAAGATCACCGAGGCGACATCCCGTCATGCCACCATACACCAAAAGACGCCATTTTTTAATTAACCCATCCATAACCTGATATGCAACAGCGGTATGAGATTCTCGAGGCGAAGGTGGCTGACCGTAAGTAATTGGAATATCCCAGCACATGGCTGAGGAATTAGGCCGAAGTTCTAGCGTATATAGATCGTTAAGATACCTGGAAAAGGTAAGGGAGTTGAGAACAGAATTCAAATACAATTTCTTATGAACACACAGACTAACCTTGGGATGTTGTTTTTCGGATCTTCGCTATCATTCGTGATTCCACCGAAAAGGAAAGCACGCTGACCCACGAGTGTAAAACTATGACCTTAAAGCATGGTATTTACAAAGTGGTAAAAGAGACTACAGAGGTTCTCAACAATGCCAAAACTAATGGTACTTAGAGTACTAAAAACATCCTGAAAATATTTTTACAATGACTGTTATCAAACATTAGTTTTCCACAAAATCTTTAGTAACTGCCATTACCTATTCGCGGGCAAGGCAAAGGTCCATTCCTAGGAGGCTTAGGTTTAAGGCGCTTCCACTCCCACTTGGACGCCTGCAGCTCGTAAAGCTCGTTGGAATACTTCCCGTATTCTAACATGCCGCCGAATAGCAAGACACGTGTATTCTCCGATATCATCCCAAAAGCAGCACATCCCGGTGGAATATCGCCTCGTACCGCCGGCAAAAACCATTGATTAAGTGCTAAAAAGTAATTTGTACCTTCTTTGAACATACATGTGTTGAAAACGTGGAGTTCATCAACGATTCCCTCATTTCCACCACCAAAAATAACAATGAGGTCCTTGAGCGCAACTGCTTTGTGACCGTGACGAGAACGCGGAACATTGCCCGAAGCCGTTGTCACTTTTTTCCATTTAAGCACAGGCGCTGGCGCCGCCATGTTCGGATACGCAAAGCGCGCTATTAACTATTTTATGGAATGCAATCTAAAGTAACAAACAAACAACTGATAGAGTAAACTAATAACAAAAAAACTTTTTGTCATCTAAAATCACTTTTAAGATTCGTAAGAGCTGGGTTGTTGCCAGTATTTAAAAATTGTATGTATCGGGAAAGATTTATCATCTAAAGGAGTAAAGGAATTAAATATGCGTTTAAGAATAAAAACCTTTAAAAAATTTGCTAAGATTTAAACTAATTTTGTTTATATGTTAGGTAGATGTCACATGTAACATAGACAGGTGTAGCGTCCAGAGTCTTTCCCTGAAGACGATAGAAGACAATGCTCTAGCAGAATAGGTATATATTCAGCACAGAGAAGGCGTTTGGGCTGCTGACATGGCCCGAAGGCCAGCCCACCCAGCGATGTACAAGGAGGCTAATACAAAGTCCAAAAGTAGCGCCTTAACAATACCAAGGGATAAACCGCCATCGTATTACATAGGACTATGTATCGCGTATGTTCATATATATTATCATATTTCCGTAAATTACAGTGCCCAATTAGGATTCCTGCTTTTCCCGTCTTAGCAAACTTTTGATGCTTAGGTAACACTTAGGTTGCTTAAGTATATTCTTTATGGAGGAAGCAGTAGTAGGCTCGAACCTCGTGATTGTGGAGGGGTCAGAACCTCCCGAGGCAAAGAGCTTAATGTCCTGGTCCTGCTAGACCCGTACCTGCTTCCATTGACTCCAAACAATAAACATGTCCCAATCAAATCAACCTCTTCTTTCAAAGAGCATGAAGGCTGGGGAAGAGGAAATAAACGGGGGCGTACCACATAGAGATAAGTACTAATGCCATTCTGTAATAATAATGGCGCCTTTTATTAGGTGCATTGCCATACAATTTGATTCAAGGATTTCTAATGGAGAATTTTTGGACCGCAATGAGTTTGCTAAAAGTTTTGCTTTTGTACAGTCGTTAATGCAATTTAATTTGCTGTTGAACTTTTGGGAATGCAAATTGCCTGAGAAATCTGCTTTTTGATGCAATGACTTCATGATTTCGTCTAAACACTTAGGTATGTACAAATCTGATGCAAGCTATTTACTTCTGAATAGACGCTTTGCTTAAGATAACAAGATCTTAGTAGTGCGCATTAATTTTATTTTTAACAGATATTGCAGGTAACAAATTTTCTTATGAAAACCAATTAAAATGTGATTGGAGTGATGTTTTTTAAGTGAAATTGTTTTACTGCCTTGTGGTATTTGTAGTTGCTTCGCCTCTGCCAGTCGTAGCGCCCTTAGGCGGTGGGGTTTTCTGCATTTGTAGATAGGGTTTCTACTTCTTCATACGGTCAGTATCTGTAGCCACTATTTCGTTAACATTTTTACGGGTTTTGTTCTTACTTTACGGATCTCCGTTTTGGTGGCGTCTCTTAACTTGCACTTGTGTGGCCTTCGTTCCCCAACCACCCTTTCGGTAATCTGTTTTTGATCTTATATGCGTTAAAACAACTAGAAATTAGTCAAATATCGGTCGGCTCCTCCTTTATGCAGTAATAACTATGCAGTGTTTACCACTGCCTTAGTATACCTCTCCATATTTTAAGAAGAAAACCATTTGAGTTCTCTTTTGTTTTTGTTTGGTGATGCAGCCGCAACTACATAGAAAACGCAAATATGATGAATATCACATGCTCGTGTGTTGTTTCTGGTGCAGTCTCATGAAAGACGAATCCCGTGCGCGTGGGGGATGACGCCTTCATTAACGTCCTGTTTTATTAACAGTAGCGCCTTTTTAGAGGTGGTCAGAGTTCGATTTTCGTAGATGTTTTGTGGAAATAGAATCATGGGCAGTAAATCTGCAGTTTTGTAGTTCGTCGGTATTCCTTTTTGGCTTAGTTTCTGAAGGAAAGTCGTTTAATAAAGGCATAAGTTACAACGAATTGAGCACTTGAGTTCGTTCGTTCGTTCGTTTTTAGGTACAAGAGCTTCCAGAATGGCTCTTAACCTCAGCAAGCTAGGGTCTCTTTACATCTCATTAAGAATTTCATCAACCATAGCTTATAGAGGCGGTTCAATTAAACTCAACTACTGCTTTGAAAGAATGGAGGTATTTTGCGATAAAATAGTTGAATTTAGGACGGTGGATGGGGGGAATGCTCTGCCAGTATTTTGGTGGAAAGGATTCCAAGCGAGTTGGGTTGCTTGCAACTCACTATACACTTATTTCCACGGATCCCTGGGAGGTATCGATTGCAGCTATTTGGAAGAAACCCATTCAAATCTACGTAACTTTTATATAATCATGCAAATGGTATCAATGACTAGCAAGGAAAAGCTGCATAATCCTCACTTGTTGAGCCAGCTGACACCACTTTACAAGCAGGAATTGACGTTTTTCGAAGAAAGAAGTTTCATCAATGTCCCTTCTGCATTGAGCAATATATGGGGCGTTTTGAATGGTCAAAGTATGCACATCAACTATGACCCGCGTAGTCTCTAGTGGATGGGACGCTGCAAGGTCACTGTTTTCAAAACGAGACGGAATGTGGCATTGTGAGCCCGACAGAGGGTATAATCGTGATTGAGACAATGAGTTTTCCTCGATTTTTGCCATTTGTTATGTGGAGGAAATATCGAGATACTGATATATTTACGAAGGTAGGTGACTTTATGATAATCATGGGTGTCACGCAAAGCTATTGAGACAATGGTGTTTTAAGCGCGAGCCCAGTATCTAAAAAAACAGAAAGTTATAATGCATCATGCGATTGTATGCTCGAGTAATCTAATTTGATACTAAGACAAGGAGGACCTCTGACGTACCGGGCGAGCCGGGCCCACCGTCCCTCAGCAGCACCGACTCGTTTGTTGATGAGGAGGATCTAACCGACAGCTATGTGAGCCGCACCCTAAAGTTTTGTGAAACAGGTGAATTTCGTATAAAACCAATTCTAAAGATCATGTAACCAGAGGTTATACATAGTAAAGACCAAAGCTAGGGCACTTTCTTTAACTTTACCAGTAAGAAATCCCGTTTTTATGACCTTATGCACTGGTTTTCCTTATTGATAGGTACTTTTACCGTTGAGATTTATGGCGTTGCAATTGGACCCCACCCAATAACTATGAAACCATCTCGAATCATTGAACTAATTGGGCAGTTTTTGGTACATATAATCGAAAAACATGAAGTTTGTGGGATTAATTGAAGATCATTGTGCTTTTTAGGTTGAAGTACAAACCCACAGAAGATCTTGCCTTGGACACATGGAAATCCGGGGATAGTTTATTGAAGCTAAGAGAAATATATTTCATTACCCCGATTAATTTACTTTGGCAAACTCAAATATAGCGAGAATACTATCAATTCAAGGAGCGTTTTTTTGGTTTCACGTGCGGATAATTTGGTATGTGGAAGAATAACTTCACTCGAGGGAAGCCGTTTAGTGCTCGTGGATTATTAAAAAACTGATTGGCAGAAATTTTAATTCTTAAAATGCTATTTAGCTGCAGTAAGTTTGCCTGTGACCGATGTGCTATTGCAAGTTTGTAATACCACTAACGTACATCGCCGCGCTTGACGCATTTGCCTATTTCAAACTGATTTTTTAGAGGGATGCATCTATGCGCCTTTAGATGCATGCATTCCAGAAATACTGATGTCAGGTAAAGGGAATTTGGTTCAGAAGAAATTGACAACCGATATTTGGCTTACAAGTGTGCAGTATATTTGAGTCTGTGAAGGTGGACACGCTCCTCAGATCGTAGTATATGCTAATTCAGCCAGCTCCCTACTTATGGTAGTCAGACGACTGTGTCTGTACCTTATCGACATTTTATGCAACTGTATGGAATACGCAAAAATAATACAAGAGGATTGCATTCAGGCCGAGTTATATTCTACAATCGCTAGAATGGATGGACTTTGTAGAAAAACATGAATATTTTAGGTTTTGTTTTATGTGCAAGAGAGGATTCGGCGCTAACATTAAGAATAATGCATCACCGAACCCGCGAATTATGAATTTTAACAAGCACTTCAGTTCCACTTTACTTATCAGGAACACCATTTGCAAGTCATTGAAATGGGAATTTTAGGTACTTTAAATGCTGCAGCAAAAGTTTATACAAGTTAAAACCGTATTTCCGCCATAGATGGCTGAGATTGTGCAGTTACTTCTTTACCTTCAATTTGAAACTTCCTTATGTTTATTAAGTCAAACAGCAATAATTATGTATAATAAATGCATGGTTAAAAAGGCTCTTGACGGTTGGGTAAATACATTGTTCATTAACTAAACAGTGGGATTTTACCTGCTTTTGGGGCTATGATAAAAAAGCTGCATAAAAATGCATTCAGATTCAGTTCAATACACCCGTATTCTTCACAATCAAATGAAGGATGTCACCTTAAAGGTTAGGCCTATTTATTGATAACAAGGTAAAGCTTTTTTAAGAATCAATAGAAAATAAGGTATTTTAATCATGGTTTTTTGGCCACAGCAATTTTAATTTATCGTAGGGTAAAGATACAGACCCATAATAAGAACACAAAAAAATGAGTCATTTTAGTAACAGAACTAATTAGCCATACAACTTGGAATCGGAAAATAGCACAATTAAAATCATGTCTAAATGTACTAATTCACTCAAAATTTTATATTAAAAGATTATGCGGACCATCCTTAGTAGTTTTGTGCGTGTATGCGTTTCATTACCTACAAAAACTGCCACTTTATGCAGGCGTTGATCAAGTCAGATGAGTTTTTATACACATCTTTGACACAATATTGATCGCACAGGACAAAAAAGAGGGCAGTGAGACGAGATCGACTTACTTGATTGGCCCTTCTTCCTCCAATAGGAGCTCTGATTATTAAAAGATTTTATTGGTCATGTCAAACGACAAACTGCGAGCCTTACTACGCCTAGCGCATGCACGTGTCGTGTAAAATCTTCACGGAACGGCATTTGATGACACTGTTATAAGCGGTAAAGAGAACTAACTAAACTATTTGGATTCATTTCACCTACCTGCTCGTGATACAATTCCCTACAGTTGACCATTTGGGAGATAATGGGTCAGAAGCTTTCATGCGTCAGTAGAAATCAGCCGGTAGGTCTATTCGTTACCGGTCCATAATTTGAACTTGGCAATTTAATTTATTCGATTCGAGACTTAATTTTAAGCGCACTAATAGTATAGATGCTAGAGTAAATATGGTAAATATACCCCTAACTTTAAAAGCATGCAGACCTGTGTTTTCCGATGATAACAGCCACCACAGGAGACTTGTTTTCAATTTTCATGTTTTAAGTTATTAACTCATGCCTTTAGATTAAGCGCATGTATGCAAAGGACTTGATAGAAGAAATACAACAGTGAAAAGTGGAATATAAGTCCTTACATTAAGGTCTGTAATAGCGAAAAATTGTGACTTATCCACTGTCACGAAATTCGGAAGCCATATTTGGGGAGGTGAAACAAATGCGACAACACACTAACACCATAATAACAAAAATAATGAAATAAAAAAGCATTTTTCCCCGTCATTCGTCTTTTCCATTGTAACGAGTTTTCACAAAAGACCAGGAAATTCGATCCAATTCGGTGCTAATGCAAACGTTCGATGCCATTTTCTTAGAGTACGTTTAATAAGAACTTGAACATATGAAGTGATTGTAGAGTTTCGTGGAAATTTATTTTCATTTAAAACCATTCTTTAAATGAAAAATAGAAAACTAGCAAGCTTGATTATCATATCATCATAATCCTATGCATTCAAATAAGGAAAGCTAAGTTTTATGCATCTTTCAACGCATCTTCATAATGCTTGGGTAATTTTATGCGGCTCTGACTACTGTAAATAGTGGATTCCATTTAATATTTGCTCCCGAAAACTAGAAATACAAGTGATCTGTGCATTATGAATGATTATTGATGCTGCGTAATTAGTACTTTTGGACCAGATGGAGAGAATTTGGGGCATATTTGCTAAATACATTATTAGTGATGCCCATACATAATATTTTTATTTATTCAGCAACGATTAAGAGCCAGTGATTAAATTAGTGTAACAACTAACCACCATTTAAAACAGTCCAGATGCCATTATAATTCACATGCTTTCTTAAAAACAAAAGATTACCAGGGTTTCCGTTTGTCAAAGTGGTAAAGATGGCTCTCGCATTAATAAAAAAGGTTATTCAATGTACACCCTTACTAGGTTAAGAAAATTCGCTTTGCCCCCAAATATTATTTACCCAATTTGTGTGGTCGGCCGAACTGGCAAAACCTGAATCGAAATATTCCATCAAAATAACCTGTAAAAACTACTGGTTAATCCTCATTAAACGATTGTAAGGTTTTTCCAGCGGTCGCTTGAAAGAGGCGTGATTTCAGAAATGCCTCATTTTAATCATAAGCATGCTCCACTTATTGGAACAGCCTAAATTTTAGCAACTAGTAGCAAACCCCTGCGGCTCTGCATTATGTCGTCTTATCAAAGATTGACCATAAGTGCAACCGTGCGCATTGTTTGAGACGGGCATTTACTAATGCTGAGTCTCGAGTGTCGGGTGGTTATTCCATTCCTTCCTTCCTCATTTATTTATTTATTTATATAGAAAATCGATTAGAAGGCGCGTGAATTGGATTGTCCCGTAACTGGTGCAATGTCAGTATGGGCATGCTGAGGTGAAGAGGACCTAGGCGTAACTGCGAGTGTGTACTCCTGGCACAATGTGGTATTAGTTTTCAAGAATGAATGTAGCAATGCCATTGTTGCATATCATTATTTGACGTATCAGAGGAATGCACTTGTTGTCACTTCTATCCGCTTATGCATGTCTGGAGGTTTCCATTAAAATAACTCAGGTAGTCGAAAAAATCATTATAAACAACCACTACTATTCTCGTATTCTATATGGCCGTGCACTAAATAGATGCGTCCATTAATATCATCAACCATGAAAGTTGCCCTTTTGTCTTGCATTTTGAGTCTTCCACACCAAACCAATACCATGAGGAAGTATCTGTTTTGGTGTCTATACAACTGCTGAAAATTGCCGTGCATTTTATAAAAGTGAGGAATAAAACGAAAAAAAAATGTTTTGCTAATTTCAAAGAGTCAACGTGGGACCATTATAAAGTGGTTTACTGAGTCCATTAGAACAAGTCTTCAGCAATAGGATGCGGAAATTTGATTTAAAATTACATTCAGTAAACTCCATTTTTCAGATTGAAGGAGTAGAGAAGAAGAGCAAAAAGCCAAAATGCCAAATGGTTGCGACTGGAGGTAAATTAGTGGATTTTATGTTGATACTGAGCTACTAATATATTCATATCTTACTTGCTTACTTATGAAAATCTTACCTATTTCTATCATCAAAGTGCAGTTGAGTTTGTAGTATTTTAATAAGATTTCGCTAAATACTTCATTTTCAAATGCATCTAAATCTGTTTAGCACAGGTGAGTAAGTATTATAATTCCAAAACTTGATTTAATATAAAGACCACTCTTTTATTGTTTCGAAAAATTTTGCATACGTTTTTAAAATTACCTTCTCTGTGAACCTGGAAATAAATGTTGGAATTTCTAACTACTCATGAACCATAAGTTCTCTGTAGAGGGATTTACAAGTCAGTGTAATAAAGGTGAAATTATAGTTGTTATGTACGACTTATAAAGATTGCGTGTGGCAGGTGATCAAATCAATGCCGAATCAGCCAATCAGCAGGAGTCCGCGGTTTCAGAGAAGGTGATCTTTCTGGAGCCGGCACCGAGCAGCTTCAGCCTCCCTTCTACCATTCCGGCGTGCAAGAAAGCCAAGGACGGTACACACATTCAGGCCAATCCCGAAGTGACCGCTATCTCCAAGCGACCTGGCAATGAGATGGTGAATAGCGCTGATCGCGTCCACAAGGAGCAGCCAGTGGATGGGGAGGCGCGGCGGTTGGCGCAGGGCAAGGCCAAGCCAGCCTGCTGGCGTGATCTCTATTGGCACCTCGTTTATAGTCGTGGCTTCAAGACCGACGAGGAGAAGGTACGAGCGCTCTTCACATGGATCTGTTCCACGTCACCCGATATGCAGCCCTTTCCCTCGGAGGTCGAGGAAGACGACGCCCACAAAGTGAAGGGCAAGGGGAAACACCAAATTGACTCACCAGACGTGGTTCTTCCCAGACTCGTGAAGGGAAAGGCTAACTACGTCCAAGCAAGTTATATTTGGTGTTGCATTATGACGTAAAATGATCAGTGCGCTTATAAACAGTTTGTCTCATCAGTCAAATCATTTTAAGATAAATATGTTTATGAATGCCATGTCATTTAGGGAGCATTTTACATCTTAAGTGAGGAGCGAAATGGTCTGCATTAGGTGAGGATAATTGTGCTACGAAATGTCGATCAAATAACGGGATTTTATAGTCTAGTCTAACAACGAAACTATGCATTTTTGGAAGGAAAAAGTGCCATTAATTGTTATGCGTGTCCCTTTAGGAAGGAATTGAACGTTTACGCTTTTTCATCCCATTTCGTAAACTCCAAAAGTATTTTATGATTTTTGGCGTAATTTTAACACATCCTCCAAAAACTTAGATTATAACAAAGATCTGCCTCAGAGTACTATCTACCATAGCAATGAGTAATATCCCAACAATTTAAATGAGCATTTATTCTGATACTTTTTTGGCATTTAGTTTATGATCAGGCTCTAATAAATTGGGACATTAATGAACCATATCCGCCTACTTTTCTGTAAAATAAGTTGTATTTCAGTAGTGTTTATTAGGTTCCTGATAAGAGGAGAAAATTACTGTCCAATGCATGAGAGAACTTTTAAAGCGACTAAATAATGTGTATCGCCACTTATGAGGGAGCAGAGAATTTCCGTGACACTTGGCCGACCTTATACTTTTTGATTTCAGTGGATAATATGGGGGGCTCATAACACTGTATCACAAAACATGCCATCTCTTTAGACTATCAAGTGCCGCTGATGTTTAACGTGGAATCGATTTTAATGGAAGGTGTAGTAAAATCACAAACACGTTTATTATTATGAGCCTCCTCTTTGAGTGATTCACACGCTGATGGTATGTCATAAAAATGCCGTGCATCCAGATTTGACGGGAATCTCACTTTAAGTCGAACTTTCTGTGAACTAAAACTTAAACAAGCGTGCCACCAGGTTTCATGGAAAACAGAAAATAAACACTACGAGCTAAAATCATGCAAAGGATTACACATTTAGATGCAATGAAACTAGGCAGTCAGTTATATGAAGCAATGGCAGATTCATTAGAGTTCTAGAAAACTGAGGAGGAAATAAAGCGCAAGGACCGCGAAATTCCAATGATTTCAGTTTTACAGTAAATTATTGAATCACTGACGAAATTGTAGCGTGAGAAAATCAAATTCAGCCAAAGAAAACCACTATGACGAACTTGACTTTAAGTGTAAATCACTCTTAACTTTCATTAATCTCTCTGATTAATCGTGGTATAAAATGCTGCACTGCACATTCTTCCAAGAATCTTTCTGAACAATTGAGTAATCTCCTACTTAGCATGAGTGCTAAGGGAAAAATTATTGTAAAGGAATTCAGCAATAGACAGAATCGCCAGCTAAGCTTCTTAAATTCTTAAAAGAATAATCGTATTTTGTTTTAAGCTCCCCCTTTTCATCGAAGGTGGAATTCTTGGATAAAACTAAAACATGCATCTTATTAATCATATAATATTTTTGGATGTTTAAGTAAATGTTCACCAATAGGCCTTCAACCGGCAGGAGTGATTATTAGGCAATTATTAGGACACAGAGTATCCGATTTGAAGAAGTAAGCAACTATTGCAAAGTTGTCTGCTGCCCCATCTACGCGCTAGTAGTGCATTTACTTGCCTAAGGAAAACAGCACAATCCAATCGCTTGTCGACATGCACAATCACGCGGACGCAACAGTGAGGTCTTGACTGTTTCCATTGTGCAGTAAGGTAGCATTTGTTGCAGCTGATACGCGTTACCTAGGCAACTCAGTGAATTCACTTAACTAAGCATGGAACAAAGTGCATTTTCCAAAACCCCCATTAAATCAGTGAAGCAAGTTTTGTCGAAATCTGTCTCCCAATTTCAATAAAATTCGCAGTAATTGCTGAAAGCTTTGGATTAAAAAATACGTGATTTTGCTAAAAATGTTATTGCTAGACAAGACTTTATCAACATGTTACCTACCATAGATTTCGATTTTCGGTTTTTTCAAATATTTCACCATTTTACTGGGATTAGAGTGCAAACCTAAAAAACAGTCCAATTAATGAATTTCCTTCAAGTAAAATGAGTAAAAAAAGTACGATAAACCTCTACAAGGCGTTCGCTAGGTGACTTCAGCTGAATAAAATTGCATTGAACCAATTCCCACGTCTCAAAGTACATCGTACTAGTATATTTTGGATGCCTTTATTGTCTTATTGGCGGGATTGTTAAGGAATTTTGGTCTGCATAACAAATGACATATATCTATATCCATTAGAGGCTTTCCATTGAGATCTTCAAACTCGATTTCACGATCTTCGCTTGATCTGACACCGGTCTTACCACGCGAGATGTAACTGCAGAAGAATGATACAAGTTTATAAACTACCATTTATGAGATAGTATGATTTGTAGTGTCACTGCTGATAGACTAGTGAAGGAATATGAGGCAGACTTTAACCGGCCGTGTCCACCAGGACAGTCAGGCAGCAGTTGATCGCGGCTTCACACACGTGTACATGCCGACATTATGAAAAGGCTTCGACAACGAGGCACTCCCGAGGGTAGATACTGGCCCGTTCGCATCACATTCGTAAACGCCCACTATATCTTGGTCACAAGTCATGAAGGGTTTTGGTATTGAGTTTGCAGGCAACTTATCAGAACCTTTTCTGTGAAAGTGCGTCTTTGTAAAGGAATTTGGGCTGTGCAGATAAAAAGGCTAATTCTTACACGATATCACAATTTCTGTTCACTAAACCAAGCAAAATTATGCATCCCAAATGCTTGAAAATGATAAATTTTGGCATGTAAATTATGCCAAATCTTCTAGGATTTCGCATAGAAAGTGTTATTAAATATGTGAGACTTGTAAAACAGCGGTAAGGGCACGCTACACCAATACCAGTTTCGTATTGATTAGCAAATGTTTGTTGTAGTCTTAAAAGCAACATCTTTTTTTACAATCCTCAACTGTCAAGAGTAGAGTACAAAATCAGATTTTGGTGAAGTAAAATGGGTTACATCGTGTCATTGCATTGATTTTATGGCTGAACACCTTGTATAATATCGGCGAAAATCGAAAGATCCTTCTGCGAGGCATATATTGTTCCATAAACTTGGTAAAATATAGGCAAACATATTTTGTCCATGACAAAATCACCGTACTGCAATTAAGTTGCGAAATAGGATGGTTCTTTTAAAGAAGCAGGGAGCCAAAGCAGGTCTAGCTCATTGCTCAAATGTGATTAGTAAAGCCAGATAGCACTTTATGTGTTCAAGGAGTGAGCAAACCGCACTCGCTCTTGTTACCACCGCTTGAACTTTAAATGAGACAGTAAAATAATTAAACGGAAGTGCCACACATTCCCCACTGAAATTAAAAACAATTTTAAACAATTCACTGGTTTATGTGTACCATTGCAGCAAAAATATAACAGGGTTTATAGTAATTCAATCTAAGATTACCTTGAGATAAAACCATCTCGTGCAGGTGCCCCGCAGTGTCAATTGCTTTTTCTGTAACAATTGCTCATTTTAGCAGATTCAATCGAAAAACGCTTATAATCTCTAAAGTCGGAAGCTGCGAACTCGTTTGACGTTTTACACTTGCTCTTTATCACGGGATTTTGGGGCCTTATTTTGTGGTTTTGAACTTACACTAGCAGATAATTGCTTGCCCCAATTCTAATAATTGTTTTAATAATTAAACGTGATTTCAAAAACAAATTCTAAGTAAATTTTTAAATCCTTTTGAGACAAGTATTTCATCAAGCGTATCTCCCACTGCTGACTGACCATTGCAGATTGGTACGGTTTTAGCGGGTGTGATTTACACAAGTTCATGGAGCGTAGAAGGGTAGCGTCTATTTATCAAATAGACAAGATCACGTACTTTCCGGTTGATCTAATTAGTTACTGAACCGTTTAGACCACAAATTAGTACTTCACCTGTAACTTATTTACTTTTCAATTACACTGAATGAACCACACCGGGATTAGTGGGAATTTTGAACAAAATTTGTAAATATCCCAAAATTTTAAGGCTTTTGTAGTTTGTCACAGTCGCAACGGATTTTTTTAAAAGCCTGTAAATTCACTTGAGCACCGCTAAGAGAACAATAAAATGTGTGAGATCGAGTCGAGCGATAATGTGTATCCCTCAATTGGGCAGGCATTTGAGTCAATGTTGAGATACTCAGGCATTCCCTGCGTGACGGTGCGTGGAATAGCGAAGAGCATGGACTATAAGGTGGGCCAACCACTAGTACAGAAGGAGGAGCCTCTATTCCACCCGGAGACGGGCGCGTTACCTGCCCAGATAGCAAGTCTGCAGCACTCATGGAATGCGGCCTACGTGGATGGTCTGTGGCGCCTCTACGACTGCACCTGGGCCGCCCAGCGTCTCGCCATGGGGACGCGGGAGGGTCTCCCCAAGTCCTCCCAGGCCGTCACGCTACAGTACGAGACCGACATGTTCTACTATCAGGTCGATCCTACCAAACTCATCTACACTCACTACCCCTTCGAGGATGTCTGGCAACTCATTGACCCCCCCGTCTCCATCGTGGTAATGCCATCCCCTTCTTCCACCATTCACATATTAGGGATTTGAGTACCAGATCAAACGTCCGCTTCAAACTACAAAACATTGCCGGCCCGTTAGAAATATTATGAAGCAAATTAGATTCTCGAACCTAACACTCGACCATGTAAGTTTCCGAAGATGACAAGGAGTAGCTGGTCACTATTTATCAAATAACGATATAAAAGCCTCTGCAAACGGAATAAAATAATGAATTTATTTTCTTCCTTCACGCTATATTTGTGGCATTTTATTTTAGACAACTCAACAAAATATCAGTTATAATCAGTCATTATGTCGTGCATTTAACAAAATATGATAGTAAATCGTGATTTTGGTCTCTCGAAAAGGATGAATTTATATGCATATGCGCTTATTTTAGACGGTTATTTTAACCCAGCCAATGTCACCCTAAATAACAGTTATTAAATTGTTGTCGAAAACTAATGTAATTCCGCAATATTTGGCAGACTAAGACTAGTTCTCTTTAGCAATGCTTGAATTTATAAAATTATTTAATTTAATAAAAGCCATAAGATTAGAGTGAGGTGTAATATTGCCTGGGCATGCGCATTGGTACAGTGACTCCAAGCCACACACATGGTTGTGAACTCGACGGCATTTTTGGTAACATTTCAGAACCCTTGCCATTTCAAGATAGTGAAGTAGCATTATTTCAAAACAAAAATCAAAAACCTGTTATAACTCCATTTAGATGCTTAAAACTAGTTTTAACGTTTCTGTTTGTGTTATTAGAGTTTTGCTACGTGGCCACTGCTGAAACCTGCTTTCTTTCAATATGGCCTTCATCTATTCTCTCACCAAGAGGGTGTGGTTGCGGTCGAAAATCAACTGGTTTTGAAATTAAAAATCCTCCCTGAAAACATCACAAAGCTTCTCTTTACCTATCAGCTTAACCTCGAAGGCTTTGGAAATATTGATGTGGTAAGTGGCTAACTTCAATAATTTCAACTGGTAAATTAAACTTACCTACCAACCTGCGTTGGAAGCACTGGCTTAAGCAACACATGATCCAGTTGTTCAAGTTGTATTTTCGAAGATATAACGACTGAAAACCCTTATGAGATGAGCAAATTGGCAAAGATTGTCAAAAAGAAGTTGCTGCAAAACTAATCCATTATTCCATGGTGGTGTTACCATAAACGAAGTCAAGGATGCAAAAGTATGATCTTGTTAGTTTGCTCACTTTACCGCCCTGCAATAAGGTGTTCATGCCTAAATTTATGTTCATCAAATATAGTTTAAAAACTTTTACTGCTTTCACCACGGGAAAGCAAGCGGGGTTCTGCCCTCCATAAAAGTGTTTTTAATTAAAATATCTCCCTCCCAAGCTACCCAAGATTTGTCTGGTGGTGTATAATTGGAGCTAATTTCGTCAATGTGTAGCGTAACGTATCTGAACTCCTTTCAAAAGGAGTAATTTTGGACAGCAACATCAAAGTCGTTGTGTCACCTGTTTTCTTGATAAATATTCGCTTGTAAATTGCCTACCCAAAATTGTCAGGTTTGCTGTGCTTGGAAATATTGTATAATTTCACTAGATATTACTTAATATGAGCCGCTTATAAACATGCATTATAGCAATTGGATTCTTAAAACGTAGTAGCAAATCACTTTCTTGGTTTCTCATGATCTTTTCATGTTTAGGTAGCAGTTTATTAGCAAAGTAGGGATTTCAGTGCTTCTGTAAAAACATTCGTTGTTTCACTCTTCTCTTACTATTTTCAAATGATTTTAAAATGATTGATGAGGAGATCTTTGTAGTACTTATAGATTTCGCTGAAATGATTATTATCGTTTTTAATCGTCTTAGCTTCAGGTGAAGCCTATTTTTCCCATCCACAGTGTTAAATTGTGGTGTTTGCGATAGAGACTGATGTTTCTCGCTCTTCACCTAATTTTCTCATGAGCGTTGCATACCATTATTAGGAAATTGTTATTCAGAACATAAATGTTTTCGGTGGCTCTGCTGGAGTTGAAGTCAATGAGGAGGCATGACAGCTAGATGCATGGATACTTAGAAATTTTACTCTTTCATAGATGTGTCGCGTAAAGTAACATTAACGTTAGCATAAGAAGTTTAGTTTGTTCCATTAAGAAGAATCATCTGTGCTAGAGCCATTGAAACTTCATGTAGTTCATATTTACGTAAACTGAAACTACAGATAGTCTTCCCTCTATACTTCCTGAAACTGAACGAATCTCACGTTTGGTGCCGGAATAAGTGACACTTATTGTGGCTCAAAACGTTTAAAATAGAAACAATATAAACACTATTATAGAAGATAAAGAAGATCAATGCAAGTGGTAATGTTTAATCAGCATATTGTTTTGGTTGCCAAACTTTTTGATGCAATTAAAAAACAATGTTAAAGTTTTCTAATAACAGAATTCCTACTTGTTCTTTTTGCCTTTGTGGTGGGATTTTCTACGGTACTTATTTCAAAACCAAGTTTTAATTAGGCTTTACAGTTACGTAAAAGCTTTGCCGGTCGGTTAGCACAATGCCCATAGTAGGGAATGAAACAAACTTAAATGAGTAATGATATACGGAGCACCTTCGAGAGAATTCGATTCCATACGGTAAAATTTAAAATTTAAATGATTTCAATGAGAGAACATTTTTCTAAAACTCTGAATGCTAAATATAGTCGGCCAAATGATTCCACATTTTGTCAGCCCAACACAATTGAGCAGTCCATGTCTATCAATATGCTCCCTAGAGCATAAGTATTTCATTTTAGGGCTCCAGTAAGACGCGATTTGGCATGCATGAAATAGCTCCAGAGGAATCATGCGTAATTTTCCGCTTTCGTCTACCAAAGAAGGGTGACTACAACCTCGTCATCTACGCCAGACACTCCGGCGAACAGGTATGTCCTATTAGTTGCTAAAAGTCCAGCTGATCGGCATGTATCCATTTTTTTGCAGTTACGACTAACCTGGTGATATTTGTCATTCTGGTGAATTTAGTTTACTAAAATATGGAGTAAATTCAACTCAATTCTGAAAAGCTAATTAAATATGACTTGAAAATCTAAGCTGATGATGGATGTAAAACCACAATTTACAGTACAAGGATTGCTGGAATGTTTCATCATCTGGCATCACATATTCTAGCTGCATAAAATTGGATTTATGACGCTGGTTCTGCTGAAACAGCGTGTATGACCTCATTTGGAGGAGATCCTGTTAGAAACTTTTGAGAGCAAAAGCGTAGTTTAGCCCTTTAAATTGGGACAAAATTCAGGTTTTGTAGTTCATAGTTCCTACATTATACCTATATTGTGATTTTCGCACTTAGATCAAATTAGGCAGATGTATACAACTAGACGTTGGATAAAACAGGGTCAAATTTATATGAAGTAAATAATAATAAAACAGTCGCAACGAAGTTAGTAATCCAACTTGCTTAGCTTCCTTACCTACTGATAACAATAGCCGTCATTTATGTCTGAAGATTGCAACACTCTGCAGATGCGATGCATTTGTTATTTATTTCCACTTTTTTCCATTTTATTTGAACCAACAATCAACTAAATATGTATATTCTCCTTTTCAAAAGGTACCAGAAGGCAAAGAATGCGACTGATATAATCGGCAACCTTGCTGGACGCATTTAGTCTTCTTTAAAGTTAACAAAACTTGAGAAATTTGCTGGCCAATCTTGAGGAGAAGCCTTCCTAACTGATTTACTAACTGCTCTCTGAACCCCTAAATAAATAACTTAGGAGCTGACGCTTTATTTAATCTCAGCCATTTGAATTTATATTGTCAGCAGCGCAAAATGGGCGAACTCGTTGAAATGTGTTGACTTGGAGGCTAACTCTCATCAGTATAGCCAAAATAAACCACCATTTTTCGATGAACTATTCTAAAGGCGAGATCAGAAATTATCTGCATTCATTACATCAGTTTTGTTATATCTGGATCCGTTTCGCACAAGCAGAATTTTTTATTTCATCACACCTTACGACCTCGACAGACACGCATACAAACCGGTGTCCGTTCAGCAAATGCCATAAATCAGAGGGTTGGAATCAAGGGCGACACCGATGCAACTAAGCCTCAGCCAAACTAGCCAGGTCTCAAAAAAGGCGTTGATTGAGGCCACAAACATTATTGCGCATAGAATTAGTGAAAGAAATCATGCTTTTACGAGCATAACTTTTGGATTATCCGATATGATACATAAAAATGCTTACATCTCTTATTAGTGCAAATATCACTTGCGCACTGTGGACTAATAAACACATCAATACCTACGTTTTCCTGAATTCAAGTACAAGACCATAAAATGGACGGCTGTTTCCAAATCAGTACGGACTTTATACGTTTCATTGAGCTACTTCAGTCATTATATAGTAACTTCCTCTTAGATCAACGCTACAGGAGCGATGAGATGCGCAGTTTTTGTGTAATTACAATGCTGCAGTTTTGGAGCCTGAAGAACTTCTCGGGGTGACTATCACTAACTAATTTTCAAAATAAGTTTATCCACCTTGCCTCCTCATTGATTTTAGAGCAGATTATTTTACACCATTTCACGTTTTCAGATAAAATACTTGTCATTTTTGTTAATAACACTTTTCCAGCAATTAACAACTAGATTTTGGTTGAAATTCGTCATGTCATTTTAAATGGTTCAGCAAATAACTGTATTATATTGATACTATGAAGCGCAAAGCGGGGTGCAACGTGTGCGATTTTGACGATTGTAATTTACAAGTGGAAAAGGTTACGATTTTTCGTGTAGGTCAAAACTTTTCGCGGATTAGAATCGGTGGGTACTGGTTGTAAAATGCAAGACTTGAGATATTGAGTTTGCCCATTGTAGCTCTTTTCTGACGTCTGCGAGTATCGAGTCACAGCGAGGGGGAAGGAGGGGGAGGGTGGTTCTCTATCTGCCTTGCCCTTCCCGCCTACCGCGCAGGCAAATTACGGCCCTACCGAGAAGGCCTCTGAGTACGGCCTTGAGACACTGCCGCGGGGACTCCCTCCCCTCATTAAAAGTCCCAAGGGAACTGTCGAAATACGCTTCGTTGCTGCTGAAATCGTAAGTCACGTAATTATCCTCCATTGCGGTCGTTCTCTCACCAAAATCACCCCAACATAAAGGAAGTACCGAAAAACCACTGAATTCGCAGAAAAAATAAGTAAAATCAATGTTATAACTCTAACTTCTACTTGACCAGAACAAATAGTTAAATCGAAGGTTTGTAAGAGAAGCCTGTTTAATTACTTCCATATCATTCAAAGCTTTTCGGCTGTCTTTTTTCGCGTCATCAGCTGGAACACTCCATTTAATAGGACTTCTGTCTTCTGCATTTTACTAAATGTGATTTGCGAAACCTTTTACATTCCACAAATTTTATTAGCCATATTCCTTTTGACAAGTTATCATGAATGTTTGCAGTGAGGCATCTCATTGCCACTTAATAAACGAGACAGTTATTACAATTTTTAACTGGCCAAGAAGTTATTAGAAAATAAAAATCTCAAAAAAAAGATTTCCAAATTCCTTAGAATGATCTCTTGCGTCAATTCTGTTCAATCGTTTACGCAAAGTCTTAAATAAATGGTTAGTGATTACTGAATAAGGCGAAACTACTTCTGGTTGTTACAAATTCACCTCGCCGTACAGGGCAGGAGCGAGGGACTGAGAGGGAAACGACTGTCAGTATGAGGATTGGAAGACACGGCAAGCCTAGCCATCGATTTGGCCTTGTAGGGTTCTATTTTTACCTCTGAATACACGCGCGAACCACTTTTTCTACAGACCGTGGCATCCAAGTTTCTTCAGCCATTAATGATATAAAATGATGGCTAACATTCTGACCTGTTGGTTAAATTATAACGACATTCAATCGAAATGATACTTTGGTAACGACGAACCTGCCAAAACACGATTTTCAATGAAATCGCCTAACAACGTTCCATTTCTCGATCGTTTCTCACTTTAGGCTAACTTTATGAGTATTAATTCATTATTTTGAAGGAACTCCGCAGTGTGCTTGCAATGCAATATTTATTTCAGAATTTTTTAAATGATTTCTGCTTTTTGTTACCTATTTAGTAAATGCAAAATACAAAGTTGGGAAAGTGTCCAAGCTAAGGTGTATTTGAATAATTTTAGGAATAAAACAGCCGCATCTCTGTGGTAAGCCTGATTTTCTCGATTATGAAGGATTGAGAGAATCTAATTTTATCAGAAAAAAAACCAGTAGCATTTGGCAACTGTTTTTGCAAAAAGATACGTTGCTAATCCAAGCTTCTTCTAAGCGCCCTTTCAGTTTCTCTAATCCTTTAAATAATTTATATGCAAAATGATATAGTTCGAAGACACTTTTATGTTGCAGGAGAATCGCATACCCCGTCTTACAGCTCGCCTAAAGTCGCTTTCAGTTAAACCGGAGCTGCTAGAGAATTGCATTCTCCTGAGAGACATTGAGGCGTCTGTGCCGACGACAGGTGTGTCGGTGCTCACAGGAACGGGTCCCTGCGTCCCTATGTCAGTCCTTAATGCCTACCTACCCGAGCCCGGCGAGTACGCCCTCGAAGTGTACGCCGCACCGTCCGACTCTGACGAACCCACAGCCTACCACCTAGTGCGTCCCTGCTTCCGTATCCTTCTTCCTCCCCTTTCGCTGCCTACTCTGCTTCTCCATCAAGGAGAAGTTAGGCGTTAAATAGTAACACTACGTAATTTGCTCGATAGCTGAGTGACGTCCGGACTAAATAAAAGCTTTAAGTATGCAGGCCATTTGCGTAAAATGCTATTACTCGGAAATCAGCCCCACTGCTAACGCCTCCCATTCCCGTGAGATGTGTAATGCGCCGATACGATGGTATCAAGTAATGCCGCCTTTTCTGAACTTACATGAATGTAATAATGACATGCGGTGGCGGGTTTGAGGAAAAAACGGTTTGTGACATTGCCATTAAAATATTTAGCTTCACTCATTGAAAGCGCGCTTAAGACTGCAGACTTGAGAATTTCAATCATACTGTTTCGTTGATGAACATAGGTTAGATTGCACATACGGCAACTTGCTCCTGAGTCAGTAATTTAGCATTTACATTTATTAAACCCCGTAGGATGGCTCGTGACTTGGATTATTTATTCCTCTGAAGATAATACAAATCAAATTGCTCTAACACTACAAACCACAAAGGTATGAAAAATAAACTGCACCCAAAGTAGAAAAAAACGTGTATGTCTGTTAGCAACAATACATTGAAGCTATATTATTAAAATCATCCATCAGTGGCAATAATGTATCGTAATTAGGAAGTGCCAACCTATTCAAATGTCCAATTGACCGTGCCAAAACTAACACTAACGTGGATAAATCGGTAATTTATGTGACTTTTTCACTCCGAAATCTCAGTTGCGAGCTTTTAATGGACTCAACTGATGAATAAACAAGTCCTTATTGTACTTTTGTTTGTCAGTATTACTTTCCACGGTTCTTCAAACGGCAAATTTGCTGGTATATAAAGTTGTCTTATTTTCTAGGTGTTTCACTTTCATAGCTTGTGTTGTATGCAACAAATGTTTTATGTTTCTGTTCTTATGGTACTAGTCTGTGATTTCAAAACTACTGATTTTGAAAGCAATTTTCCATATAACTTTGCTTGTAAATAATGGCGATAGCAACATGCAGAGTTTAACTTTCATTGCGAACACCCAGGATCTTTATGGGAATCTGCGCATTTAATTTGATTTTCGAAACAGCTGAAAATGCTTGCTTGTTGCCCCTAATCTCCGCACACATTTACGCTAATTCAGGAATTGATGGAAGGGAGTGCTTCGGTTTCTTTTGCTGGCGTAGCGAATTCTTGAATCCATCAGCAGACTTTCAACAGCCGAAAATTTTTGGGAATGATAATTTGGGTAAATAATTTCATGCGTCATATCTTCGTAATTACTTGATAGGATTTTGATAATTCTTTCCTACAATAAGCATAACTCCTGCTGTTTTTCTAATCTAAATCAAAAGTTAACAAGTAGCATTTTCAGCTACTGTAAAGTTCAGATCTTTCTCATAATTACAGGCGAAAACATTTGTTTCTGCTTACAATTTACCGTTCCTAAGCGAATTCATTTCGACGTTCATCCTACGCTGGCTTTTGTGAAATGCAATATCTGTTATTTCTATCCAAATGGTTTACCCACTTTACCGAAATTGATTAATCATACGTAGAATAAAAATAACTTCAAATAAATGCCATTTTTGTTGAAGTGCGAATTTCGGGCATTTACCTGAAATCACTATGACACGCATACTTAGTCTAATTTGTGCCATTCTTCGTATATGATTGCCTTCGATACCAGCGTATATTTAACAAAATATAGTTAAAAGTATTTAAGGGTTCATTATTTTTCAGAAACCCACATCTATTTTGGCAACACTAACAAATGATATGCGCTTAAATGAAGTACACCAATCTAGTGGGTTAATTGGGCCTTCTGTAGGTTGTCACGTCTGAAGAAAACTCATTTGTTGCCCACTTCCTTTGATCCCTTAATTACATAAATACTCCACAGCCAGTTTACTCTGTCGTTAGCGTGGTACAGGGAATCCAAGGTTACGGTCTAGTTAGGATATTAAACCCAATTTAGTGGAATTTGCTATTTCTAAAACAGGAAGGTCAGTATACCAAACAACCGTTCTGTTTTAGGCCTGGCAATTTCTCATTGAGGCAGAGGCGGGAAAACCTCTCTCAGCCCCACTTCTCAGCCGCTTGGCTACAATAAATCTCGGTCCACAGGACAACACATGGCAGAATCTTGGTTTCCGCACACTCAGCCATCCTGACCCACTAGTGCGAGTGCGGACGGCGGGACGGACAGGCTCAGAGCGCTTGCTGAGGCTAAAAAACAAGTCGCAGATTCTGCAGCGTTTTATGGGCTCCCAGGGCATTCATTCGCAGCAGGCGGAGGCAACTGAACCGGGTAAAGAACCCTCACAACCGATAGAGACGAACCCTGAGGAAGAGCAAGGCTCCCGACCAGTAGACAGGGAGGCCTGTGATCTTCAAATCATACTAGGATTGCCAGAACAACAGAAGGTTTGCCTTATAAGCCAACTTGTGGACATTTCTGGAGATGAAGAGGAGGTAATTTGACATATCATTCTAGCTTTAAATTCACAAGGCTGAAAACACTCAATCATATAATAAGTGGAAAGTTGTAACATCTTTGTAGGCAAATGTTATCATTAGTATTTTGACAAACAATACATTCCATTTCAATTGTTCAATTGACGATTATTGGAACATTATTCACGTTAACGGATGAAAATTGTAACAAGTAATGTTTTAGTGATGGAAATATAACTACTTCTGAGACGAAATTTGCATGTACAATTGTCTCAGCAAGAAATTAACACTAATTTTGCTATTTATTGAAAAACTGAAATAAAATACTTATTTTTAGTGGACGCTGTTTTGCTTGTATGCTGTTAATAACATAAATGACACTGCATTGTAGGACGTAACGGGCTATCTGCTGCAGAAAGCAAATGCTCTCGAAGACGAAGAACCACAACCTGGAGACAGGTCCAGTACATTGAGTAGAGATATACCAAGTCAGGTGGTCAACTTGCTCATTCGAATACCGAAGGGTGGTTCCTTCTACAAGCTGTACCTCTATGCCGTGCCAATGGAGCAGAACATCACAGGCTCTATTCCACTCGTCTTTACTTACCTGATCGACGCCCCACTGCGTCTAAGCGCTGCCGAGGCGCCGTACATCGGCGCCACGGCGGGCGAATTCCCCGAAAAGATCGAAAAGCGCGAGGCTGCTGAGGAGGCTGCAGCAGCCAAGGGCCATCGCTGACCAAAGCAACTGTCGCTTAAACCCTACACATCCACGTCACTATAGGTGTTTTCACGTTATATTTTTCCTTACGTTTCTCAGTTTGCTTTGTTGGGGGTCTCTTAGGTCTGTTAACAATGCTTAATGCCTGCATTTATAGTTGCTATATCACCATTGAATTAACTGCAATAGCTTCGGCCCTCAAGCACAAGAAGCTTTTCTCTTTTATGCCCTTCTAGACCCTATAAACTGAGTTGAACCTCATTACCAATCCCTCCATGCTTTCATTGATTTGATTGTGATAGTGCTGATACTGCCTATTTCGTTTCTGCAAACACGTGATTTCGGAAGGCACAATGACTTAAGAGAGTTATTCCCCAAGTAAATTATGATTGCTCAATTTTCTTGATCCGGCATATCACATGCCCATTTTCTCGAAGTAACTTTGACCTTGTGAGTAACATAACATCGCCCTTTCTCAGGTGAACTCACATTAGACATGTACCCTTTTGCAGAGCATAGTTAAGTTGGGTTTCGCTTGTTAAACACTCATGTCCTCATTTATTATTAACAGAAGGGAGGGATACCTTTTCCAAGCCGCACATTTACTCGTCATTTGCGATCCAAATACGTATCTATACAACTGACATAAACAAACTTCGCATTGATTCGAGAACAGGAAAACAGTCAAATGACCGATCCAAAAACATTTTTCAGTCACTTAGACATTTTAAACAAGACCATTGTTCAGGTTTTAAAGCGGGGATAATTCCCAGTTAAAAATAGGCTGCAAATTGTAACCCCATCAAATGGGTCAGTTGTAGCGTCCGGATCTTTTCTGGAGTCGCAATATACCATGTCGGTATAATAATATTTTTATTTTAAAAGCGTAGGAAAGTTAAAAGGCCATAAACATGGCAATGCTACCAAAATAGAGGTACGAAACAAGAAGACATAAGGACCCCATGTTTAAATGCCCAGTGAGGCAAATAGACAGACTGGTTTTAGTAAACCATTGGTTACAGAGGTTCATAGCCATTTACAGTGCGAAAAATGCCATATGTGGCTTAAATATACGACTACTCAAACGTGTAAACAGACATCTTAAATTTGATACAATAGTACGGCTTACATATTTAGAATGATGTTGTGCTTAAGGTATTAAATGCACCAACGCACAAATGCCGCAGTGTGGGGATTTGGTACTTTGCATCAACAAGTGCTTAAAGTTGGGAAAATCCAGTCTCGTGGATTATGCATAAA
>NW_020170385.1:1388872-1399435 GCF_000524195.1 Echinococcus granulosus | reverse complement strand
CTCAGCTGATGGGTGATTTTTGAACCACTGACTATACTGTGATTGTCGACGCAGGAGGTTGGCAAAGGGGAATGTGGATTTGAAGTATGAAAGAAAATTTGGGATTTTTATTGGTGTGATACATTGCTTTACAGTGTATTTGACTCTGGTGACACTATACATTATTCCGTACTACCTTATTTTACTAGAATTTATTGGATGGCTCGAGGCGTTGCAGTCGTAACTATGTAATATTTGGATTGTATGTTAATCTTTTCTTTTCGTTTAGTCGAGCATTGGAGGACAAGGCTTTTAAGCCATACTGGTAGCTTCTACTCCATCTGTGCTCTGTTAATGCATATTCTGCTTCAGTATTTTCGCTACTTCGTTTCTCAGGGAAGTCTTTGCGGAAGTGAGAGTAGGATCTTGATTGCATAATATTAGAAGGCCATGTAATTACTGGTGCTTTATCTTATTAACTTCGAGGTCCTTAATGAGCATATGCTGATACAACATCGAGTTAAGCACTTTTACCGAGAATATGTTTAACAATGATCCAAATTTGACGCCACCAATTCCAATTACGATGCATAGGGCTTATTAAAATTTGCTGTTAAGACAAAATAAACACCATACGGGAGTTTGCAAACTTACATTTAGGTTTTTTTAGGGAGAATCATCTAAAGGTTGCTTATTTCTAATCCAAGGCCGTACGAATATTTCTACAAATTGTGGCAAACGTAATATTCAGTATTTTAGGCCACTAAACTGAGTAAATTTTCAAAATAATAGGTTTTTTAAAAGTTTTACACAAATAAAGTTTTTAAAGGTTTTGATTACTGTAAACATTTTCAAGCGAGCTTAATTTGTTTAAGCTTATGGAATTGACATGTGGAAGCTTCGGATGCTGCATTTTATTAGTGACAGTAATTGTGTGCCATTGCAATTCTACGGTTTCTAAGCCAAAAGTCGCCTCAAATTTCACTTATAACCTATTCGAATTGGTTGTGTATGGATTTGATACATGAACTGTTACCTTGTAGCTCCTAAGTCATCTCAAATGGATAGGTTTCGCAAATCCCTCAGCGTACGCAAGAAGAAAGAGCCCGAAACCACCGAATCATCTAGACCTCAACTTTGGATTGAAGATGAAAGGAAAATCAAGGAAGGTTCCTGTAGCTTTCAAGTCAAAGTAAGCCTTCTATGCAAAATTACTCCCAGTATCTTGGTTGTATTGAGGTCTTTGAGTCTCGAGGTATGCAGGTCTGTGAGGAAGCCATAAAAGCACTTCGGAAATCTAAAGTATTGCATGCTTGCATCTATACTTGTTTCTAGAGAAAAACCCAACGAGCTCTTCTGTATGTTAGTGGCGATGCGTTACGAGTCTCTGATGAGATTAGCAAAGTAAGTTGGTATTAATTTAAAAAATGCAAACTAGCACTTGATTGTTGATCAAACCATCGAGAAGGTATCTTTTTGTGCTCCTGACCGTGGTCATGATAAGGGTTTTGCCTATATTTGCCGTGATGGGGCGACTCGTCGGTGGATGTGCCATGCGTTTCTAGCTATTAAGGAGTCGGTGGGTCATTGCTATCAAATTTTATCCTAGATCTCGATTTTCTTTCTTCCTTGTTAGTTTATTGCGGCTCGGCAACTACTTAACCCTTTGTCATCCTTGTGTTTATCACTTATTACAAATGCTACTTTACTTGAAGAATAGATGGCATAACCAATGTTTCTTTTTACAAAATAGGGCGAACGTTTGTCACATGCGGTTGGCTGTGCATTCGCCATTTGTCTTGAAAGGAAACAGAAGCGCGAACGCGATGCGGTGCAGGCTACTTATGCTAACGAAGATGGAACTTTCGTCCGAATGAGTTCCTTCCGTCAGGTGTGCATCGTTACATATTTGTATGAACATTACGCATTTTATGCATGTTCCCGTTAAACCGCCTTAAAAAACGGATATTTCTCACAGGAATGCATAGGATCGGAACAATTGTCGTTGGCGTTTTGGAACAACGACGTGTCGAAACCTAGCGAACAATAACGAAATAGATACATTTTCTGTCAGTGCTAATCAGTTTAACCCATCACATTTTATGTTGGTTCCGAAATGCTTTCTCATTCAATGCTTTTTGTCGTAGTTTGCTGCTTGTATTGGTCAACGCACTGGAGGGACTTGAGATTATAATTTATGCATTACCAGTCACTCACTCATTTGAGCTCTTCTTGCAGTTGTAAACGCTGAGCATCTAACTAACGCTTCTTTGTCCACGTAATCTAAAAACTCGAAAGAACTACTAAATTGATCCATTGCTCACTAAAAAATACTTTGAGCTTAGTAATTGTTCGCTTTCCGAAATGCCCTAGCCAAAGTGTCCATTTATAAGTTATAACCCGAGTTTCACATTGTTTATTTGCTGTTCGACCCGGGAAACCTATTGATAATATATTGGTGAGAAGCTTGTATTCATCACAATTTATCAGCTCACTCATTAGGCTCTAACGTTCTTTTTCGTAGGGTTGAAAATTGTTTCCGTCGTGGGATCAGATCCTTATTTCGAATTAACAGTAACAGGACTTTTGTTAGTGGGTCCGAAATCGTTTATAATGTTTAGCACTTTCTATCCTTCATTGTCATATTATTTGTACATTCCTTGTTAGGTAACCTAGGCAATTGCCGGCTAGTTTTAAAAGCCGATGCTGAGTCTTAAACGTGTTTTTGTTAATACCGCCCAAATGCAACCTGGACGTTAATTTGGCGCTTACTACGCAATTTCACGCCATACTATTGTAACAATGGGGATTTTATTATTAGAAATTCCTCATCATTTAATTTTTAAAATAATGTATAAATTAAATAGTTTATTATTCCTCTGTTTCGCTCTGGAGATTTATCCTGTTTTTTTCCTGGTAAAGTGTTTATTGATTAGGTATTCTGGTCATCATCACAAGAAATCATTACTAAATAAAGCTATTCATTTGGTTTATAACCAGATTCCCAAACTTATCACTTTTACGCTTTGATGAAAAGGCTGATCTGGCATAATATATTCTTTATTGTTGTTTGATAATTAAAGACTAGTCTTTCTGAACGTCTTCTTGATCCCCAATCTGCGATTGTTGTTGACCACCCTGCCGAGGCTCCATCTAAATCTCACGTCTCGGAGGCCAAGATGGATAACGGAACCATAGTTCCATTTGAAATTGGGCCTGATAAGGGTGCAATCCCACCGAAACTCGGGAGCGGCGCCATTCCTCGACCCCGTGCCAGTCCTTCCCTCATTGAGCGTCAGGTTGGTTTTCCCTGCTGAATGTATTGAGTCGCCTTGGGTGTAGCTGCAAACTTCCATTTCAATCGAGTCACAGGTATCGCTTCTTGCAGGTAAATCAACTGCTCCACAAACTGACAGGGAATTGATTCCATTTGGTTCTCAAATGTCCGCATTTGTGACGGTTCAAAGGCTTTTTAACTTCACTAACCTGCATTCGTTGTTTTTTTTTCGATTGCCCAAATTACTTCCAAATAGCATTTCAAACTTTCAACTCCGCATATCTATAAAACTAAAGACTTGTGCACCACATAACTTCTCTGGGTAGAGACTACTCTGTAACCCGATTGTTCTGCACCTCTTTGGATGAATACCACTTTGGTGTTCTTGCTCAGTTTGGGTGCTTTTTTCTACAAAATTGATTCGAAGTAACATTTAGCTAAAAAAAAGTTTATTTGTGGAAATCATAGTTCGACATGTAGTGCTCCTTTACCACGACAATCAATGAATGATTCTCCAAAATCTTAGTAAACATGAACAAGCGTATTTTTATGCAGTGCTTGAAGGGACATACAGGAATTTACCATATTTATGGAATCTGCTTTATCCGCTTTTGGTCGTGCTTTCTTTTTGCATGAAATTATATTGTTTTACAGTGGCCTCTATGTACCTTCATAACTATTCCCCATAAATTAACGAATTTCATTTTAAGGCAAATGTTATTACTTTCTCCGTTTCGTGGCAAACGATATCTATATTGCAGATTTTATTGTATTTGCCCTTCTTTTTAATCGTAATTGTTCCCTCATTAATTAAATTTGGGACTAATTTTCTCGTTTCCTGCAATTTCTATTTTGCAGTAGCTGCTTTTGATTATGAAGAACGCCTAAGCTTACTCTGTTTGACACCTTCCCAGCCAAAATGATGTCTGTTCGCGATACGGTTGAGTGTTCTTTGTTCAAGCTCCTTAAAGATCCATTCTCTTAATAGTGCTCGATCTCCTGAAAAGATTTCTTTATTCAAAAAAATTATAAATTGTCCCAAAATTCACCTTCATTTCAGTTCTGTTTTGCCGACATCTTTTGTAAAAGGATTTGTGTATGTTGCAATTATAAGATCCTTCTATGCCTTCACATTTCCAATCGCAGCTCTAATTTCTTATTCTTACAATTTATGAGAGAATAGCTGGAGATGGTTTGTTGAAATGTAGTACTTTTAATTGATTCCTGACTCTTACTCTTTCTACTCCAGTAATAACTATTATCAATTATGCTCTCGATTATTTATCTATGTGATCTGCCATGCATGTCTTTCATAAACTTGTAAGTTAGTAGGATAGCCTCTTTTGAACTAGTTTACTGCAGAATACGAAATCACACTGAATCTCCAAGAACTTAGGTAACTTATGATTATTTTTGGGTACTAATTGATATAGTTCAAATTGGTAGCATTCGCTATCACCGTTTCACTGTGTCCGGATGACTGTTAAAATGCACATTTCTATTTTCCGTTTCAGACGTCATTGAGGCTGTTCCCGAAGCTACAGGAAACTAGTCCTTTCAAACATCATTTTTCCATGCGTTCAAGGGATCCGGGAGCCTTAACACTGCAAAGAACAAATCTTATTATGAATGGTACAAAATTTTATGATTAAAGTCAACTCGTTACTGCATAGTCTCATTTGTTGTGCTACTCCGTTTTTCTACTGCCCTTGATCTTATTGTATATTCTGTTTTACTTTTAAAGAAGTAGGCCTCCTGCATCTCTATTATATTTCATGATAAAAACTGGTAATCGCAGATTTTGTTCCATAATTGGATTCTTATCACGCGACTTTGCCTCATATCTAAGGCGGGTTTGCTGCACTCCATGCTTGGTTCTGTATTTCATCAACATGACTTCGGGGTTTTACTAATTTTCACGTTGTCTGTTGAAATGTTTCGGAATCTAGGTTGTTTTCAATGCGTGTTTGGCAGCTCGTCGCGTTTTTGAATGTTTCACGACTTTAAGCCATGCGGTGTCTGTGCATCCGTAGATCACATTATACATTTGTCAATACAAAGAAATCAAGTTATCTTAGTATTTCCTATTTCGTGTTGCGTTGATTACACAAAATCATGAGTAAAACAGCTGTAAGACCTCTGAAACATCTGTACAAACCTCGATGTAGACCATACCCTACACACGGCACAATATCTCTGCGTTTCTCAAAAGATACGACAAGGTGTGCGTTCACTATTTCCACTCAACTTATGGATCTTGTATAAAGTCGTACGTTTCCTTTAACAAATTTTACTATATTCTCTGCGGGCATTCTCTTCGGGACTGGATTGCGTAATAACTTTCCTAGTGATGTGAACATTTTTTTATTCCTAAATATTTAAAACGAATAAGAACATGGCATGCCTTTTACTTTAATTTCCCCTCATTCACGCATAACTGGAGCTTATTCGCATTCTCTAATTCATGTTTATATGATTTTTGTAGGGGCAACGATCCCCGAGGAAACTAGTACCGAGTTGGAAGAGACGTCAGGTACAAATCATTCGGCAGATTCCATGACGTTGCCCTTGAGAAGGACATCCCAAACTCCCCAACCGGCTAATTTTGCATTCCGTAATCCTCTAATCACTGGGATAACGAGGGTATCACCCACTTTCCCCGTATCGTTCGATGAGATTGATACCTCAGCCACTGGAGGTCGGGAGGAGATTGATGACCTACTTGCTCTGGATCCCTTTTCCGCCGCTCCCTTCAACCCTGCCACCATTCAACAGCATCAGACGGCTCAGCAGCAACAACAACTGCGGAGTTTGAATAATTTTTCTTCAAATACTACCTCATCCATACCTCCGTGCGGAGTTTCACTGGTAGGTAGTCTACGTATTTTACCATTGATCCTTTTGTTGTAACGAGGGGTAAATGTCATCATTATTGCCCTATCACGTCTCTTTAATTCCTCCAAGCAGCACTTTACTATGGAATTTTGTGAAGTAACATAACAAGCAAAAAAACTGCTTTGGTAGTTGTGCATGAAAGCACGCAGTTCTCTGTAAATATGCTGTTTTCATGTCATCTTGCTACGATTGTTTCACGTTATATTGCTCATAAAACAGCCGAAATTTGGAATCTTTTGTCGAAATACGTTGCTACTCTCCGGATCATAGTGGTATTATTTCACATTTAAGCATGCTAAAATCCAAGTAATTTCCACGTATGCGAATAACTGAAATTTTCTTTGATCGAATTCGTAGCCTATTCTGTGAACCCCTTCTCGATTGTTTTCAGTTACTTCCTGTGAAAGTGTCCAAACGTATGTACCTTAGATTTTTCCATGACTCAATGAATGGATCATTTTCTATCTGAGCGTATTTTGTTAATTTACTTTATTCAGCCACCTTGTCGAGGACGATATAGCTATTATACGCATATCCATTACTTAAACTTTCCCAATGGCACTATTATGTCTCGATAACTTGCAGGCAGCGTCACCGGCACTTTTTCCACTCTCTGACTGGCCGGACATTGCTGATGATGGTGGTAGCGACGGGAGCGCTAAAGTCTTCTCTGCGCCTTTCACTCTCACGTCGATGGAAGTTGCTCCCGTTACGTCATTTCCTGATAATTCGGAGCTGATACCGTCCCTCCAGTCACATTCTGCAGGCGGTAATGCATCACACGTAGAAGCGTCTCCCCTTTTCCACTTCCCATCCTCGCCAACTACTACCGAAAGCGCCATTTCATCCTCAAATGCGATGATTCTCTTTGGAGCAGATGTCAAATGCCAGCCGTCGTTGGCTGAGTCCTCCACAGGTACTGATCCTACTGACCTTACGCAATGGATAATTGTCAGGTGAAATTCGGGACCATCTTGTACTTGCCCAGCTGGCACCGTTCGATGTCATTCTTAGGTCTAGTTACAGCTATTGCCTCATGAGCTCTTTTGGATCTTGCCACTTCTGGTAGCTCACTATTTTTTGTGTGAATTAAGAAGCTTCTACTTTCCCCCTTAATAATAATTATTGCTCTTCCTAATTGACTGAAGCTTAAGTATGTTAAGCGCAGTGCCGCTGGGAGTCGATTCGCGTGGGTATTGCAATAATCATACTACGTATCCAGTGAATAGACGTTTGTATATTTGTTATTGCATCTTGCCATGGGTAATTAAACCTTAATTTTTTGAATTTTTACTGGTCAAAAGCCATAATTTTGTCCGAAACTCTTCCTATCGACTTAATAAGCTTATTGGCGCTGATTCAATCACAATCACGTTTAGATTCAACCCGTCTCATAGTATCACTCTCCGATTGGTGTCGATGTGACTGTGTCTGTTTATTTTTATCGTAAACATCTATCCTACTGGTGTGTTCACTTTGTCACCGACATTGCTATGCCAACCCTGTTAAATCATCGGCTCTACTGTGCTGTTTTATTACAGTGTTGCAGATAAACGCATTGGAATCCCAAATGTGTGATTTAAAGAAAACTGATCGAATGACGTTCTCATCAAATTTTCAAGGTACTTTGAGAACTGCAGTTTCAGCAATGTTGGCGAACATACTGATGCTGATTTCGTCATGATTTGCCCGTGAACGTGCCATGGGTTATCCTATTCTGACTATTTTATAGTCTGGGTATTCTAGCTGGGAAAATTCTGGTGCATACGTAATTGAGTTCCTAAGCTTCTATCGCAGTAGTCATTGTGCTATTTCGTCAGACCGAAATCTAAAACCAACATGGTGTACCTTCTCACAGTAAGACAACAGAGCTTTGCTTTACAGTACTTCCATTTAATTATTTTTGGTAACCAGATGTCGAGTTATCAATTATTCATCATAATGAAATATGTGTTTCAACTGGTTCCGAACGCAGTCACTGCTTCAAGTGCCACATGTCTGCGCTATTTTAGTGACCACGGTGTTTGCGGGTGCACAGCGGCCGAGTCCTGAGACGGCCCTGACACAATGGCTACCGGGTCGGTTGCCACACAAGCAGATCACTTTTGGTGTCGACCCCTTCGACCTTGACTGGGCGGAACGGGCAACTGCGGTGGCCAAGGGCCAACTGGCGGCTTGCTTTCTCGCCTCCTCTACCACCCCCTTAGGACACTTGCCGGCAGCACTGCCTCCTCATCCTCCTACTGCTGCTGCTACTGTTTGTACCAATCCATTCCTCGTCCTTCCCCCTGATGAACGGTGAAACGAACTGTGAGCGGTGCCTTGGCGAGCAGCAAATCGACCTATTCGTAGAGCTCTGAGCATTTACTCCCTCTTTTCTTGCCCAAATTCAATACTGTGATTAACCACCTCAGTTGTTCTCTCATTTTCATCGCGATCACTTAAGCCTTCCTCTCCTGACCTGGGTAATATCATCCACCTTTTTGTTGTTCTATTTCGTTCGTTTTCTTGCATGTTCCTCAACGCATGATGCAGTCGTCAATACACACATGTGAACACTTGACTTCAACCTCCTTTTGTCAGAAAAAATAATTTGTATTCATCTAGACAGATAACTTTATTTAACAGCCGTGTTTGAATTAATGGCATGCATCGAATATTGCACCTCTCTAACGGGCTGGGATGGCTAGGCTTACGATTACTAGTGTGTCTCAGTTCTAGCCCCCATGTAAGTGTGTTATGTAAAACTCGTTCAATGTCAGTAAGTTTTTACAGGTCGTGTTTCCTGACTAAACATGGACTATCTTTGTGCATGGCAGAACTATTTGGTTATTTGATAGAGCGTGATTGTGCTTATTTTTGTCAAGAAGATTCCTGCATTCGAGGCTGCGTACATGGATTTAATAAATGGGGAAATAGGGTCTCACCGTGCATGGTATGCCTTATGCTCCTACTTGCGCAACACTAGCATAGCGGTACTAATTGCAGGTGAATTGCATAAATTGACGCTAGTATTAGCAATGTCAATGGGAAGAACTTTAATTAGATCATGAGTGTGAGCTCATTCGTGTCAAAGCTAAGAGAAAGTACTTTAAAAAAGTAGCTGAAGGTGGCTAGCGGATTGAAAAGTCGTTTACTAGCATTTGTGACATTCTATGTAGAGAGCAATGAATTTTCATAAGTGTTAATAAAACCCTCTCCCTCAAAACAATACAAACTTTCTAGTTCCGCACCCCATGGTGGAGTGATTTCAACTCAAGCAATAGAAAGATTATACTAAGATTGTGACGCAATGAAGGAATAGTAAAGCAGGAGTTTTTTTTATAAAAATAGCCTCACGAATACCTGGTATTCGGAAATACGCTGTAAGCTGAGCATTCACAGGCTGATTTTCAGTGAGACTAAATGATGGCTTTTGTAAACACCAACCTTCTCAGCAGGAGTCATGAATGAACTTTCGAGGACTCGTAATCTCTGGATTTGTGGAAGGGCTTTTATTCGCTTTCCTACGTGAGGTGTGAACAGTACCAAATTTCGACCTTGCGTATTCTCATAAACTAGTCTCACCGTGTAGGAACATATTTTCGAAGTACAAACAGTATACATACAATTCCGAAAACAACTGAATGGATCGAAAGGCAAGATTTAGACTATGTGATATTGATTTTTACTTACTAAACTGTAGTAAACTAGTACTTTGTTAGACTGTGCGCTTAACGACGTAGAAAATTCAGTTTCCACTTGTTGCACTATCGCCTTCCGGTGTGGTTATTGAGCCATACCGGTAGCCTCCAAACTTCTCTACGCACTAGCAATATACATTCATCCTCAGTGCCTTGACATTGTACGACTTCAGGGGAAAATCGGGGCCTTAAAATGAATTGGAAGCCCGCCATAGGTGCTTTGAGGGTGGCTGTCTTTTCCTTTATTTAATAAAACCACACTACATGCAAGCTTTTTACACTGGTTTATGAAGTCAGATAACGAATTAATAATTAATTCGTGGAATATGTAACACATGTTAAATAGAGAACAGGGAGGTGAATAGAAATGGCAGCTAGTGGAATGCGCGATATTTGATGTTAAGAGCGTATCACACCAATAAAAATCCCAAATTTTCTTTCATACTTCAAATCCACATTCCCCTTTGCCAACTGTAATACGATGGTGGTTTATCCCTCGATTCTGGTGAGGCGCCACTTTTGTGCTTCGAATTAGCCCCCTTGTACCTCGCTGGGTGGGCTGGCCTTTTGGGCCATGCCAATAGCCCAGACACCTTCTCTGCGCTGAATATATATTCTGCCCGAGTATTTTGTCTTCTTTCGTCTTCAGGGAGTCTCGGGACGCTACACAACCTCCTGCGTCGACAATCACAGTATAGTCAGTGGTTCAAAAATCACCCATCAGCTGGG
>NW_020170385.1:1351888-1388772 GCF_000524195.1 Echinococcus granulosus | reverse complement strand
CGGAGCATAACCTGTGGGTAATCAACAACTCGATTTTTTAAACAAGGTAGCAAAATACAATAATCTCCTTAATCTAGTAGTTTTATTTATTGAGGTATTTTTGGCCATGCCTTTAGCCTCGGTCAGTCCAAACATTGCCAATAGGCTCGACTCCGTATTAATACATGATATTCCGTCATTAAGGAAGGCGCAGTGACCTGCATACTATCAGTGCTGAGATGGGATGAGTCCCCGCGTCTTCCAATGAATAACCTAATAGCCAAGAGATAGAGGTGACAGAAAACAGACCTCATTAATTAGCTCCTTAATGTGCAAATTATGAAAGAGATTCTTTTTGAATTCCATCCCTACCCTACCACATTTATTAATAAGCCAACAGTGATTGTAATAGCAGCATTTTGTAAAAAATTTTTTAAAAAACATAGCATTTAAATTGTGTGCATACTATCTGTCAAGGAAAATCTGCAAAACACCAAATAAATACATGACGCTCCATAGAGTGCTTGTGCTTTTTCTCAAAGGGCTGTATTTTGGGCTTATTCCTTTAACAATAATTGTACATTGCAGAAATGATGACATAGCCCTTGCGAAAAATACGCATTTGACGTCGGTTTAAAATGCTCGCTGCGTTTTAATTTTTTATTATTGATGTGTTGTTACTGAACATATTGGGCGTTGGGTTTTCTAGGTGCTCCTTAATTATTCGTGACTAAGTTCGTATTCCACCCGAGAACACAATTCCACTAATTGCACACATTTTGTCACTATGTTGGTGCTTTTGAGGGGGTCTTCGCCTTAAACACTAGTGAGTTAACTAGACATAGTGGTATAGACCTTTCTGTTTCCTCAAACTATGTAGTGGTTTAGTTAAACAGGACCCATGTGCTTTTGCTTCAGTGAACGAGTGAGTAGGGTTCTGCAGTGTGAATAAGTCATGGGCTGAGGGCGCGCTTTAAAAGCCACACGTCTTGGCACGATCAATTACATTTCGCTGTTAATGTGCTATTCTGCTTTAACACAATTCCATCATTTGGTCTGTGTTTATATTCTTTTGTTTCTGTTAACAAGGTAGGTAGTTCTCCCCCGATCACTGTAGACCAGATGTGCGACGACGATGCTCTGCGTTCCAAATACGCGCAACTTGGAGTTGAGTTCAAGAAGTTACGCGAAAGGTACCGTACAATCAAAGATCGCCTCAAGGAATCTGTTGATCGTGTTATTCAACTTGAGACCAAGCTCTCAGATCAAGCCATCCATACACGCAATCTTGAGCATGAAAAAGACGGTTTAATTTTTCGGAATCAATACCTTATTAAACAAGCCGTCTTTCTTGAAAAGCAACTGGAAGCTGCTAACCAGAAACGTGGTCATTCTATGACTAACGGCTGTTTCGTTGAAGGGCTTTCTCAAGATGCTGCTCTTAAGAATGCTTTACAGGAGGTTAATAACCTGCGTGGTGAGGTATTTCCAACTGCTTTGGTAGATTAGTACCTCGATGGGTGTGTGCTAATACTTATTTTTTTGTTTAGTTGGTATCGCAATCGTCAAAATTTTTGGCTAGGATAGCAGAGCTGGAGTCCTCAAATCCCCATTCCTCAAAATCGCGAGGTATTTCGGTGTCTATTCAAACTTCAACTTTTTCCAACCTCTCTCCCCTCACTCAGTCCTCCTCGTCTGTTGATGTCACTTCATCTTCCCTTGATGCGATATGCTTGCAAGATGTATGCTGAAGTCACTGCACCCATTTTCAATTACTTTTCATGGCTCTTATGTATTGTAACGTTTACTTTGTTGAACGTTACTAGCATGTTTTTCCTATTTATGACATCAGATGTAGAATAAACTTCGAATTTAGTGAGCTGTCCACCTTTCCAGTGAGCAGCGAAAACTATCAGTAATCGATTATGCTGCGTGAAATAAAGCGACGAACGCAAGCTTAGGATTGCGCCGCTTTACTCTCTCCTTATTAACTTTAGATCGAACGTGAAAATTTGACTACCAATACCTTCGCTATTATTCCCCATGCCCTCGCCTACAGTGAGACTTTGAAAAATTCCCAAGTTCAAAGTCCTGTCTCCAGTCTCGACGCAATTAAAACTACTCCAAGTTTTTCTCTTCAGCCAGATGTGCCCAATCGAAAGCATTCCTTACCAGAACGTGGGCCTGGTTCAGCTCATTCCCAAATCCATTTGAGTTCGAGAGAGAATTTACTTCTTCAACGAATTTCTCAGCTCGAAAACCAGCTTGCAGAAGTGTCTTTGCAGCAACGCCTTGAGACGAGGCGAAATCAGCTTGTGCAGCAGGCAGTGAGTGCTTGCTATAAGAGAACAATCTTCCTTACCGATATTTTGGTCGCACTTTGTCTCCACCTTTACTACCTTTGATATTTTGCAGATAATTTTGGTAATTTCCAACTGTACTGAAGCGCTGCTCTATTTGGTGATGTTTTCAGTGATTTAATTTGGCTGTCACCAATTATCAACCAGAGGCTCTCCAAATTCGATTTTCTCTTATTCAATTTGCTTACGGATGTCCAACGATGTTCTCTACATTATTACGTTGATTTTTGAATTATGAATATTTAGTATTTATGAGGTTTAATTCAGTTTCTAAGATGGCGCATTGTTTACTTTAGCTTCCGGGCACAGTTACAAATGCCTCTACCGCAATTCCCTCTACCGATTTTGACGCTTCAATCGAGGAAAAACTTCGCGCAGAATATTACAAGGAACAATTACTTGATCGCACCAAGCAGCTCATACTTTATGCAGGTCGGGTGGCAGACGCTTATAAGGAAGTAAGTATTGCCTTTTCAGACATTGGGAAATGGCAGTTGTAGGCTCCTTTGAATGTTCCTCTAACGTCAACCCACCATTTAGTTATGTGTAACTGACTAAAAAAACCATAAGTTAATATTGTTTCCTTTATTTGCATACAATTTATTTGAGCCATTTAAACTTGCGCTACTAAGGGATGTAGTTTGTAATTTGAAGAATGTTCTAATGGTTAACAGTCCTCTCAACGCCTATGGCGTAAGTGAATTATTCGCTAGGTTGAAGGAGGCCCTTGCACGTTGCTACTTCCACTTTGCTATTCTTTCGGACAGATCAGAAGTCTGCACGAGCACCTAAGGTGCGTGGGGAGTGATGTGGAGAGGCACAGGCGGGAGGCCGCGTCGGCTGCAACGAGGGTGAACAGTCTAGAACAGGAGTTAGAATCGACGAAACAGCGCACGGCTAAACAACTCACCGATATGGCCCTCCATCTAGCCAATCTCACAGACGACATCCATACACTCCGAGGCAGCGGAAGCACTGCTGGTGGTGCCTCTAAAGTTCGTTTAAAGTCCTCACATCTCATATTTGCGCCCCTCGTATCCTTAAGAACCAATTCACTTCCCTTGCCCAACAAAAATCTTCTAATTGGGATAGCACATCATCTTAACGTATTCAGGCATTTGGTAATTCATAGCGCTGGTGAATAAATACCCTTTACTATTGCATCATTTCGGTGGTGGATAAGTTATTGGCCACTTGGTAAAATAACTGAATCAGTATTAGTCGCAGCAGTAATTAGCAATCTGAACACCTCTACTAAAGTGATTTCCACATTTTAAAATTTGGTAATCGCTATCCAGGCTGAATATTCAGAGGCGGAAATTGAATTACAGGGATATTCACTTCTGTATGTGCTTGAAGCACCTGTATTTGCGAGTCTGTGACTACTTACTTTAGCATTTAGTGTTCGAAATCTAGTATATCGGAATGGAAAATTAGTTCACAAGTAATATGGGCGTCTATGCTTCCTTTTAAATTTACGATGCCTCTTATATCTTTATTTATTTTAGAGTTCGTTCTTCAGTTCCCTATTAAAATGATGTAGGCCGTCCTCTAATTTCGGTTTTACATCCTCTTGATGGCCGCTGCCGATATGCAAATGATTTCTACCATCATACTCGAACCCATCGTGACTTGGCTTTCCAATTCTTCGCTGTAGGAGTGCATCACTGCCAACCTCTTTAATAATGCTCTCTTGACAGGTTATTTATTTACGGATCATCCTGTGCGTACAGAAAGTGAACTGGTGATTTATACAGATTATTTCCATCGAAACTCGCTCTCCTGTGATTTTGATAAGGGCTTGGGGTATTGTACTATCTCGCATTTATTCGCGTGATGTTCGGTGATCTTAACCACATGAGTCCTTTGATGGACGTTCTGTAAATAGGAAAGATAGTTCACGTCGGTACGTTCCGCCTTGACATAAATCCTCCTAATGAGGGAATCTACCATTTTCACGGGTTTGTATTAACACAGAGGTGTGATACTTATCAACGACTTGTTTCCATGGTACGGGTGCAGTTATAATCGTGATGATTAGTACTTTACCCTACCATGATTTGAAGATTCAACTTATCCATTAAAAAGCATACTTCAACTATCAGTTAGACTTGTTCGTATTTTTTGTAAAACGGAAAATTTATGCGACTAGTTAGCTGCACGTAAGATTTTGTTATTTCAGGAAGCGGGATTGATACATTATAGTTACGAAAAAACTCCAGCAGTTTAGCACCTTACGGAAACGAGTTGAGACACTTACATATCACAATGGGTGGAATAATTTCTACTCCGTTGTTTAATTTAATCTACTATTCCTAAAAGTTGTCTGATGAGTACTACTTGCCGCTCTTGATAGAAGCTCTGCAGCTTGATGATTCTCCTAGTAGAGTGCGGCCCTCCAGTAGGCTCAGTCGTTGAGGAATTGATGATCTAACAGAAATAAATTACATTTTGGGAAGTACAATCCTCCTGTACGAAGGTTTGAGGAACATGGTAGCGTTTTAAATGAACTTTGCTGTTGTTCTATTGCACCTACAAATTAGTTTGCATAAATAACAGGAAGTAAGCATCTATAGTCTCAACAAGTGGATGTGATTTCACTTCCTGATATTCTCCACAATTACTTAATGGGAGTTAGGATCGTATTCACACAGCATAATCAGGCAAGCTCCATGTAAACGGATAGTTTCCTCACTTATACTAAGGGGAAATTACAATGCTCGTCTGCAGTAGTCTGGCATTTGCTACTGCCTGTCAATTACCTTGTGGAAGTGGGCGAGGGGATGGTGGTGACGGCAGCGCTAGAGCATGGAGTGCCCGTGGAAGAGGTACCACTCAGCCTGGTGGTGTCCCTCAATGGGGCCCATGAAGACCGTGGACCCGTGATGATGTCGGCGGCTGCGAGGTAGACCCGAGCCTGCACCTCTACACCCTTCTGATCTTTGCTCCGCAGCTGACTCATCGTCAGCGCCACCAGCTTCTCGTTAAGGTCTCTTTTCAGCTGCAACTATGTTATTCAGTTAAACCCATTATTCCAAGGAAAAGTCAATGAAAAAGTCCTAAATAACTGCAACTTTCGTGAATAGAAGCTGCAAATCACTCACATTTCCTAAAGTGGATTCAGCAGAACACATATTGTGAATTTATAGTTTGTTATGCCCTACCTATTTCAATGCCTTCCATGTGTTGATTTCGGCCCCATTTAATAGATTAGAAGATGTCATCTTGCATTTGCGTGGAATCAATCGGCTTGTAGATTTACAATGGGATCCAAACCCTTACATTTACCCGCCATTCGTTAAACAGCCTTATGTTAACACCATAACTTCATATTATAAACTGGCTAGTGATTGCAAATGTACAGTTAGTGAAGTTTAGACACCTTGGCTACAATGCATTAGGCAATCACCGAAAGCACAAACCTCTATATCAGCACGTATTTCCGTTTCCTTTAAATCCCTCACTTTTCGGATATGCTGAAGGGCAGCTGACTTGGATTTCGTTAGACACCTTGTGGCTCTCAAAATTCGTTGATCTAAGATGTTGATGGCTTTTTCCAATTTGGACGTATTTGTTTGAAGTTGATTTCCACAAAATTGCGCCTTTATTAGCTCTTGGTCTGCCGCATCCATGGCTAGTTTCAATTCCTACGTTTCAGAAATTGGTTTGCATTACCTCAACCTTTGTCCTTGTGTATAGGAGCCGTTCCTTCTTTCTGTGAACAGTACTCTTTAGTTCCTTACGGCTTTGTTCAAGTATGTTTCTTTCTTGAACCAAATCAGATTCCGCTTCAAGATAATTGCTTTCACAAATTCGATTGCTTTCTTTCAAAAGTGATAACGTATTTTGAAGGGCCTCCAACTCTTTTTTGGACTGCTTGATTTCCGCGTCCAATTTGTCCCCGTGACTTTTTAGCCCATCCATTTCTTGCAGCACCTATGTACAGCTTACAGAGCTAATAATCTTCAATACAAGGTATGACATAATATCTTAGAGATCAAGCGAAACTAAAGTCGAGGCTTTGCGTTTCCCTCAACATGCAACTCTCAAAACAATAGACATGTTTGCCTTTGTTGTACATTTAAATAAATCTGCTGGAATACGAACCCCAAAAGGAGTAGCACCGTCTACCTAGCGACAACTAGACTGTATTACAACGCCAAAATAATGTGAAGCATGAGACAACGGCAGCTGCTACTGATTTTGTTTTTCAACCACACACATCTATATAACGATTTTTATGCATTTGGATAGTACTAGTGAAACCCAGTTGAAAGTTTACTTATAATAGCAAACTGTAAAAGGAGTATTAACAACGGCAAAGATACTTCCCTCTCCCTATACCATGACCGTTTTGGTCTACATGCAGGTGGAATATTTCGACATACTAACCAGTCCATCATAAAATATTATGCACAAAAACAGTTCAACAACCTTGATCACATGGAGCGGTGGGTTTTCCACCCTGCCTTCAGATGTTTGGGCCATTTTAAGCGACTCAATTTCATACCTCGAATAAGAGAAAGTGATGCGAAAGTGCGAGCAGTTCCATTCTTTTAGAAAGAAAAGTGCTCACCGATTAATAAGTTTGCTAGTTTGCAATCGCCTGCAGTTGATTTCTTTCTTCAGCTTTGCATTTTCTTCATTCGTCAAGCGGAGTGTTGCAACCGCCATTCCTATTGCAATGCTAATATCAGTCTCTCTTTCCTTTTCGCAATTTTTCATATACAGACGGTCTTTTTCTAAGTCAAAAACCTTTTAACGTAAAGCAATTTAAAAAGCTTCAAACCTTTTCATTGTAAAACTGCAATTTCTCATTACTTCTTCGCATTTTCAATTGTAACATAGTTTTGTCCACAAGAATTGTTTTATATTCATTTTTGCATCTCTTCAACGAATTTTCTGCCTGCTCGACGTATATTGTATCATTTTCCTTTTGCAAATCCACAGTTCCCTTCTCAGACAAGAGTTCCTCAAACGCGCGTTCCATTTGTTTTGATTCGACCTCGAGTTTGAAAGAGCAATTTACGGATGCAATAGTGAAATTCATGTATTTGTTTCAGATTCGGATTTACCTGTAAGATCTCAAGCTCAGTCAAAAGTTTTCTCTGCATTTTAGAAAGCCATTCCAATTCAGTGGACAGACGTTGGATGCCTTCTTGGTAATCCTTAATTTCGTCTGACAAAGTTTCGTTTTGTAGCTTGCTCAAGCGATTTTCAATTTGAATAATTTTAAAATCCTACAACACCCCAATTATGCGTCTGCATTTTGAAGAATTTTCTTTTTTAATTTAATTACGTTTTAGGGACGTTGTAAGTCGTAGTTTTTTGCTCTTTTTGATAAACGCTTTCTAAAACTGGTTTAACTTCTGAAGAACTGCTTGTAATTATTAAACGTAAGTTGTTGAGGGCAGCAGACTGTAAATATTTTCGAAAGCAATTTGACATTCGTAAAATTACTTCTTTAGATATCTGCACGCACAATAAGTTCAAACTTTATTCGGTCGCAACTTGAGACCAACCACTTTTGTTTCTTTCCACTCACCTGCTCGTAAATAGTACGTTCCTGATGCATTACTTTCTCTTCTTCTATATGTATCTGATTATTCAATTTTTCCAATTCATTTTTGCAGTTCCTTACTAAATTTTCAATTCTCAGTCTTTCTTCATTTGCAATTTTTCGCTCCTATTATTTTGGGGGGAGAAAATTACAGAGCCTTTGGACATAATGCGAAATCATTAATCAACAGGAAATGAGGAATGATGTGGAGTGTAACACTACTGACAAGTGTATCGCAGAATACTGTACAAAGGTTGAACCAATGTAACGGCTGCTACAGCTATGGATATATTTTACCTCAATTTACGGCTGTCGGAATTTGACTATAACTTTACCTGTAAAATGTTGAATCGACTCCTGCATAGACTCTTGATTTCTTTTCCAAACTTTACGGCATTCTTTTCTTCCTCTTGCAAGTGGTGCTCTGCTTCAATTACCAGTTGATCTATTGAGACCTTGCTTGTACATATTTCTTCCGCTTTTCCTTTAAGTTCTCCTATTTGTTCCAAGGTTGTAGTTAATCTGTTAATTAGTCATGAGATAAACAAATGGTTAGTGGATTCGAAACTAGGATATTTTCCATCACAACTTACTTTTCAGTCAACAATGAAATTATGGTTCTTTTTTCTTTTATATTAGAACGGAGAGAATTCGTAGAAATATCAGATCTCTCAGTAATTACTCTGAGCACTTTTAACTGCGGTACTGAAGAATCAACAAACGACGCAAACCTGCGAACAAGCGTCTTTGATTTCAGCCTGAAGACTTGAATGTTTCTGCTTTAGAAATTCCAACTGTTTTACAAACTTTTCTAATCTAGTGTTTTGTTCAGATGTGTCTTTCACAGCATTTTTAAGGCCGCATTCTCTCTCATTTCTTTCTTGTGACTTTGCATCGATACGGCGGCTGAGAGCCTCAACCGACTATGAAAGCGAAATTATGGTGAACAATTATTCAGGTAGATTCGATAACTGTTCTTAATAGTGTACAACTTAGATTTTAAATGTGTTTCTATCTAATCAACCCTGATTTGATTATGTTAATAACGACAAAGATTGCTATAAGTACAATTACCTGTAGAAGTGCGTCCATTTCTCTGCCTCGATTTTGAGTACGAATCACAGCCTTTTCCCACAATTTTAAAACATCTATTCTTTCTCCTACATTATTACGAGCTTCCCGACCGAGTTTCTCCATTTGTAACTACAATGCAGTTTGAATTACAATTAAATTTGCATTAAATTAGTTTAAAACCGAAAGCAGAAAGAAAAGAACACATATGATTGGAAAATGATGAATTGTACCGAAAAGTAGTGCACGCCTATGTATACCCATAATGTTTTCCAAAACTTAACAGCGACATAAATTTCCTGGTCTTTACAATGCCATATCACTCCATGATGGGTATCTATATCAATATTCGTGTAATTATATATATTTCCTGAAAAGTTAAGGAAAAAATTTAAACTAGGTGTGAAAAATGTGCTTCGTGCACACAAATAACCAAAAGTGCGTTGCTTAAACCAAAGACTTTAAAGTGCTAAGAGAAAAATATTTCTGACTTTCATCAAAGAAATTGCGTATAATTTACCTTTTGCACAGATCCGTCAATAAGTGCTTTGTCGAGTCTTCTTTTTAGCTTTGCTTTTTCCAAAGAAAGTTTATTTATCTTCGCAAACAGATTCTGTTCCCATGATTTATTAAGATTTACTTTTACCTTTAACAGAGAATCGTCTTTATGGTAGAAACATTTGATGGCATATATGTCATCGCATTTTTGCTCAGCATAATTCATCCAACCATCGAGATTGTTGGATTCTATATGTAAATATTCTTGAAGATTGCGCACTTCCACTCGTCTGGCAAATATTTTATTCTGCTTCGTGCTATTGTAAGAAAAAACATTGCTAACCTCAATTTTAAATACTTTTTCCTTCATGTGCTTTAATAGATTTTCCATTTGGTAAATATTTTTCTGAACACTTTTGATTGCTCTTTCAGCCACTTCTATCAAGTGGTTTTCAGCTGTGCAATTTTCACATGACGCTTTAAGCATTGCAGTTATTGCAACACTTGCTTGATTAACCTCATTCTGGTGTTCTTTCATGAAATGAACGCGCTTCTTGACGGAAATGCATTCTTCGTCTACTTCTTTTAATTTTTGTAATTCGTTTTTGTACTAAAAACGAAAAATCGGATAAAAACCACGTGAATCGTACACACAAGGCAAATTTTTCTTATAAAAAGACTTTTAGCAACGTGCACTTAAAGTGGTGGTGGGTAAAGTGTATGAATTTGCCTGAGTGGGCCAGTTTCAATGCTGATATCGATTAATAAACTATTCTACCAGAAACTTTTTGCAAAACAAAATATGTTAATGAAATGCTATGCAAAGTCGGGTTTACAAGTTTCAGTGAATCAAGATGGACTTGGTATCTTAGCTGCGATTACCCAGATAAATGGACCGTTAATTCTTACGACACCAGTGATGCACAACTGAGTTGTTTTTATGTCAGATGCCTAAAATACCTCTCTAAAAAGAATTTCGTTGTCCTTATTTGTTGTGGGCACTGTGACTGTCCCACTAGAAGCAGCAAATTTGAAAGGATCGGGGATTAAACTGGCCATCTGTCAGTCTCTGAAGGCGGGTGACGCGAAAAAAATTGACTTGATAGATTAAAAACAAACAATAAGGTCACAAGTGCAGCATATTTCGTCCCTTATACTTGTGTTTTGATAAAAAAATTTTATTAAAAAGGCAGTAATGCTTTAGCATGTAATCTTAATTAAAAATGAATACTGGGACCAAATATTTAACGAATTATTTTTGTTTGTTAGGACGATGTAGTCGAATTCTACCTAAACCATAGGTTAAAAAAAGGGCTGGAATTGAATTAAGATAGTACAACATAAACACAACTCCACCACGATGATCCAGAGGCTTAAAAGTATACGCATTTAAATCTGTAATTGAACGAGCATTGTCTTTATAAGATAACTAAGGTAAATCCACAATCTGAGTGGTAAAAAATTTGACCCTTTTAATGCAAGAGGCAAATCAAAATAGACTGAATTATCATAGTAATAGTATACAAAGAGCTAAACCTTTCAGCTGCCAAACTGCCCTTTCTCCTTTGAGGCACATCCTTAGGGCCTCACTTGATCAATTCTTTATTTTTTTGTTAGCAAACAAATAGTCAACTGAAATGAAATCAGCTCTAATGTAGGCATAACGGTCTTGTGGTTCACATTTTGGTCCTCGTGGAGAAATTTGAAGAAAAGTACAGTTTTTTTCTGCTTTGCTTGATGATATACGCATGACTACCACTATTCAAATAAGTATTTGTGTAAAAATACAAAGTGTAAAGCATATTAGTCGACTTCTTTCACTATTTATTCACAAGTTTTATTTCACTGCCACTTTAATAAGTTTTTGCCATCTACATAAGCCGTTCTTTACTTTACGCCATGTGAAGAAGAATTGTAATACGATGGTGTTTGTCCCTCGGTACTAGTGAGGCGTCACCTTTGAACTTTTGAATTTGCCTTCTTGTACCGCGCTGGGTGGGCTGGCCTTTGGGCCATGCCAGCAGCCCAAACCCCTTCTCTGTGCCGAATATATGTATATATTCTGCCAGAGTATTCTGCCTTCTTTCGTCTTCAGGGAAGTCGCGGGACGCTATATTTGGGAGACGCCAAATCTGTTATCCAGATTCGCATTGTAAACTTGCCTCCTCTCCGATAGGTACATAGAAACCATATAGTTATTACATAGCCCCCTCTTCCTTTTAGCACCGTCTCCGGTGCTACCACTTATGACCTCCTCTTGAAATTCCCAAACGGTGGCCTCCTGTCTTCGGTCAGGACATACATCTCATCTTCATTTTCAACCGGTGGTGGCCCTTTGTAGGGTCCCATCTTATCGTGATGAACGGTTACCGGCTGGGTACGCAGTTCTGCGTTGCGGACGGGGTAGTTTGTAGGCGAGAGTGCCTTCACCACCCGAAATGGGTCCCTGCTCCATTGGTGATGGAATTTGCAGTGTCTTCCAGGTGGGAGAACCGGTCTGTAACTTTCTACTAAGCCGCCTTCCCGGTAGACGTTCGTCCTGCTATGTCGGTCATAATATTTCTTCTGCCTGATATAAGACGGCAGTAAATGTTTGCGTGTTATGTTAAAAGTCTTCTTTATGCCTTCCTTCAGACGCAGTATATACTCTGAAAGATTTTTGGCGGATTCGTTGGTGTTTTGCAGGAAGGTGTCAGAAGGCACTCTCATTTCATGACCTGTGAGCATCTTGAACGGAGAAACACCCGTTGACGTGTGGACCGTGGCTCTGTATGCGAGAAGAACACGCCCTAGACTTAAATCTTAGTCATCTGGTTGTACGTCTTTAGTGAAGGCCCTCAGTAGTCCGGTCAGGGTGTAATTCGTTCTTTTCACCTGGCCGTTGCCTTGTGGATGTGCAGGTGTCATGTGAGTCTTTGAGATCTGGCACATCCTACATAGCTCAGTGAAGGGTCGGCGTCTCCCAAATGTAGCTTTCCGAGACTTCTTTGAAGACGAAAGAAGACAGAATACTCTGGCAGAATATATATTCAGCGCAGAGAAGGTGTCTGGGGTGCTGGCATGGTCCGAAGGCCAGCCCACCCAGCGAAGTACAAGAAGGCTAATTCAAAGTCCAAACATGGCGCCTCACTAGTACCGAGGGATAAATCGCCATCGTATAATGGAATTGTATAGGTAGATGGTGCCCAATATTTTCAGTAGTTTTATGACCTTTATAACCTTTTTTGTTGACCCAACTATGGTCTTGCTGCATTGCAAACTATCATACAAGAAATTAGAATTGCAATGATTGTGAAAGCTCCACGCGATTTCGGTGGCTCTCTTACTGCATCTGTGTATATTCAACCATTCACTGCGTGCATTTTCTTCTCGGAAGCTTGGCTGTTTCGCAAACGAAATCAGAAATACTACTATTCAATAGTAGAATTACCCATTGATCCCACAGATATGGCGTCTTTGGCGTCTGTGATGGCGTCACAATGCATAGCAGTCACCAAAGAACCGAGAGGTTAATAATGTAGGCGACACTAGCGTAGCTTAATACCACTAGCCCATCAATCAAAACAAGGACGAATGAAAAGACCTATCTAGCAAATATGTAAAAATACATACTCTACGGTAACTCTCGATTCCCTAATTCACTTATTTCTTGTAAGGCTTACCTTTTGAGAGATGAAGTTGAAAACAAGCATCTTTTACCCTTATCTAGCTGTAAATGTACAGACAGTAGAGAAGTTTTCGGTTTATTCGACTTCTAGGGTAGTTGCGATGGAATGATTGGTGCCGTGGTGCCAAAACTTCTACCATGTGCTGACATTATTCCTACCACTGCCGTGTGTCTCAAGCATGGAGGTGGGCTAAAAAAACGTATGACCCACAATCTTATTGAATCTCAAAACAATAATCTTACACTAACTTCATTTATTTCTTGGAAGATGTGGTGGCACTCGGTCGGTGATAATCGAAAATAAATTGTGTAGCTATCCCTTGGCAAAGGTGGTTGCATTCGAACGGTTCATGCAACATTTACTTATGTGTGCATTAGCAAACGGGCCATGTTTATTTTCACCACTTATATTCCTGATAATATGCTAAGTGAAATCATTCTAGCTAAGAATGATACAGGGATGATTTCCGTGTAGAGCTGACATTAATTTTGAAGTGGCGGCCTGAAATATGTATTATTTGGTCCTTAAAAGGTGTTTTTAAAACGAAGTAGTGGTGAACCCTGTCTTGAGTACTTAAAGTAACATCTTGATATGAATTAACCTGCGTAGTTTCCGTAAAACAGATCCTTGTTCTGTAACTAAGGCAAAATCGCAAGCTTAGAAAAAGTGTTGGAAAATATAATTTCAACGCAACAAAGAACAAATATTAAATTTGTGACATTCTTTAATATTTAACCCTGAAATCTTGATATTTTCAATCCACTGAATCCATGTTTGTTTGAGTTTAAAGGTCTTTGCAATTCTGGCAGGCTCAGTGCAGTAATCCAACCTTTTTGACTATGGAAGAGTACTGCATATTTTTTCACTAATTATGAAGTTGCACGAGAAACAGCACCTCATTAGTGGTAGATGAGATTAAATATGTATGGTACTGAAGCATAATTAAAAGCGTTCTATTGTCATTTTTGTGCAGTATAATATAGTGTTTAGGAGTTCCGAAATTATTAATTTTACTGAGAAACAAAATCAAAATTAGGTGCAAAAATACATCTCTAGTTATCTATCCTAATTCTGCTGTTAAAGGTTTTACTTGTCCACTTTGCCAATTGCATTATTTGTCAAGGCTCTAGAAAGTTCAAAGCACTTTACACAGATTGGTGGCTCATTTATTTAGACCACCAACTTGGTTCCACAAGCGATGTTTTTTGTCATCAATTCGAAATACCGCCTGGAAGGACAAAAAGGCAAATCTGTATTGACGCTTAGATACTTTGTTCTGTTACACTAGTGTAGAGGGGTTCGTGCCTCTTTATTTTGGTATGCTTTAACCCATTCTTTGCTGGTTATGCACCTGAATAACAATGAACTTTCGATGCTACTTAAGGAAAATCACCACAATTCTCACCTTATGGTTAAGAGCAGTTACTTACAGAGCCTTGTGGTTGAAAAGGTATAATTACTTACACCTTTTGATCATTTTATTCAAAAGTAAAAAGCTGTGCAAATTTGATTAGTTCTTATTAAACTATCGGTTGATTCTCAGGTAGGAAGCGGGAGGAACACTTGAAAAACTTCAAAGAGGCCAAGGCTTTATCACAGCTGCCGAATTTCAAAACAGAACGAGGTGTTGTTAATAACACCAAAAGGCAATTTTCAGCGACGTCAGCTGGCATTCATGTTTGAATAGTAATTTTGGCTTTATTGATGCTGTGCTTAAAAATCCATTAACACATCATTATAGGCACAGAGGATGCCGAAGACGGTTTAAAAAATTACCATTCAGGAGCCAAACACGCGAGCATTAAGACCTTTCTCCCTAGGCGACTTTTAAAAGAATTATCAAAAGAGCCTTGTTATTCGTACAATGCTGATTCAAAAGCGAGAAACCGGCAAATTTCTAGAAAAAAATAGGGCTAGGTGCTGGTTATTTAGGTAGTCCTTCAGAACCCGAAACCATCTAAATGGTTATTTTTGGTCGTGCTCCTCAAAATCACCAATTTCTTACTAGAGGGACAAAATATTCAGCTCTAGTATGCATAAAAAAGGAATAATCCCTTGTAGGCCGACAGTAACAAAGCCTTTCTTAAAATGTTTATAAATGCACAATCGGCCTAACTGCGCTCCTCCATTGAACTTTGCCTAATTTAAATTATTTCGCATTTTTAAACAAACAAATTCACCATGTGCCGTAGGTTCAGCAAACGAACTGCGGCTAACTTTAGAATTCAATTTAGTGAACTGATTAAATCAGTTATGACGGACATTAATTTTATCACAATGAGCTTTGGTGCTAGCTATTTAACCCTGAACTATCACCAGTTGAAATTTTATAATGCACTCACTGCACCACTGAGGTCTTGATGCGCCCCATTGCCTCTATCTGTCGCATAGTAGTGAGCACTTTATCAAAAACAACAGGAATTCCCCTAACATTGTGCAAAAATTTCATATTTATTCATTGAGTAACAATGACAAAGTGGAACTGACGGAAATGTTTACTAGATTTTATCACCTGGAAGCCAAACTTAATAATTTGAAATTTCCTAAACAAAATATTTGCGCCGAGTTTCCCGTCGAGTCACTTATTTATCATAAATTCAAACCTCCGTAGAGCCCGTATCCCCAATGCGAGTTAACGTTATAATTGCTATAACAATAATGACAGACAATTGGACGCACCTATATGGGAAAAAATCTTCGCGCAAGAGTATATAAGATCCCAAAATGTTGCAATGCACATGTCGTTTTTTGCTCATTTGAAGGATTAGTGGACTATGCACATTTGGAGACAAGGAAGTCACCCTTTACCTGAAACTGGTATAACCGTCGTGGATGATTTTGCGGCTAACTCAATACAGCCCGCTGTGATGCGTTGCAAATTATGCAAAATACATTGGAATGAAGCAATGAATGATGTTTAGTAAATATCTTTGAATGGCCAACAAGTCGAATGAATAATTGTATATACAGAGTTGGCAGCAGGAAATAATATTCACAATAACGAATGCTGGTGGATATGTGCTACTGAACAATGTATAGTAAGGATAAGTCGTCACTGAATTGATTTCACGTCGTCGCTAGTTTTACGGGTTTGGTTTTGATTAGCATAAATACAGGCTGTTTCGTGACTTTCAAAAATTGATTGTGGCACATTATTTTCAAGAAAGTGATGCTGATAAAACTTGTGGTGTCTTATTTGACTTATTTACCAGGGCGTGAACAAAATCAAGTTGAGTACTTCAATCTTTTGCGCACAAAGCGATTGTAGTGGGAAATGCATGGAATTATGCTCAGTAGGGCAAATGGTGCCTGCATATACGGTTAGGTACGTTATTCTGTGTTTACTGTTCGTCACAAAATTCCTTAAAGCTTACTAGTTTTACTATTTTGGGTTCCATATACATGGTTTGGAAATAAAATTGACCTTATTCGGCAACTTGCATCTTCACAAAAAATTGGTTCATTAATACTAATATAAAGTGTGACGTTTTTATTTGCTTGTTTTAAATACTAACATTATTACATATCATTGCATAGTTCTGAAAGTTAAATAGGAGTACCTTTGAGACCGTAATTACGATCCTATATCTTACTAGGTAGTGTATTTCTCTAAGACCAGACGCAGACATAATTTGATAAAATGTGATCAGCCAACCTACATGGTAAACAAAACATCAATGATTTTGATAACTTAGCCATATTCTTCTTTGTCTTAAAGTATCTGTTCATGATCTGATAATCGTACAACATTGTGCCATTTCCAGATTAGTGAATTTTATGAAACGCTTTGACATCCACCTTATTCACTTCCCAATTTATGTTCCCAAGCAAATTTGCGGCATAAATTCATTTGTATAGACTTTTATTTAAACAGCTACAGTGTCAAATTGGTTCCTTTATTTCTTTAGGATTTCACCATCCACTATTTGAAAGGGCTTCGACCCGATTATCGCCATGTAAATTCTATTGATGATGCGTACATGTTCAAGCAAACTTTTGGATAAAATATTATCATCGAAAGTGTTGTGATTAAGAGAAAAAAGGAAATCGGTGTTTGCGGGTGCAAATTTAAACGATAACTTCGAAAAGCGTCTTGCTTAGCCAACCAATTAAGTGCTAGGAGATGTGATTGAGCTAATCGCAGCTTTGCGTAAATTTGCACGCAAGCAACAGTCCTATCGATCACATGGCACATCACTCCGGCCATTGGCCGAGATGAATTTGGGAAAGTCAATCTACGCTCTTATTGGCTCCTCGGCGACCGTGCAGTGTAGTACATAGAGAATTTACATGAATCTTAATCTGCATTTCTTAAAAGAACGTCCAGCGTGCTTATTGCAATTAGATTGTGTACCTAACTGGGTGATACAATGGTTTGCTTGGAATTCGATAAAACTATCTTTGCTTTAGGCTGATCTGTCCAAGGCTGAGATTGAAGGTGAGAATTCGGTATAGTCTTATAATTGAAATCGTTGAACCATCACACTGAATAAAATGAATAATTGCATATAGATATCAAGGAGGTCTTTGATCTTTTCGACTTCTGGGACGGTCGTGATGGAATGATCGATGCCGTCAAGGTGCCCGATCTTCTCCGCTGTGCTGGAATGAATCCCACCATCAAGGTTTCACTAAAGCATGGTGCCACCAAGAAAGCTGGTGCGTCTTGTCTTTGACAATGGCATTATTTCAAAGGCAAAAGCAGAAGCACGGATACTGGCATTGGTTTTATGCTCCTTTAGGTGAAAAGCAGTACAAATTTGACGAGTTCTTACCCGTATACCAGGCTATCATTAAGGAGAAAGAGGGTGGCACTTTCGCAGACTATATGGAGGCCTTCAAAACCTTTGATCGTGAAGGCCAGGGAGTTGTGAGCGCCGCTGAGCTGGGACATGTTCTCTCGGGTTATGGTGAGTTACTGCTGATCAGCACTAAGGTGATAGACGGTGACACGTTGAAATATTTATTGACACATTGCCTCTGTTAGGAGAGCGACTCTCCGACGAAGAGATTGATGAGATTATCAAACTCACCAAACTCCACGTTGATCTGGATGGCAACGTCAAATACGAAGGTAAGGTGCTCTGATGAAATCAGTACAGTACTCTAATAAGGAATCCGATGACTTTTATGGTTCTACAATCGCCATTGAATAAATTATAGCTACCATTTATCAAGACAAACGTTTTAAATAAAATCTATCTCTTATTAATTAATTGGATTTTAAGTTTTTTAACTCCCCTCTCTAATTCAAATACTATTGTCACTTATTTATGCATTTATCGTAATTGACCCTCTTGCGTATGACTGAATATTAAATGCACTATTTAAGTAGGTCAGTCTATTTGTCTTTGTTCTAACAGTTGTTGTGCCATACATTTCATCTGCGTTAAAATTTCTTGGATTTCAGAATTCATCAAAGGGGTCCTTGAAGGTCAGCCCAAGTAGAAGAGAGGATATCTCCTGTTAGACTACGCAGCTGTGCACCATATCCAAATGTATAATTTATAACAGAAATTACAAACCGACACAGGCATTCATTTTCCTTTGTTTTTTTCTTTCGCGTGGACTTGCTTCAAACTCAATTACAACGCCTTCACATCTCATTCATGCCATCCATATGCTCCGGTAGGGGTCCCTTATTCTTTTCAGCCGTTTTAACACTTACTTCAAGCAAACTGAGTCATCGAAAGATTCCCCTGACACGAATTTCGAGTAACAAAAAATATATGAAAAACAGTTTTGCTTCCATTTATTCTCATTTATGGGACTAAGAGCATTTGACACTTACAAAGAAGAAATACAAGATAAAGTGACCCTTGGAGGCCATGTATTGTACGCGATTGCCGGAGGAACAATTGGAAGGCTCAAAAGTCTCAACGATTCACTTGATATCTCTCTCCTGAGAAAAGTAATGGGTTTTTCCAATCACCCTTCTTTTAAGATCCAAAGTGAAAATCATATCTGTTTTTGCTTTCAAAAATAGGATAATATAGAGCGATTTTGGAGCAGTAGTTATAAATAGGATGAAAGTGATTCAAAACAGAGACTTTTCAAAGGTTAGTTAAATTCAAATTTGTATGAATGTTTAAAAAATCGGTCGTCCACACTTGTTATTTGGTTGTTCTCTTTTGCCAATACAGTTGGCGCAAATTAAGTTTCCAATTAAGTTTTCCTGAGAGTTACATCCCGGTCAAAATTCCAACTTTGACTCTTTTGGCAAGCGATAAAGTAAGTTTTGAGCCAGCGTATCCAGCCAAAGCATTGGAATGATTAGGAAGAGAAGAAAAGATAGAGATTGCTATTTCCACAACTATTCGGAAGATTATTGTCTATCAAGGCACATCGTTTTCCGCATTTACAACAAACTGCAGTATGACTTAAACATCAACGGAAAGTCAAAAACCAGTCAGGTGTTAGGCAAACATTTGTTGAAATACTGAAAATTACGACAATAATGGAGATATTGGTTAATAAACAGGAAGTTTCTAAAAATTCATTTAAGCGTTATGAAATCAGACGAACGCTGATGAAAATCAAAGGTATATTGAAATTAAATTCAACTTCTGGAAACAGGGATACTGCGCGATGAGGCAGCATAATTTCAAGAGCTACAGTATTTGTACGCATCGTCTCTTCTATAGAGTAAATTCATATCCGCTGGCACTTTTAAGTAATAACTGCTTTCGGCTCAGGCACTGGCTAAAACTATTTTTTCACCTTACCTTATTCAACTTGTGTGTTTGCCTGGTGATTGTCTTCATTTCTTCTTGAAACTCAAACAGTGCGATAAGGTCTGGGTGGAGTTGTTTTATTCAGTGATGGGATTAAGAAAATATTAATTCCTTGTACTAAATACTAAAAACTTAGCTCAACAATGCATTAAGGGCTCGCACACTGCGCCATCCGTCAAATGACAGTAAAATAGTTAGGGATTTTTCTTATCTGTGATATAACATATCGTAACTCATATCTTTAGAAAGAAGGAATGCTGTCTCCACTTTTATTGCAATGCAACTGTTTTTTTAAATCTTGTCACATGACTATGTCATGAGATGGCATCTATAGAAAGGGATTTCGAAAAAACTTAACTTCGTACTTATCCATAGGTCACTTGCAACCCTTTTGCACTTGCTCAGCTATTATTTATGATGTTTTATACTTTGCGTTATTCTAGGTTTTTTTTCATAAGGTTTATTCAGAAACCTGAACAAAATGGTATAAGCGATCAGCGTTTCATATGCAACCTATAGATCTTCCTTTCCGATATGGGGTGAATTAGTTTTCCATCGAGGTGTCTATTTTTTGATTTTAAACTCTATAATATGGAATGACATGTTTCACTGAAATGCGCAGTCCACTACTGCCTAACAAAGAGTGATCTTACAGTAATATGCGTCGACTTAAAGGATAAAAAATGCTAATACGCTTTTCTCGTACTACTAGAAGGATTTTTTAAATAAGTTTACCAGTATCTCTAAAACCAGAGTATTAGATGGATTGAACCTCTGAGTAGTGAACTTAACATACCAAAAATCTCCTACGTTTTTATCAGACAAATGCATAACCCTGAAATGAAAAAAATACCTCGAAGATTTCATCAAAACCTTCTTTTATCACATTACTGCTTGAAATATTTCTCATAGGAACAAAGGCATCATGAATAATGTCCTAGAAATTCACTACTTAAGGTCTTTTGATTCTCGAGTTACACCTATTGCTAATTAAAGCAGCTCCTTGTAATGTTGGTCGTTAGCAATTTTGTTAAGAGTTACAAGTAAATGTATGAGCCTAGGGCTAACGAGGTACCGTTAATACACTTAGACGACGCGATACGCTTTAAATCTTTGCCCCCTGAATTGCGCCAATTTCAAATAGCATCATAAAATATTCTGAATAATAACTATGGTGAAGTCAACAATGTAAAATTTGCGCTGCCGAAAGGGAGAATCACCTCCGGTCTCGTGTTGCTGATTATTACTGAAAGCCCTTATAATAGTGCCCAGTTATTTATTTAATTCTTAGCCGGCTGGGTTATTGAAGTGGAAAATTATCCGTCATCTTCCAACTTATGAATGGATGTGATTATGAATGACAGTTAAATACGAGGAAAAAAGAAATATTTTTTGCCACATTGTTTGCAATCGTTACACAATCAAAAACGGAATTACTATATCTGGCGTGATGACATGATGCTAGTCAACCCTCGAACATTGTCGCATACGTTTGGTCTCAGATCCAACTATGAGTCTATAATTCGAGTTAACAACTTTTAGCATTACGTTTTTGGGAATATAAACATGACTTGATAGAATGTGGCAATCTACAACACTTAAATAAGTTATCTTAGCATTCGTGGCTACTTGTTAAGGCTAGCTGACCACCTAAGCAGTGCCTGAAACCCAAAAGCGTTGAAAGACGCATATTATGGCATCGTTAAATTAACTTTTTGCAAAGAACTGTCCGCGAACTTTGTATGTGATAGATGTCATTTAGGTGAAACAGGAAGACACCCAAACTAATCACCCGCGTACTACATAATGAAGGGAAGACGTAAGAGTTTTATGGAAACCCGGTAAACCCCTGTGCCAGCTGCGCGCGTGACACAGTCGTGACCACGTACGCACCCGCGAGTATCGATCAGATTGGGGCGTTCGAACGGAATGCAGCACAGGCAACGGAAGAACGCGTTTGGCACGCCAGGACGCGCATACGCACGCATGCAAGCACGCACGCAGGTCTGCAGCGCGCACCTCGAAGCCTACCGAAGGGCGCTTCACATTGCGAGGCAGTGCCTCCTCGGGTCGATAGACGCCTGGTCCCAGTGGGTCACGGGTAACCTTTGATCGTTCCGTCAGACGCCAAAAGTAACCACGGCTGCAACTGTGCCATCGATAAAAATGCACAAGTGTGTTATCTGAGGGATGAAAACTCATGTAAAATGTCAAATAGGCGCTTCGTATAATACCGCTGCAGTAAAACGCCTGAAGATGGAATTTTAATTCAATAAATACATTCATCTGCATTTTCGAGGAAAAATGTGCGGGACCGGAATAAAATTGAGGATTGCAAAATATACCATTTAATAATTCTATTTCAAAGATTACCGACTCTAGTCGATTACGCTTAAGTCATGGAAGTGATGCATAACGAAGTCCGTATATGAGTTATGGGAAAATTAGTGGATATCCATTGGTTTTAACGTTCCCATCCTATATCGACATGCATATTCTGTTTTTAAGGCAGCTTTTTCCTCCACAAATAGTTGATTGCACTATTATAAAACGAAATTATTTAGCTGGACAAGTGGGTAATAATTAATGATATGTGCCATTAATTTAAACATCCATCTAGCATTGTTTACTTGAATTTACTCAAATCACAAACTAGTTGCTAGACAGTCGTACACTATTTGCTCCAAAGCCAAATTTTACCTCCATTTCACTTAATTTATTTTTCTAGTGGCCAACTTTGGCAAACTTAAAAGTGTCTTTCATATATTTTTTGTTACTGGTTTGGCATTTTTTCAGTTTGTACCAACACTTTATGAAAACATTTCTTAAAATTAACGCTAATTTGAATTAAGTGCCCATTGCGCAAGATTTGATGCTTCACCAGTTCACTGATTCGAATTCTCAAAACCTCTGACATTCATTCCATCTTTCGATTACGGTGAAATTAAGCAAATTCAACACAAATAAAATGGAACCACTAGCCAGAGATGAAAAAGTGTTGATGAAATATAAAACCTTCGGTTAGCAGAAAGTACTACAAAAGGGGTACGTTGATGCCTCATTACTTTTGCCCTGATATTACAGGTCATTTGAAGAAATAATAATAACCTAGAAATGACAAAGTAAGTTGGGGACAACCGTCAAAGTGTCTAGACCAATTCTAATTTTCTTATAAGGATCCACAAATATTTGCGTGAGTAGTGATTATAACAGCTGAACTAAAGATTATTCAAATTAACTTACCAAACAGGTGTAGGTTTTGTAGATCTTAAACTAGTAAAGGGTATTCTAGATATCAGGGAGTTCTCCAATATGGAACGCAGCTGCCTAACAGAAAACTTGTTGGTTGGCAGTTGGGGTGCACAAGTAACGTTTTTGGCTAACACGATTTCATGTTTAGGGACATGCACTGGTGCTTTTGTGGGTTTTATTCGGATTATGGAATATTTCAGAATGTCTGAGGAATCAAACTTCCAAAATAGATTCTAAAAAAGTCAAAACAAAAATGATTTTCTTTAGTCGTAAATGTTCATAGCAGAAGAAAATAATGTAATGACACTACAATAAATTTGAATTGGAGGTAGTAAATCACATTCGGTTTTTTATTGTTTCCATCACTTATACTTATTAAAATGAAAATTTCATACCCCCTAGTATCGAATTGATTTACCTGCTTTGCAAAGCATCTTCTTCTTTGTGACGATCTGATAAAATGAGTACCGGATGTATTTTAACGCCATTGTTTAGCCCATTTGCATCTATGCAAAGAATTCTATCCTGCATTTCATTTCATGGGGGAGTGAGGCATCTGCTTCTGATGGATCGCAATAAAACTACTTAAAATGTGTAAGTAGACATTGATTGTATACGACGGACAGGAAACGATTTAATCTAAGCTGAGCATAACTTTCACATTAAGATTTAGCTACCAAAAACCTTTTATCCAAAAATCAACCAAAAATCCTTTTTCAAAATCTGTTGTAAGTTTTGCTTTACCGCATTTTTAGTTATTAAGCGGATATTCGAATCATTAATGGGTCATCTGCTTCATGCATCATGGTAACGAAAATTTTATACCAGTGAATTTTAAATGACATGGAAGAGTTCAAATCCAAATTATGATGCTCTGAATGCATATCCTATTATTCAGAGCACAGCGGTAGGTTTTGCAGCTTTCATGGTAGGACTAAGTAATCAACCCATAATCCGCGTCAACAGATAGAATTTGCGCGCGTGAAACCTTTAGTAAATTCTCGTAACCCAGAGGACTTAATTCACTATGCACCTACAATCGAGTTGAAAATAATTGTTTGTTAAATTGCTTCCTATTTTTAAGACTCAGTTTGTTCCATAAATCAAATAACGGACTCTAAGCAGCGCCAGCATGTGGCTACACACAGTAATGGAGTGTATTTTAATAACCCCCACTTTTGAAGTTTGATCTTTCACAAAATAGTATGGAACCATAATTCTGCACTAATTTTTTACCAGGAAATTCTGGAAGACTAACAAATCGTCTATTTAAGAAACCTAACAACATATTCTAGAAATAGACTAACGTGCACTGAAAACATGCTAAGGAAGGCCAATAACAGCTAGGATAAACACATAAAAGCCAAATGCTTTTTAATTACAGAGCTTGAACACTCACTAAGTAAATTTGTTTCATCCAGTGCCACGAAATCACAAAAGGAACAATCAAAAATCAACCATGGAAATAAAACACTTATTATCACTAAGCGCCATCAAATGCCGCAAATTTATTAAATTTGGCCCATGGATGCGTAAAGTCGGTGTAATATATAGTAATCTAAATATATTTTTTCATATTCGACTAGTACAATTGAATTTAAAGCGTTTTACCTTGCATTGTTTTGCATCAGTTCCCAATGTGGGGTGCGCATTGGGTGGAATGTATTGTGAGGGCTAGTTTCATTTGCATGCAATTGACGAATAAAATTAAATTAATTACCTTCAGAAGGTGAGGTGGACCCCTTACTTAAAATAAAGGCTATTTGTGCATAAAAGCCCCCATTTTTGGTCCGAACCTAAGCACGCTATTTCCATTGGGACCTTACCAACAACCCAACCCATCTGAACGGAAGAACTAGATGTCTTATGTTGTACTTGAATATATTAATATCGAAATCATTCCGTTTCAATACTGAACTGGCTATAAAGGAATAGGTTAATTAAAATGGAAGATACATGCGTAGACGGTTATCAAAATTCTAAGTTTAATATTACTTTTGAATTATTCATTAAATTTTTTTCGCTGATGGAAAACACCTTCATATGTTTAAAATTTTCCAGTAGGTTTTGTCAGCATCACATATAATTGACGCTTGAGCTTTCTTACGTGAGTCTGGAGCCACGAATACACGGCAATTTTCATGGGATTATGGCAACTGTGGTTATATCATATTATTATCATGAACGGGGTGGTTGAGCCCAAACATAAAAAGGGGTGTAAGATATTTTTAATCGGCGGATCAGTGAATATTTTTAGTGTTAGGTCCCTAAAAACACATTTTATTAGGGAAGCTAATTGTTCTTATGTAAGAACAGCAAAACACTTGGCTTGCAGTGGACGATTTTCCTAGGAGCCACTGATAGCAAAGTGGCCACTGATTTGGCCTCGTTTTATTTCAAAAAATTAGGTGAAGATGGTTTTTGAATTCCATTCGCCCAGGATCGTCATAGCAACAACAACACATTAGCGCGTTTTGTGTCTCTGAATGGACCACTTTCTTAGTTAAATATGTTAATGCATAGATTACTGTATATTTTCTGCCTTATATATGGAATTCCAAATGGCTGCATTAATCAGTTCCATTTTGTGTGGGGTGATAGTCAATGTTTGACCATCTACCGTGTAAAGTCATTGTTATTTACATTTGATTTTTCGTAAATGTTGTTGCATCAGGAAATGTACGCAGTTTATACCACTGAAGAGCTTGGAATTTGGTAGCTCTCCCGCAAGACATTACATATTTATAGATCAGGAAATGGTCTAAGTGGGTAATGGGGTTATGCTTTTAAACTTCATGCACCAAGTACGAGAAAAGCTGTTCTATAATGGGTGAATTTACTTTAATTTACGTAGGAAAAGATACTGATGTTATTTCCTTTCATGTTAAGATGTTCATTCGCCACCATCGATACGATAAAATATGTTAAGCGCTTAATTTGAAATTAAATGAGCATGTGTATAGCGGTTCTGGCCAATTTAATCACAGTTTATGTGTCTCACGGCTTATGATGTTTATCAGAAGAGTTTCGTGGTAATTACAGAGACATTTTCACCAATAGTATAAAACGTTTTTGGCTACTGAAAGTAAGTCCATCGTCACCCCAAAAGTTGCAGGAATTAAATCGGGCAAAAAATTAATGATAATCAGGGATCAACATTCACTAGTTGTTTACCCACGTAGCACATACTTGAGGGGAGCGGTCTGCTCCATTGGGAGAACAGCATTGGTGAGATGCATGTGAGTTTTGGGTGTGTCAACATCTGTCGCACAGTGTGTGGTCAAGCCTGGGTAGTCGATGGGCACAGTAACCTTGTTTAACTCCAAAAAGAATATACGTTGTAACTGTTTCCAATAGTTTTTTAAAGGCGACGGTAATGCAATCGTAACATACTGACGAAGCAGCCTTGTTTCCTAGGATCTCGGGGACCAAATGCTAAATTTTGTCAATAAATAATTTCTTCGGTGAACTTGAAAATTCGGAATCATATGGTGAATAAGTTGATCCGAGTGGTTTTGTGGTTTCATTTACGGAAAACATATTTGTTACAAATTCCCAGTAAATACGCAAACTAAATCCTTTTTGCTAAATACCCCTGTTCCGCGTATTCCGGGTTCCCTGTCTACGTTTGTTTGACAAAGGACATATTTGCACTAAGAAACCCATATTTAGCAAATGCAAAATTCGAAGATACCTTTGCTCAAATGACAATTCAAAGTAGCAGTGTTAGAGGTAATAAAACAAGTTATCATCACTCAAAAACACAGCAAAAGACGTAATTTAGCCTGATCTGCTGATGCTCGCATTAAATATCGCATTTAGCCGCAATCCTCATATTACGGAGAAGAAGACTTCTGTTCCCCTCAACGCATGAAAAAACTAGCTTTCGTTCAAACGGCAAGACCCACTCTATGAGCTTTTCATAGATTTGACAAAGTAGAAACATAAGCTTTTAAATTGGTGCTTGAATTATGTTTAAAAGCATTCAACCGTTTTGGAGCGAAGGTAATGGTTAAGCCTACAATAATTCTGACCCATGCTAACCATATATGACTGTTCCAGACTCATATTTATTCATCAACTAGCTTAATGGCCTGGTTAAGATGAATGATAGTAGATGCAAAATGGGCTTTCTTCAACACCCTTCAAAGTTGAGAGAGGGCATATCCTAGTCATCATTCGGAATCAAAAGACAAGTCAAGCCGTGAATTTTTTCGCAGGTACACACTAAGAAGGAAAAAATAAATAATTTAAGGTGCAAATCTTTTTTCATTTGGGTTTAAATCCATTTAAAAAGCCTTCTGCATTTTGTGTATATTTCCTACCTATTCGGATAAGTGAAATTTTACACGGGCCACACACATTATAAAGTTAAATATTTTGACCGCCTCTGAAATTTCGGATACCTTGGCAGATGGCAGACGCACGGTAATGACCGCCATGCAATGGCTAAATTATTCATTTCCTTTTTATTTGATAGCTAATCCTTGACGATGCTTAAAATGCAAATTCTTTTTACGGAGTCAGAGGGCTTTCTCCAATGAGTCAGATCCAAAAACTAAAAATGATCGTAGAAGTTAAACCCATTTTGCCGAAACCCCAACGTACATTATTTTAATACCGGTATTATAGTAATGTTCACTAACACTGCAATAATTGGCAGCCCCCATCTCACTGATTTTACGCCTGATAACTTGTAGTAGTTTGATTCTTTCATTATTTAAAAATTGGAAATAGGATTAAGTAATGGTTTTAAAACGAAACCTACTTGAACTCTAAGCAAGATGTGTCTATGATAACGTCTGTTGTTGTTGATTTAAAAAAGCTGGATAGTCTGAAATGTGTCACATTACTTGCAAACGAATATTCAAGCGTTTTCAATATAACCTAGGAACATAAAACTCATTGCATCCCGAGGTGAGCGTCACGCGCAAAAGTTATGTCCAATTGGTCCATGTAATTTAGCCATTTTGACTACTGATGCATCCGGATTCGTGAAGTGCCCCATCATGTCCAAGCAACAATCCGAGTCGTTCGATCACCATCCCTTGCAAAACATTTTGAACAATTGGAATCAAACGAAAAAGAGAACGCAACTTGCACGTTTCACCCGGCTTCTCCTTGAGGGTAATAGGATTGTTTGTAATATTTTTCAATTAACAACAGCGCGAGGTTAAAAACAAAGAGAATTTGCCACCGCAACTTTCTACAAAAATGTCAAGGCATCCGAGGAATTATCATTCTTCCTGAATATTTTTCCCATGGCGTTTTCATAATGAGTTAATCTTGGCTCCTTTTAAGGCTTACGTTTTTTTTGCATTTTGGAAAGTTAACCTACGAAGTCTATTTGAAATCAAACCCATACGTACTTAACATATTTAGATTTTGTAGTGGTTTGAATCTGTCGGTATGGTGAAGTTGAATAAAGAATTGAAGGATTTCAACGCATTATAATTGTGGGATTACTTCTTAAAGCTACTATAATTAAACTGAAGTGCTGACTAAAAACCAATTAACTCAACATTTCCACAAAATTAACATGTATGCAGAAGTAAACTGTCGCTTTCGTTTGCAAATGTCAGCGATGTTTTGCTTTGCCACCAGAGGGGGGAGGAAGTGTGGCGCACTACGTTTTTTTCCAGTACCCTTGTCTACTTTGTCTCGCACCGCCTCCTCTTACCTGCTCAGTTTCATCTGGGTCATGCTCCATTTCGTTTTATTCGAATTGATCATAACATTTTAATGTAGTAACCGCGCATCATCAGCCATTTAATTGTGACCACCTTTGAATAGTTCGCAAAACTATGAGCCGACAAACCTTATCAATTTTTGTAAAGTTTGTAACAAAAAATTGGCTGTGAGTGTAGCATAAGTAGTAAGGAAGTCTATAACATTCTTAACACTTGAACATTGCGATTTTTGCTCTTCGAAATGACAAATTTTAATCTATCGAAGAGACCTCAGTTTCATTTGTTTCTCAGTTTCACCAACAGAAATTCTTAACAACTATAGTTTTCCTCTATAAACCCCACCGACCTATATTTAAAAGTTTAGTCTTTCTTGGATAGCGCAGAAAATTTCCTTCTCGTGTCTGCTCATATAAACTAAGTTTTCTCTCATCGGGTCACAGGAGGAGATCATTTTAACGCGTAAAACTACGCAGTTGTAGAGGTCGATTTTAATTGAGGTCACGTTTCCTGATCGCCTGGGAGTTATGGTTAAATAATTTGTTGCTAAAATCAATCAACATCGTTATGAAACAGAATAGAAAGCAGACTTAGTTTTGCGGTAATGATAATATAAATTTAACCAATAAAATTAAGTATTAGAAGGGGAATGGTGAAAAGATTTCATTCAAGGTAATAATGTAGCTTTAGTACTTCGCATAAATTGTTACAACTCCGTGGGCGCATTTCAAAGTCTATTAAATGGATAGATACTCTGAGAAGCCATGGAGCTGCTCATGCCTTGTTACCTTCTTTGACTGAATATATCGTAAATACATACAATTTTAATGGTAATTTAGCGTTACTATCTCCATTTATAAAGGAAGCAAAGTTTTGCGCCTAGATGCGTGGCTTTCTTGTAATTTCATAAGCAACTCTTTAAGTGAGATACCAATTAAATGGACCCACAAGGCAACTTATTCCACAACATCCGCAAGAAAATTTTGCGTGATAACCAGAGAAGTTCTACAAAACCTCATATTTGAGCATAGTACCTATCATTCAAATAATATTAAGAACAAAATTTAAAAAGACCCATTTTACTTGAATATATCAAAAATGCGTGGGAACGTATAGGGACTAGTGAATTCCAGATTGTTATTTTTGATTAGCAAGTTGTAAGTGCAGAATAATAGTTGCATTGTCAACAGTGAGTACATTTTGTTACTGATCGAGTATCCATACTGGTGCTCGATTTTTTGAAGATGTGAGTACATATAAGATCAAATCAAAATTTATTTACAGTCCGAAGTCTTGCTTGCAAAAAGTGGGCTAGCCTCTTTTGTGTATTCCGTGCATATCAGCATTACGTTAGCTAGTTAACTGCTCTAATTATAAACTTTTACAGTTGCATTTTGCATGCTAAAACTGAAAAGGTGAGAAGGCAGGGATTAGATTGTAGCTCTGAAGGAAAACCGACAAATCTGTGTCTCAGTAGTTAAATGGGATTATCCATCCTTTCCCAATCTATGCATCATATAGGCATCAGGTAAAACATTTAACCAATCTAAAAAGAGGAATCCCGATTACCTCTGCTTAGTTAACTACATATTTCTAGGGTTCGGTTTTACTAGGGAAAGCTAAAAATAATAACTCTTACTTGTGCCTAGAATTTGACCAAGTGTAAGGGTAGAAGTAACTTTTAGCATTGAAATCACTCTGAACGCTCAAACGTAGAAGAATAAGAGGTGATTTAGCAAGTTGTGGTAGAAACCCTTAATATTTAGCTGACAAACCACAATCTGTTGCAACACTCGTCCAAGACATGATCTACTTCTAATCTTCGAATTGAGTAGCAGTGATCGAATGCATAAATATTAATGACGATCAGAGGCTAGATGCATAAATAACAGTTTAATGGATTGGATGAAAGAAAATATGTGTATTTAATTAATTTGGTACCCCAAATGAAGAACACCTATCAAGTATGCCTGCAATGCTCAAGGCTAGTTTCTCTGTAAAACAGATTATTTTCTTTTCCCAATTCTTGAGCTGGAAGTCCGAGTTCACCCACCTACTTTATTCTCAGAACACAGGGTAGTCTAAAAAAGTTTTTGGTTTAAAAAGAATTGTACCGAGCATAATCCTCTAATAAAGCTTCATTTCTCAAACACATGTTATTTATTTTGCAGCATCTCAGTTTGCGACCTCACATTCGATCACCAAAAAATATTTACCTTTAGGGAAAAAATAATTTAGCACTTAAATTACTGCCGCATTCGCAGGTAATAGTGGACCTTTAATGGCATTAGTCTAAGACTTACTCGAAGGTTCACATTTTTCTGTATATGTTATAACTGAGGCAAAATGATGCAAGCGCAGCAATGAAAATAGCTGTTAGTCAGAGTCCCCCAAAAGGTAAAAAAGCAGTACACAATTTTAATTGTGTTCAATTATGATCTTCGTGTTCCCGTCTATGTTCCTAAAGCACCGCCACACAACCTCCAACCAATTGACCGAATAAATAGTGCGAACAAAGGTATTACGAAAACCTGTTATAGTGCAGACATTGCTCCATTTTTTTCATAAAATTTGCTATAACAGTTTATCGTCCAATCAATTTATCTTTTTTTATGAATTACTAGTACCTACTTCACCGACCAATAGAATGCCACCTCGAAGAAGTGTGTTGGTACACACGATTGGCTAAAATTTCTATATATATACATATATATATTTTGATGAGGCGAACTTTAGCTACAAGGAGTTTTGTGAAATCATAATGTGCCCCTTACTTCAACGCAACTTCTACGGTAACTTTTTGGGCTTGCTTATAAGATTATATCCCTACGCATTAACACCTTTTCATTTCAGCAATTGCGTTGGTTACTGTATTTCTCGTGTGCTTCACAACAGCCGCTCTAAAGCCTTCACAAATTGAGTCGAAGCTCATAAAAATGGAAAAGTTGAGGTAAGTTTCTCATGGGTTACTTTTAAGACACACCACTAAATCAAACTACTCCAGCACCAATTTCAAACTGTACTTCGTATTACCTTGTCTTAATGTGAAATATTATCACTATCAACAAAATAATTGATGGCAACTTTTGGAAATGGATTAGGGTTACAACTCCTTTACAGAGATTTACTTGATTTGATGGAGGAGGAAGAGATTTCCGATGCCTTCTCAGCCCACCCATCTTACTCAAAGCGCTGGTTCCCCGTCAAGCAGTATCGCGGCGGTCTTGTTGCTGTGTAGTCGCTTAGCGGATTATTAGTTGTTGTGTTTCTTGCCCTGCATTGAGTGTTTGTATCTTGTGCATCCATAAGACGAATACAAAATACAAGATTTAAATATGAAAAAAAAACCTTACTTATTTCTATCTATAAGCAAATGAGCGATTCGTAGCTTGCTTATATTTTAGTTTATTTATCCCATTTCTGAGAGCGGTGCAAGTTATTTTAAGGGATCCAGGTTTTACGGTCTTTAAATCACTGGGGTACCAATAAGGATTTTAAGGCAAGGTCTTAATAAAATTTAAATTCAAGTTACTAAATATCCATGGTGAAAATGCGAACACTAGATTTCTTGGAATGTTTCGAAGAGACATAGTCAACTATTAAAAGAGCCGGTGTTTTGGCTTTTAAAGTCTCTACTGGTTTCTACCATAAAAATGATTACATAAAGCTATAATTACAAGGATTTTGACATAACGAAATCCACTTTTATGCATATAATTCATATTGAGCATGGTTTGGACCTACCTAGTTTTACTAGAACCTAAAATACCTAGAAATTCTCTGCCAGAATTATACATTCAAAGAAATAATAATGCAAAAAATTTCATCCATAACGTTGTGAACGAATTCAATAGCTGTTCACAGCATTGTGTAATGGCAATTTTAGACACAGAAAAAAATTAAAAGTTGTTGAAAGTATTTCGGCGAATGTTAAATTATGAACGCAAACGATTGACCATGAAGTTGATTAGGAGCGTCGAGACACAAAGTGAACTTTAAATCAGACTCTTTTTAAATACGATTTTAGTACAATCGGAGGCACTGCGGCATCTTCATAAAACATCTGCTATTTGCTTGATATTTGACAAACGTAATCAAAATGTGCAATTAAATATTCATGAAAGTTGGAATGAGGTGACAAGTAATGGATGTTCTGCTCATTAGGTTTATGGCAAGTGGCATTTAAACAAAATATTTAGTGGCACAACATTGTGTTTACCACACAACGTAGCTCCACAAATATTTTAAGATGAAATTGAAGATTCATGTATGATTAGTTTTCAGAAAATTTCCGCTTTGCAATATTGCTACCTTGGAATTAAAGCAAGGTTGGTTTTTTTATGGTTGAAACATTGATGATATGTTTTTTGTCCTCTTCATTACTTTGCCCGCACTGGTCTTAATTTATACTACCGAAATCGAGGAACTATCACTATAACCAATGCGCAGTCATTTCATCACTACTTTTGTCATTAGACTGTTACTTACATTTAAGTAGTAGCATTTATATGCCTAAGGGATTATAATTGATGGGATCAGGATTTGAATTCTAACACGTCTTGATTACGAAAGGAAAATATCTGCGCTACAATTTGTCACAAACCCATAAGAGGCTAAATAGTACTGAGCTTTTATGGATAGGCTTGGTCCTTACAGAGTCAATATCTGGTCTTCAAACTGCTTAAAACCCATTTATAAAACATCTTTTATTATATCCTCCTTGAGTTTCAATTTTTGACCATTCCATACCAAAGCTGACTTCTAAAATAAGCATTTTGTTTATTTAGTTCTCTTTTAGGGGGCTTGGAATATGCAACAAGTACTTATTTGTAATAAGGACGGAACTGCATATTTGGTGTGTTTTATTGCACTCTTTTAGTCCCATTTAAACCAAGTGTTTCACTACATAAACGAGTTATTGCTCCCAAAAATGGGTTCAATTTGAATTTTGGAGCTAATATCATGATTTGGATATCGAAATCAATCGCGAGTTGAATTTTAATCCACTTAGTTCAAATATTATTATTAATAATTCGAAACATTATGAGTGCTTTTGAAATTGAAATACCACGGGACGTAAACAGTCAAAGGTAGTTTCAAGAACACAACTAATTATGTAACCTATGTTAAAGTAAAAGCTATCAGCTTTGATTCCTAAAGGTACAAATATTATTACCGAGTTCAAGTAAGTACTCCTCAAGGAGCAACTGTTTTGGCAGTTCATCAACATCGTATTGCATCAAGTTGTTTTTTGTTGGCTTCTTGTAATGCTCTGTTTAACTCTGCGTCTGATTACGTAGACACTTAATCCTTTAAAGATTGTTCTTCTGCTTGGAGGCATGGCCGAAAGCCTCAGCCGTTCTGAATGATCCGGAGCATTACAGTCATCAGTCCTTCTGCATATCCATGACACAACGAGGACCTAGGCAGCGCATTGGTAACATCAATAAGTAACCAGTGAACTTGACCTATAAAGATAAAAATCTGTTTCCATTTGTTACGTATACTAAGCCTAAACGATATAGGAGAGCATATGATTGTCAATAATGAAATTTGGGGAGATTCTCTCCCAAATTGATTGGAGACACAGACGTGAACAATTTAAAAGCATCTGTTATGGGTCTGCCTGTCATTTTGGTGCGCCCATTTTGGGCAAATCATGTGGAAATTTTAAAATATTTTCAAATTAAGTAATAATCAGCAGCAGTGAGGCAGAAATAAAGTAGTAGTTTGAACGAACCGCTTCATACTATGTTATGCTGAATTGGTCTGCCTCTACGCAAATTATTCTACGAATAGCAATGGGTGTTTGAAATACGTGCGTTATGGAGCTTCAATGCTCCTTGAATATTTCAGGCTAGTACTCCCTCTAGTGAAGTTTACAAAGGGTTATGACTTAAGAACCGTCGGAAGGGACGTGATGTTTTGCTGACACGAAGAGCAAATGTTTCTTTGTTTTGAGAACAATTGAACGCATTACTCTTGTTCCTGGTCTGCAAGTGGTTACTACGTTGTGGTGGTTAACGTAGAATAATAAGGACGGCCCATTAAATATTACCTTATGGGCTTCTATTAATGATAAATCATGCCTTTTTTTTATCACCGATTCCAAATGTCAAGTTTCAATTGTTTCATCATTAATACCCTAAGACCTACACAAAAGATGAAAATAAAGTACTGTAATTTGCTAGTTAAACCTTTGGTTATGGACGCTTAATTCTACCCATTAGCGTTACGGTGGGCCTAACTGAAAATCACAACCATGTCAAAGTAGCTTTCAGCAGGCCAAACAGCACCATTCAAAATATTGCCATTTTCGAATGTATCTGGTCTTGCACAGGACAAGTTACGTACTTTGAGCTTATTTATTCATGAGACACTTTCACACGAAGTTACGGAATTTCAATAAACAATCGAGGAGTTTTCATATATATTAGTAACCATTGTGACCGTATTTAATTGGATCTTTAATACATAGGTATTGACGGAGATGCCAATCCATTTCATATGACGGTTCCAATTGTATTCAAGGTGAAAGTGCTGTGCATGTTTGATTGTTTTGCCTTATGGTGCATACCAGTAACGCAATGGGTATTGTTATACCATTTCTAGGAATCCTAGTTAAGAAATGGCCAAAAAAATCGCATTGATAACAAAATGACATTCTTAACTATGACTATTTTTATAATGCATATAAGGCACATTCATAGAAGTCCCAAACTTTAGCATCCACAACTATCCTACTAAAATAAACTCTTTCTCGTCTGTGAGAAATGTAGCATAACAAATTCAGATCCATCCTAAACGATCTTCTGCCGATGTATAGCAACTGTCAAATATGGATTCAACATTATGTGACCGAAGGAATTGACAACAAATGCAACCAGTTTTGTAGTTTATTGCAAAAACAATGTTATGATGATTAAGGTAGTTTGGATAAGTACACTCAAAACGTTTAGCATATAGTAGTGGCCATCCCGTGATACCCTCCGACGATTTATATCTTTTGACGTATGCAAACCTATGGCGCTTTCGCGGAAACACAATGAAAATTAGCTTTTTGATTAGGGTTTTATGAATGAAGCGAGAAGCGATTTTTCATCCTGCAACTTCCTGAACATTTGCATGAACGTCGCTGTTGCACCTGGTTTTGGCATCTTAAATACATTTGCGAATCAATCTGTCGAGAAATCGCACGCCTCTGGTTATCATGCACAAATTGTTCATGTAGGTGTGCTCGTTATTCCTCAAGAATTAAATCACTTTTTTCCTACTCTTTTCACTTTAACCTCCATTTTGCAATGTATAAGCTCGTCACCGATTACTTGCCTACGAGGGACATCCTATATGAGTGAGGAAATATCAGCGATACTTGATTTCCTCTACATTGATCGGGACGTACCACGTCTACAACAATCCCCATCGTTCACCTCAGTAACACTTTGCGGTCAAAACACTTCATGTACTTAGAGAGGCCTTTAAAATTTGCAAATATTCGTATGAGATTTTCATGGTTATACAAACATTTGGTTTCCAGAGAGAAGCTCTTAACGCGTAGGTTAGCGTAAATTAATTTAGAATTATGGTTGTATCAACAAGTGACGGTCCGTATAATAGGTAATTTCGATATCTCTTTAATTTTACGCTTGTAACAATGGAAACGCAGTCTAGCGGAAGCTTGGACAGTGAGAAAAATTTCATTTTTCTCTTTATAAAGGATGGTAAAAGTTTTAAATGTGTAGATTAAAACTAAAAACGGAGCGCTTATTACTCATGATTAGGTCAAGGGTATTAGTCTCAAAAGAAAAACCTAAACTTTGCCGGGTTACTTCGGCATATAACTCAACACAACTAACGAAGTTGATAAAGTTATGGAAAAGTAGCACGCGCGTTTGCTACGAAGACGATTTCTCCCACTGCAAAAGGCTATGTTGATTTACAGACCTAGTCTGGTTTGGGTTCACAGCTGAAGCAGCAGCTTCTGCAGAAACTTGTAGTATGGCATCAGGAAAAGATCGTACTCTTCAAAAGTATAAAGTTGTGATTCTAGTAATGCACTAATCAACCATAAATCG
>NW_020170385.1:1321226-1351788 GCF_000524195.1 Echinococcus granulosus | reverse complement strand
GGGGGATCGTGGAGGATAGGCAAGTGGATTCCACTTTCAGGCATTAACAGAAAACAATGAGCCTCAAAGACTCTAAATCCCTTCACCGCTTCTTTCACCCCACAAGATTGCTTCGTCAGGACAGGAATGCCTGCTGACCGAATAGTTGTCTAAAATGTCCTTCCCAATCCAGCATTGGGCAAACCAACATTTCATTGGCCATGTCCCAACGATCCACTCGTCGTCCATCCCACAATTACAAGGCCCCGTGTCATTCTCAAAAGACAATGCCCCCTGGGTGGAGTAGACTGCGAATCTCTTGGTGAAGGCCAAACAATCATGGTTTAGATCTACCTGCTCGGTGCCCTATAACTCAAATGTGTAGAAAAATCATCGTTGATGAAAGCTGCGGCCCGTTAATTAGTGGGAAGAAAGGTCACTTCTTGCACGTCAGCGCACAACCTCTTATCACGAACCCAAGCTATGAGATTTAGAGATCAAAATCGAAGGAAGATGCTGTCCCATCCTCATCCTTCCCGTTTCCTTGACAATAATTCCCCATGTGACTATCATCTCTTAGCATTAGGTAGTCACCTACACGACCATACGCTTTAGGAAGCACTGTTTGTCTTAACAGGTAAAGCATATGAATAGTTGAAAATGTTAATCAGGTGAACGATCTAGCAAACATGAAAAAAGTGGTTGCTGGCGAAGAGTCAACTGCTTTCAGCCATACCTTCATAGCGTTGTGCCCTTGGTACATCTTCGTTGCCATCTGCTTGTGCGACCGGATGGGATAACGCCGCCTCAGCCTCTGTGCATCCAATACTGAGAAATATGTCCAGTTCTAATGCATTGCTTCATTAATCATTGGCTCAGTAAACTCCAGTGTTCGCAACAGTAGCAAAAATTTGTCGAATGAATTCCAATTTTCCAATTACAGTAGAAACAAAAAACACGAAATTGTGGTAGGGAACAGAATTATTGTGATAAATTGACGCGCAAAACGTGTGTGAAGATCAACCGACGAAAAAATGAAGAGTGCGTTCCGTACCGCGATGCTATCCCTCCGCTATAGTTCAACATAATTTTACTACCCCTGCACTGGAACTTTCCAAAAAAGCCAAGCCACATTCTTAGGAAATCTACACAAAATATATTTAACTTAAATGAATCAGATAAGATTGCTCCTGACGCGGTCACGTCTGATGTTTAATAAATATAAAGCAAGTGGAATGTAGACGGTGGCAACAGTTAGAGTTGCACCGAAAGAGTCAGTGGTATAGCACCAGGTAAACCATATGACAAGCTTTTCAACGACGCTAACGCAGTCATTTGATTTTCCTGACGTCAAACAACAGGACCATCTTCAAATGTCACCTTTTAAGACCGCAGAAGAATCCCACTTTCCTCGAGATGTAAGACGTAATAATGAGGTCCAAAAGAAGCTGCTCGGGGCCTTCGAGAGTATATCCGATCCACCACGTTGCGAATACAGGGTGGTATACGTCAACTCCGCAACACAGATCAGCAAAACTGTCTATGAGTTCAAGGCCGTGGTTGAGAAGAGGAAACTTAATTCCTGTGTAAAGTGTATCTGTGAATGCAGCTGGTGCCCTGTACGAAAGGTCAGAACAACGGTGGAGACCTATCACGTCCGCTATATCGAGGACGAGGGCGGAGTGCGCGCACCAGAAATATTTGTTGAAACCATCAATTAACGGCGTTGATGTGCGAAAAGACACACTATCTTCCGACAATACACGTATATGCATAAACGCATCAATACCTTGTAAATTCTCAAGAGTAAACCTTTAATATTCATTGGAGCTTTATTTACAGATTTGAAGAACAGCTATTTTCGCCGCGTTTGCTTGCTAGGTTTTGCTGCACGCTCTTTGATCGAAGTTTGTAGATTCTTCTGTCGATTACCAAAAGACCTTCTACTGCTAAAATGAGTCTATAAGTTGCACGCTACCTTTACCTTTGTTTGTGACAACCCTCCGAGCGTACTGAAATTGGACGCATACCTTTCCACCTAGTATTTCTACTTGGATGATTCGTTCCTTCCCAGTCACAATACCCAAATGGGCAATTATAATGAACGTAAGTCTCCAACCCTAATGCGTGTGACGACGCATCATCTTCGTCATATTCAACTTCAGATGAATCAAAAATATTTCGGCGTTTCCGTTGCATTCTGCGAATATCCGCTAGACACATCGACAACCCGAATCGTCCTAAGGGCAGGAAATTAGACCGTTTGCAATAAACACCTACTTTTTACACAAAATTGTACGATTTGGCATGGGATTTTCAGATTTAACAGGGTAGATACGTATTCAAACCGGCGATCGTAATTGCCCACAGTAGTGGTCCAATGGCCCATCAGCTCGCTTATCGTCTCGTGGTTATGCACAACATTGAACTGCCGCAATGTGAACCCCTTCCCATCGTACCGGAAGCTGATCCGAGACGGACAATTCGTTCGAACAGACCTAGTCTTTGAAATATTAGGAAAATTACAAGGAAACTTTGCAAGTAATGCTATCAGAGCCTGCACGAACACAAACAAACACAATCGTTTTGAAGAGAATCCTCATCCAAGTTTTATCGGATATTGGGAATCTTAGTCCATGGGAATAGACAAACTCCGAGCCTGTGACCTTGAAAGATACATGAGAACAGGAATAACCTACCTCATTAAACCTCTTAATACTACTGCAAAGTTCGTCAAAAGAAAGTATTTGTGCATTGCTAAAAATCAACACATTATTTGCGCCAACACACGATGAAAAAGGTTCTAATTCAGTCAAGAAGGGGTTGACATGATACCTGTTTCAAGGGTGCGCTGCGTCGAATGGCAATGTGCGCTCAATTCGGCACAAAGGGGGTTTTCGAGGCGGCTAGGGAAGGGGTTCTCAATCCATGCTCTTCGCTTGCAAAGCACTTTTAGTTCACTTCCGCAGACGTGATTATGCTTCATATTAAAAGCCAAAATCTTCATCACGTCCTTATTGCTGACAAACGTTATACTCGCTCGGCACCCTACAGTAAATTTTGAAAAGCGAAGAAAACCTGTTTTTGCTGTCTTCTTATAGCGACTCTTGTAGAGAACACAAACGAGAAGGAGGCGTTTGTATACCAATTTCAAGCTTTTTGGGTCGTCCTCCTTGAATTTTTGGCTATTTCCAGTGACGAAAGATAGACCAGTTGCCTGTAGAAGAAGTGAGCAACACAAATGCTAGAACCTCTTCAAAATTATGCAACACTTTCATCGCGTCCGAATAAGATTCAAACTCTCTTTGTGAAAAGTATCTCGTAAACTCTTCGGATAAATCAGCCATTACGAAGTCTGAAACCATGAAGTCGATGTTGTATTCTTACAGTTTTCAGGTAAAAGAGCATGGTTGTGACTCATATTAAACTGACTTATCCGAAGATAATTCTGTTTTTTAGATAGTACGAAATACGATGGGCAGTCAGAAAAACAGCATGCATATTTCATGTAGCGATAGATGAGCGTTGCCTTTTGAAGGGAATCGGCAGTCAATGGTGTACACCTCACAACCTTATACCTAACATTGTTCAATGAGTAAAAATCCGGGAGCCTTGATTTAAAGTCTTCAAAGTTAGAAAACTGCCATGATCGAATATGAAGGTCAAATGACGGTTGGATATTTTCATCATTTGCCAAAGCAATATCCTGCAATGAAGCTTCCAGAGTTTTCCGCGTTGTGTTCTCAGTTCCAGTGCTCAACAAAGCTCCAAGTAAGCTAAATGAATAAACTGGACAGAGGAACAACCAAAACGTACGAGGAACCCGAATCGCGATTGGTGAAGACCATGGGTGAAATGGGCGACAGTGAATGAGCGTTCGGGTCTAATTACAAAGGTCAGTTAAAATTTTTTGGTGTAATATTAATACTGTAAGTTTATATTTGGTTCTTATTAGAACTACATTAATTTTACAATGCTAAGCAATAATAATTTTAAACCCGACTTTTTTGGCTCACGAATATACATGGCCGCTTTGCAACCGATCCTTTACTTATTTAAAGGCTCTTAATCCTATAATAAATTCGTTATTTAATTAAACAATGGTTACTTTGTTTTCAGGAGTAGATGAGCAGTAAGCAAAGCAAACTATGGATATCAAGGTCGGATGCGGCAATATTGCGCTTTAAGGTAATGGAGCACTTGGGTAGTGTCTACGTTGGTGATTATGCAAATAAGAGGTTTTTATTAGTATGTAAGGTTATTAATAATAGGATGGAAGGAAATGGAAGTTATAAGCTACCTACAGGGTCCATTTATGTTGGAGAGATGAAAGATGGGATGTATCATGGGGTGGGAAAAATTACCTACCCCGACGGTGGGCAGTTCGGAGGCATATTTTCGAAAGGATACCCTGTTTCTGTAAGCTCACGACTTTTTCTGAGTGTAGGGGTCTTTTGCATTTCCTGATGGTTTGGAGTATTCTGAAACTAAATGGCTTTATTGCGATGGGAATGACCGCCGTCTCGAGTCTGAAATAAAATCAGGGCTTAATCCTACCGGTTAAGTACTGCTCTTAATAAAATCTGACTGTCTTATACCTTATTGTTTATAATCCCAGGTTGGCCTACTTTGCGCCAAACTGCGTTTCCTCATCAACTTATGGTGTTATTTTAAAATTTGAAACAAAAATAGCTCGTATTAAATTGCACAAAAAATTTAACGGCAAAATCCTACTTTAAAGGCGCCGAGAATCTTGCAGATGGACCAAAGCGAGGAATTCCTGATGGATATTATGACATTGGTGATGGTTTTTACGATCCACAGACTCGAACTGTATATGATTATAAGATGCGATTTCTTAGGAATGCTGGTAGCTATCACATTTTAATATTATACACTTCTTGAATAGATGTTGCAGAACATGAATGGGCAATAACACATGGCCGTAAAGGATGGGATGAGTTTACAAGAGGTCAGCCCAACCTTTGCAGGCCAGAACTTTCAGATCCTCGACTAAATGATCTGGACTGGAACAAGTAGCGCCAACTTCTAAAAACCGAATTCCATATAGATTAAATGAGCCAGAATCGTACTTGGAGTACGTTCGGTTGTTGAATGCTCGGAAGCACTAAACGAAGATATTGTTGAAATAGTTATAGCTGTAAAGTTTATCATAACCTTACAGCTTTATCAATTTTAATGTTGGCAATTGTTACCAATAAGGTGTACTGTAAGCCCTGTTCCTCTGCCCAAGCATGCTCGAGCAAATGAACGTCAATTCATTGAAAATGAGTGTTGATATATTTGGGTATTTTGTATTTTCAAAGTCAATGTCACTTCTGATAAAACGAGTGGAAGCTGTCTAACACTAGTCAAGTCTTCGAAGGACGCCTACCGTTCCCTGCCAGAAATACAACAACTGAAGGGCTTATTTTTGCAAAACTCGTTTGTTAAAGCAACTTGCAGTCTTACAATCGTGAGAAGAATGCCTCATTAGGTTTTGGGCTTGGGAAATGAATGAAAAAGCTTGAAGTAGTATCCAAAACTATGCACATTGTTTTCGGGCGATGTGGTCAGACGCCCATTCCTTACATGTTTTTGCGCGCAGGAAAGCTAATCTCTTCTTTCTTTAGCACTAAATGGTTTTAATAATCCGTGTGTACCGTGGTACTCCCGACCAACGCTGACATCCGATGTGGAGAACGAAATGTAGGAAATCTGATTCTCAAGCATGGCCTATGGGTTTCTTTTACAAATATAGGTTTCGTCACTGGTGCCAGAATTTCCGTTAGCGAAATTCCCTTTGGAGCAACAATATTACCAGAGGCTCATACTGCTATCATTTCGATTCATTTGCATCTAATGGCTTGGGATGGTCTCTATTTTGGATAGTAAATGTTCTTTTGTATACTTAAGAATCTTGAAAGTCTTTGTTAATAACAAGGGTGTGATTAGTGTTTATTAATCTACGACTTAATTTAAAAAATAAGATATTTCTCCTTATTGAAAGTTGTTTAAAAAGGGTTCCTTGAATTTCGCCTACTTTTTTTCGAGTGATATCGATATCCAGATATGGAACATATTTCAATGCGAAGATCGTTAGCTGAAATTAATTGAACTACTTTCATGAGCGGAGTGGTAAGAAAATCACCTTCATAAAAAGCATCAGAATTAAGGGCAGATTCATGATATTAATGCACCGCTAATAGCAGAACGAGTTCGTCCAACTCCTCTAGGCGCCGCAGTCGTAACGTGCAGCCGCCCCCTAGACCGTTATCAGCCGCGTGTCACATCAGGCTAATGATGCTGTGTAACCCAAAACAAACAACTGCATTCTATTGAGAGCTCCTTTTTTACTCAAATATGGGTTCTGAAGCCTATTTTCTGATTTGAAACTAAAAACTGTCCCGGTAGCAGTCGAAGAGCGACATTTTCATTACGCTTTTCACAAATTAAGCACCTCTTGATTTGTAAAATATCCGTAAGAGTTTAGTGAGTTTTTGCATTTGTATCTGAATTGCGTTACTTATATTGTATGACTCTAAATTGTGTTTTTCCACTATTTTTGTTCTTGAAATTCTAAGGAGAAGCCTTCCATCCACGCGTTTTATTTAACTATGCGGTACCCCCAATACAGAATACTGTCTAACTCCGTTGCTGAACCAAATGAGCCCTATCGAGGTACTCATTTGTTGTCACTAATCGTTAACTGTTTCGTAGCTATCCATATACGATGATTCAGTTTTTTATTTCAAACTAATGGAATCAAATCCCTTAACTATCGGCATGTAAAACTGTTTGTTGGGTTCGGACACGTGGCTAATTTATTTCGGGATTTTCCAGCTCTTCAATTTGCATGAGGGTAACTGCGAGTTCAGGGTGTGCTATTTTAAGAGTAAACACTCGGCAACAGTTTATGGACACGACGGGGTGTGTTCAGATAAATAGACATTTTAATAGTCAATTTTGAGAATATTTTTCTGAGGTAAAGCATTTAAATGCTTGAAATATATTCAAACCTCCTTTGAATTTACATTGTGCCTGTTCTCATTATTATTTGCCGTAAGCAAATAGAAGCTTTGGGCGTAACACCCTCCTGTATACCTCCTGGTTAACTTTCCTTAAGGTAGACGATGCAAGAAAGTCAAATCTCAGTATTAATGCAAAATGAAATTAGTCCTCCTCCATGACTCCATGCGAGTCGCCACATTGGCACACCTTAATTAAGGTCAATCTGGTCAACATATGGGTAGCAAACATTCAACCCCTTTAAAATTTACTACACAAACGATGTAGCAAGGGTCAGACAGATTGTTTTAAATTTTTAATTTCTCATCGACATGCTACAATACTAAAAGTGTCCATTTTTACAGTACATCCTCTTGAGCACGTTAGGGTTACTTGCGACTATATTCGAACACCAACATCCCCGAATAGATTGCTCACGTCTAGCCACTCCTCCAAGGGGTCTAAAAGGAAGCAACTGAGGGGAACTGTCGGGTCAAATAGACTAATTACAATTGCAATTTATTTTGTAATGTTTTGGCCATATTTTACACCATCATTTCTCTGTAAACATGCTGCACAAAATTCAGCAGCTTTCACAGCATGCATATCACCTTACTGCATCAGAACTTCTATTTATTTTCTGATGTAATAGGTGTGTCAGACCTACTCCACATCAATCACCTCACTTCTTGACCGAGCATTTTACTCTCTGCTTAACAAATGCAAAAGATATTAGGTATGAGTGTTAGAGCGATGAGGTCCAGACTCCACCAGTCATAAAAGCTAGATAAGGATTCGTTTCCGTTACACTCCATGGTGGTAATACTACTTGATTCTATTTGTATTTGCTAAACATATTTGTTATTGTGGACATTTTAATGACCAACATAAACTTGTTTGCTAATATGTGTATGTGCCTAGCAATGTGAAATAAAAGAGTCTGCGTCATTAATTGTGCTGTAATACGATAGTGTTTTATCCCTCGGTTCTGGTGAGGCGCCACTTTTTGTACTTCGAATTAGCCCCCTTATACCTCGCTGGGTGGGCTGGCCTTTTGGGCCATGCCAATAGCCCAGACACCTTCTCCGTGCTGAATATATATATTCTGCCCGAGTATTGTCCTCTTTCGTCTTCAGGGAGTCCCGGGACGCTACAGTGCGCTATGTGTAGAGTTTGCACAATGCACGGGCATTTCTTTCCATGAAAATTGCAAAACCATCGCTCAGGAGCATTCAGCGAGAAATCCGGTTTAATGTCTCTACATGTGACACCAATTAGAGCATCAGTGCCAAGACGCCAAGTGTTTTACGCATGTCAAAGTTTAAATATGTTATGCTTGTATTCGAGGCACTGACTCAGACTTCATCAACTTTGGGAGATGTTTTAAATACGCCCACCTTTGTCCCTTTATTTTACAAAAGAGGGTTTTCATTTCCACACATTTCGACAAAACTGACGGTAATGCCTTGCCGAACCATTTACTTCTTCCCTGTTAGCCCTTGGTTCAATATGTATGGGCATTACCCACACGTTTCCCATAATTCTAAAGTAACTAGGCAATAGTGCTCTTGAAGAGGAATTAGGAAAGGTGAGTCTCGTTCACGTAAGTAAACACTTAAACATTCGATGTACTTACCGGTGAGATCTTATTTGCCAATTTGAAGTAGTTTCTTCCAAAAGAATTTAAGGCATATCAAAAAAATGTGGAACAAACCAAAAGTGTGTTGGGGTTTGAACACTCGACTCAGAACGAAGTTATTCACCAATAAAATTTTCTTAGGGGTAGGTACCTTAGCGATGTATGGTTTTCTGCAGCCGACCGCAAAGGTCCCTTCAAATGGATTTTTTTATTGTGAATCAACGTTCTGCTTGGTAAAAGCCAGCAAGGCTGTAGCTATATGATGCTCAAAATCGCTCTTTACTTACTACTTGGTGAAATTTCTATTGCATGGATTCTAAGAACCCAATCTGTTCACTTTCATTGATGAATATGGCAGAGTTTAATGCATCCCACATAGGAAGAACAAATTCCATAGAGTAAAACATCTCGGTCGTGTTGCCTAATAGTTGGCACGGATTGCATGGTGTCATCGATCTGCAAGGTCCAACTTGTATGAATTGGTCCAGCCTATTCATCCCCTGAGTTCGAACGTTCTCACGTTGACCCTCTCAGAGCCTATGTCCCTTCACTTATTCACTTAATTGTAAAGTGGTTCTGCATGTCCTCTTCAAAGTTAAAGAAGCATGGCTACAAAAGCAAAGCTTATTATCAATAAAAAGAGCAAAACGGCATCTCAACTTGTGATTAGTGAAAACTCATTTCGAGGGTGGTTAAAAATTTCACATAAATTTATGCCGTTACCTCCATAGGGGTGTGGGCATACACACCACCACTTGGTGAAAAGAACATTTAGAATTTGAGAAACGAATTTCAAGCATGAGATCGAAAATTGCAGCAAACCTAATCAAGTTGTACTAACTTGCCAATTTTGCTGTTTAGATCCCAAGTGGTTCCATTAATGGAACATCTTAGTATTTCTTACTACTCTAGATCTTTGGTCTTAGTCTTCTATTCCTTAGTCTTAAACGTGCAATGTAAGATAAAACGTTATCTTCTGGCGCAAATTCGATCAAATCAGTTGAAGCTTTATCATCATTTGTTCATTCGTTAATTGGCTAGTGTAAACAACCAATAACAGCTCGGCTCATTGGCCAGCCAAGTAACAAGGCTTAGACAGCTGTTATTCATAGCTGTTCGTGATACCATTCACATTGACGAATTCTCGTCAAATCTGTTCAAAACTGTGACCCAGAATATGCTCATGGAATAAATCAACGTTTGCAAACTATGGATATATTCTATCACACTGCAGAAGGAATCGTTAACACGGCCCAACAAAATTTGAATGGAGGTGTCTTTACGTTCGTTTTGGAGCATTTAATAAAACCATCGGAGTTATCATACAGTCTGCACTCGCAACCGTTTTCCTCACATTTTGCTAATACCATCAGTTCTGGAGGGTTTCTAGCAGGAATATTTTTTGGCTTTCTCTGGTGCGTTGGTCTTTTAGCCGGTTTCATTTACATATGGTGGCTGAGGTACCGTAACAAATCCACCATGAATGCGCTTCAAGTAGTGAAAAACAAAACCTCGAATAATGAATGTCAAAACGATGGAATAAAGTCACCTAAAAAGTCCAATTTTTTTCTTCGGAGGCGCCAAATGCAATCAAATTGGATGTGCATCGCATCCCAATGTGTTATATTCACGGCCTTGGTAGGTCTTCTCTTCCTATTATGCATTCTTGGATTCGTCGCAAGTTACTCCCTCCACACATCTTTAGTTTTTAAATCACCTCCTCCACAACCCTTACGAAACCCAGAATATTTGTTCAACAACAACAATGGCCTTTTCCCTGGCATAACATCGGCCCTTGAAAGCGCTCGGCTGTATATGACTGAATTTCTTAGCGAAGTTCGAATTGCAACTAAGCCAGCTGTCGAAAATCTTATACAGGCGACTGTCGAAATGCAAAACAGAACCACTCATGAGTTCAACGCTCTACTTTTCAATATGCTTGGTATTGACCAAGCGTTTGACCTTGGAGACAAGCTAGGCACTCATACTGTCAGCATGCTCAACTTGGTCACTCCATTGAAAAGCCATCTGGTCGAATATACGGACACTATTTCTTCTCTGAGTATGGCCATTGCTCGATGGAATGGATACATGGAACAACTTCATGTAGAGAAAAATGTGACTGCTACGAAATCATGCAAAGCAAATGCAGATTGCGAGTTACCGATACTCGCGCTGGCAGATGTGACAGTTAGTTCAAATTGGCGCCTTCAATTTGACTTCGTAATTGCTCTTAATTTTGTCACAGACGCACAAAACCGAACGCCTGACGTGATAGAGGAACAAATGAAATCTTCTCGCCTTCTAGCTGCACGTCAGTTGGAAAACACAATGAAAAGGATGAAAGTGGAAATTGATATACCCGGTTCCTTGCGGAACTTAACAGAACAAAGCTGGGAAACCATTGCGGAGAATTTGAACGTTGTAATTGCGCAAATAGATAATCTCATTGATGTCATTCCTAAAAAGTTTTATCCTATGGCCGCAGTTGGATCAAACTACTTATTTGCTATATGCTGTCTGATCTGGATTACCATGTCATCCATCGCATTTGGAATATCTGTACTACTTTTTCATTTTCACTGCGTGAATGCCGCCATTAAACCGCGGAACAGGCGAAGAATACACTGCGTTGTATCTTTTGCTCTCATTGTTCTTATTTTCTGCATTTTTGCCTCTTGCATCCTCTTCCTTGTTTCTGGGTACGCACACACGGAATTTTGCCGATACATTAGCCCTGATCGTGCAGTCATCGAGACATCTGTTGGTGAAATGAGAAATTCGCGAATTTCATTTGTTCTAGATACTTATGTAAATGCCTTTCTAGATCGAAATTGGGACAAGATTGTTAAAATAATGGAGGAAATGAACAGCGAAAGAAAGGAAGATGCAATACCCGTTCCAAGAATAAGAAGCCCGATCTATGCTCTCAATGTAGCCTGCAGAAAAAATGCTGGAATATTAGATGCTTTCGGAGCTGTGGAAACTTTTAATTTTTCCGTATTCAATAAACCAGAAATAATAAATGAGTTTGTTGACAAAGGAAGAGTCATAATGCGAGATGTCTTGCTGAACCTCAATGCAACTGAGATGTTTCCGCCAGCTCTGACGGAATCTGTTCAGCTGGCATCCCGTCTAGACGACTTCCTTATTCCTTTTGATAAAGTGAGACAAGAACTGCCAAGGGACTTTCTGAATGTTACATCGCAAAATAAAACGATGCTCATTTCGGGAACGGAGCTGGCTTACTTGTGGCGGGAATACTATTCTTTCCTTAATAGAAGCAGTTTATCCTACGAGACTCTCACCCGAGCCGATGAACTCGCAAGTATCGTTTTCAATCTTTCATCTGAAATCAAAACTTTGCTCGAGTCTGTGGATGAGAGCCTCCAAAGGTTGGGGAAATTACAAAAAATTGGTTCAACTGTATCGGAACTTCAGGGAATCTTTGAAAGTTTGATTAATCAACTCCGAAATCGAGAGGAACTAGTTACAAAAGCTATGGATTTGTACGATTTCCATGTCGCAAAAGGTTTGCCAAAGAAAGTTGAGAGTATAATTTTTCAGTATGGCCCACCACTACTACGGGAAGTTGGACACTGCAGAAAGCTGCATGATGCATATTCAGCAGGTGTCTCAGCAGTTTGCGACCTTGTGGTTGAGCCCTTAAACGGTGTGTGGTTTTTCTCTGGTCTCTGTGTCCTTCTTTCAACTGTGCTGATCTCCTTCGGACCGTGTCTTCTGCTGCACAAAATTCGCTCTTTCTCTAACATCACGGCTGACGGTGGTGAACCTCTGTGTATTAACACCCATGAACAGTATGGCGCAAAACCCGGACAAGTTCTTTCCTCTGTAAATGGGGTAAGAGTGGTTCAGCCCGCCGGAATTCATGCGCTCATTCGAGGTCGCGACCCTGGATCAGCACCAGCGCCTTCCCATGTGTAGCGTGAACTATGTCATCTTGAAATGCAATCTGCTGCTATCGGTCTTTCTCTTCTTTTTCCCGCGTCTCCTCCGTCTCCCGTCGCAGCCTTGTACAGTCTCACAATCTTTCGTCCCGGTGCTCTGTTTCTCCAACGTCTTATCACGGTGAAGGCATCAACTCTTTGTCAATCGGACTGCTAATCTCTTCACTGGTTGTGTATCGCGTGACAAACGCCGCTTTGTAATGCATGTGACCTCACGTTGTGTTCTAGCACAAGCCACATTTATCCGTATAAACACGCGTGAATGGATGAACCAGGCCAATTAAGCTAAATACACATGCATCCACATGCGGTCATTATTGTCTCTCTCCGTCTATCTATCCATCCTTCCATGATCTTCCACCACACGAATATGCGTTGATTATCCAGCATGCATTCAACATGCCAGAATGCCTTTTGCTGCATTAGAAACAGCTAAAGACTTTCAACCTTAATAATTGAGCATTGTGCTTATACGTGGATTATTTCGAGCACGTCGATGGGTCATCCATCTGTAGGAATTGCGTGCGGTAGGGTTTGTACGGCTTTTATTATTTGTGTCATGTTGACACAAACTGGTCTATCTGTTGTGTCATAACTACTTTTGCAAATAATTGTGCCATCGCAAGATTATTTCGGCCCATCCAACCGATTTATTACTCAAATCATCATTCTCAGAAACCGATTTCAAATTCTTTTGCTTTCCAAGTCACCGTCAAATATTCGAATTGCATAATTCCGACATAGACTATGACGGAAAAGTTAGTGTTTAGGGAGATAGTTTCGAATTTTGTGGTTTTAGCATTGAATACGTAAATAATGCCTCTTCACTCCCTGGCCAACATATGCTGGTACTGTTTGCAAACGTACGCAAAACCGTGCCGTTATAAAAGCTAAGACTCTCCCATTTAAAAGGGCTGCCTCACGTCTTTCTTTGCTGTTGCAATTAAATGCAAATCCAGTCACTTACTGCACACATTCTTCGAAATTCCGACATCAAATACTGCAATTTTTTAACTAGCTGCCACTAATAAGACCATTTTTAACATGTGCGTTAGAGCCTTTCGACTACTTAGTGCAATTTCGTTTAATCCCTTTAATGAAGGCGCAGAATGGCCTCAGAAAGTGCCCCTTATGCTGCGTTTTAATATTCATTAACGGATTGCAATGTTTGTTTATTTGTGTAAATATTCCCTTAGTATTATCGCAATGGCACAACTAGTTTCAGTTAAGTACTACATTAACCGCGTGTCGCAAAAATCTACCCTGATTACCTGAACCGATAGGTAAGTCTGATGACAGCAGGTGTCCATGTTTGCTAAACTTTCCATCTAAAGTCAGGCATCTTGGGAAAAGGTGCGTCTTAAATCAGATTTGGGTCGAATGATAACGTGAAACTTGGAAATGTTATTCATTTTTATGCTCGATTGGGAATGCTGAACGCGTAACTAAGAATAGGGGCAATGTTATAGCATTTCGTGACTTTGCGACGTATTATTTGAGTATTTGAAGTATACTTAATCCCAAAGCACAATTAATGGGAAACAGAGAGAAATAGTGTCAAAATCCGCTTCGAATTAATTATTTTGGGATGGTCGACTTCGTTTTAGCCAAGATGCCTACCGAACTGCCCATACTTAAGCTACCAGCGCTCCCCACACTCTTAATTAGCATTTTAGCATACACTCTTGCGTCAAGTTTTCGCGTCAATTGGAAAATACCGGCCCATATTATCATCTATTGTAACTTAAATGGGCTACATTTAATCACACAGTTTTAAAATGAGTGTGATCAGGGAAGGGCATTATAGGTCGTAGTTGCGAACGCACGAAATGTAAAAATTTACATTAATTGGTTGAAGGCCCTAAAATTCTTTGCTAAAAATTGTAATTACCGAAGGATGCGGTCCAAAGTGAGAAAAAAGTAGTAGTCCTGCTTTTATACCGGTATCTCGATGCAACAACTATCAGCTGAAACCCGATTTTAAAACAACGGGCTATTCGAACCAAAAAAGATGCTTACACTATACTCCTGATTTACGGTTTCTTGGTTTGAGTGTGTGAATTTTACAATCAGGGTGTTAGCCATGCGTGTGCGCATTGGTGGTTTGATCAGCAGGGCCATTTTCTGTTACGGCACTAATGATCGTGACGGGCAGTCGTTTACAATGGTCAAATTGTGGTACGTTTTTCATTGTTTTAGTTTGATATGATGAAGTACCTGTCAACTGTGCTTAATGGTAACACTTTCCTAAATAGGTTATTTTACATGAAACTATGAATCATTTATAGTTTTCTGATAGAATTACTGGTCCAAAGTTGTTTTTAATTTATCTAAAATTTTAATCTTAATAAGTGAAAATACATGAATGTATTTTTAGTATAGTAGCCATTTAAATGTCTCTCTAAAATCTGCATATGATCTCATTCTAGTTCTCAAGGCATTGTTGTGGTGATTGCTACGACACACTTCTTTTATTGCTCTGATTTTATAGTGTTACTGTTATGGGTCCAGTTTGGTCAGACTAAGATCTTCCTGCTATGTTTACTTAGTTCTGGATTGAAGTCTTTTGCACTCTAGCCTAATATTGCACCAAGGCTATTACAAATGACTTCAGAAAGCTTGTACTTTTAAAATGGATTCCTGGTAACTCGATGTTCCGGACAGTCCTGTCTCCGTAAGAGAACTTGAAGGTTATGTTCAACGTGTTGAGGCTTGGTGTGTGACTCTTTGTGTCCAGAGGACGATTGGGAGAATTACTTATATGCTAATAAAGAAGTTGTCAGTTTCATAGCTTGCAGTTTTACCTCAGTATGAGGACATAAATGAAATTCTACTGCCATCTGTTTACTTTGAGGCAGCTGAATGAGGTAAATCCTATGTGCTTTTGAGAATAAAGACCAACATAGTAGAAGTCATGTGCATCTCATTGCAATTTCGGTGACTAACTCAAATCCATGATAAACTAATTTCTAAAATATATTTACCAGATCTGAAACGAAAAGCTCTTGTTGTTCGAACGCTGTGTACAAATAACTAGGATAAGACAGGCTGTCGTGACAGTCGAATCAATGATTCTATGTGGTAACAATAATGTGAAAGGGTTGAAATACCAAAAGAAGCAGGGGTCAAAAGATTAACCAAGCGTAATCTAGCATCTAGTGATAACCAAAGGACAGATCTAAGTGACACTAAAGAGCAGTAAGGCATGCCGATGGAAGCATTTTCAAATGACCTATCAATTTCAAAATTCGATGTGCAATGCGGTAACCTAGAGCATATTTCGTCCAACTGGCTCGTCTCAAAGACCTACTTGACGCAAGCATCTGCTGAAGAAGGAACTATAGGTTCTGACCTTAATTCTCTCGTGCTCGCTCCTAGTTCCACTAGTCCATTCAGCCACCTTATGCGAACTCATCCTATCAGTAACGTGTGCAAACATTTACTAATGCCGCAGGCAGCACTGAGTCTTTCATTTACCTCGACTCCTTTGCACACCTTACACCTGCTGCAGAAATCAGGCACCCTGATGCCTCTGTAGGAGGTATTACAAGACGCTTATTGGTAATCTTGACCAGCTGCCAACTTATTCTTACTGACTCTCGTCTCAAACCTAGTAAATATCAGTTTTTGATCAATGATCATTGGTTTGATGTATATGAAAGTTTTGAATATTTTTGTCCCTCTCTTTTCAAATGACCTTCAATCAAACTCTACAGCCAATCGCGTTAGTGAGATAGGGTCATGCTGACGCTACCTGAATTGAAAGTTTTTCCGGCGTGTACGAAAATACGAAGTTTTCTGTTTGATTTACGCAAATCTGCTATGAATGCATTGGATTGATTAGTGGATAAGGGGATACTTAAAATTGTTCAGTCATCGGCTTGGGCAGTACCGTTGTGACTTTTCCCAAGCGTGATGATGCAGTGACGATTGCATCACCCTCAATAACCTACTACCGTAAGAACACATCCTGATTCGATTATACGGTTTTCGACTTTTCTCCAAGCTTGACTCAGAAGATGTCTGTCGCCTAATTCCGCCTAATGATGGTTTCAGAGCTTTAACTATATCTGTGCTCCCTTTGGACTCTTTTACCACGATTTCCCGTCATAGCATTTGGTTGTTTCGTCTAATGTCCTTCAGAATACAATGATTTTGCCATCACCAACTTTAAAGTTACAATTCACTAAAATGATATCATCAATTATGCTTCCACCATAGGATTTTATGCTGAAAGACTACGTATTTCTCTTGAAAAGTTTTATCACTTAATCGTTGTGTCCAGCCTATCGAGGCATATTTTAAGTACTTCAAAGTTTTAATTCTTTAGGATTTTTGTCAAACAGGAAAAGCCATAGGGACTGATCCTGGTCCTTTTTCTCACTTTTGTAAATTATCTTATCGTCAAATACTGCTTTTACCAAGTCTTAGCCAAAAGGTAACCATTGGATTCAAATAAGAGTTTTGATCGCGTATTAAGGCAATCCATATATTTGGTATTATATCCTATATTTTATATACTAGTATTTGTATATTAATATTCGCATATTTGAATAAAAACAGAAAAGTAATTTGTTGTTAAGCCCTCCGCTAACAATGACAGGGTCATTGACTGTGTGAGCAAATGATAAATTTGACTAATGTTAAGTATTTTGTGATTAAGATGCAAATTTAGACCTCTTTAAAAAAGGCGCCTAAACTTATTTAGTTACTTTTGACATATTCCTTAAGGCTTCCTAAAAATGGCTTGCTTACTCCTTGTGAACGACGTTCAACATTTGTAGATTAAATATGTTTTTGGAAACAACTTTGCTGCCATTGCAAATTATAATTCACTTATCAACCAGATAGGGTATGCCCAAATATTTATGATAATTTGTATGAATGTCCACTATCCGAAAAGTTTTTTTTTCCACAGATCGACGAATCACTTGCCCCATCTCGGTCCAAACTACCTAACCAATTGTACATTATTGAGAACTGAGCGAGCGCATGTTTAGCCTACACACTTTGACAACTTTGGCGTAACTTATCGTTCCACCTTTAGTACTTTTCCTGCCCATATCCATTTCCCATATGTATTCATCCTGTCAAAAGTTGGATAAAAGTGCGTTTGGGCGAGGCATTTAAAACTAAGTAAGACATAATACCCACTCGGACCTGTGTTTGACAAGTATTCGGTTATGTTAGTAATTTGTGCAGCAGTTTCCGTAATTTTACCGTATTTGTGCCCACTCCCGCAATGGCCTTGTTTTTATTATTCGATCTTTCCGTTAATTTTAAATTAAAGGTAGTGGGCTTGACTTAGTAAAACGTGTTATGTTTGCTGTGCTTTAACAGTTTAAATTCGAGAATGCTAAAATCAGCAGCCCGTTTAAACCGATTATTTCAACCTTTCGCTGATTTACACTCCCGAACGAAGTTTGCCTTTTTGTTTAACGAGAATCTTTTCGTGGCTATTTCGATTCGAAACAAGGTGATCATTTGCCATTATCATGCATTCTAAGATTGACGCTCAAGTTAGTGTAAATAAGCTTTTAAAGTCAATGTAAACACGCTATTTAAACCCTGGGCATCACAGAAGCATCAATTGCGTTAGTGATTAATTTTGCTTTAGTGGTAAAATGAAAGGTAGCTAGGGCAAATTTTAGCGGACTTCACCATGACCTCATGTAATTTTTCGGCTTATGCCTAATTTGCAAGAGCATGTACTTAAGCATTCTGAACTTGTGGGAATGTTCCAGTTCAGTCGGTACGAGATAGACGCTCGAGATAGAAATGCTTTGGGTCTTTGTGTACGACTTCGCCAAACTGGGAAGGAAACGCTGTAAATGTCTGTAAATTTTAAAGGTGAACCACTTCAGGCACTCTTTTTTCTCAGCGGCATCGCACATCCATTATTTTATGGAAAAGGATCAAGTCCGCAGAATTTCGTTTTATCGTTAAAATTGAGCACTTTGTCCAAGTACAATTAACTTAATAAGGTCCCATAAAACCTCATCAATCGCTAATAGTTCGAACTAAATCGCGCATCTTTATCAAGGTTTGTCCATATGAGTCCTTCAAACCTGCATCATTTGTATTTCGAGACGAAAATTGTCCAACCCCCATAACCTGCTAAATCTAATGTCGCGTGTAACAACCTTATGAGAATAAGGCAAAAAGGTGTTGACAACATTACGACTTCATGATGATGTCAATTTTGGCTCCCAGTAGGATCACCAAGGCTTATAACATGTGGATGACTTGTCACAAAATACAGCCTTTTATGGTAAGGACTTCGCTCCTTATTTACAGAGTAGAGCATGCATTTTTGTTGCATACTTGACCAGAATTTACTCTGAAAAGCAAAATTCTAACTGTGACTGTTAATGAAGGGAATGCAAAAACGGTCAAGGCTTGATCGAAGGAATCAATTCCTCCTGAGATTTTAGGCGTCAGAATGCGAAAGTTATCATTTCAGGAAAGTATCGTTGCTGATATTAAGTGAAGAAATTGAAATTTTGATGTGTTTTATAAGTTCTAATACTGGTAATCTAAATGTTTTTTATATATATATCATCGTTCTACTGTCGCGATTCCCCATACGTGAAACTCACGAGAACGTGGATCGTCGCGACCTAGCTGTGCTCGACTCGCACAAATATTAACCATAGATTGATCGTGAAGGTATAAATAAAAAGGTAGGAGCGGTGAGCACAACCTATGCATTTTATGTGCTAAATTCTGGATAATATTTGATTATGCAGACGTTAGCTCTCTCCTGGTATTTATCCAGTGCTGTTTTGTTATTTTTTTTTATTCTGATGCCACCAAAGCGCATAAATGATCTCTATTTAAGCTCTGCTGCAATACCTTTACACACTAGAAATACTATTTTAGGTTTGAAAATCCATAAGTTGACAAGGGTTGAGAATATTGTCCGCTAGTACGCTGTTAGATACCACAAATCTTGGCCCATTTGGTAATAAATTCTAACTTACATTACCTTCGTAATTACAAATAATTATACAAACAATTCATAATCTCTTAATTAATTATGTGATTTGTTTTGTTCCTTTAAAAATATGATTTTATGATAATCAGACGGTGATTCATGCATGCCACAATTAGATCATGTGATAGGCAAACGAAATGCCCAACCAGAATGATGAAATGGTGTAAGTCTAAGGAAATACATTAACTGCGCTTTATGCAGTGAAGTTTCGGCAGCTGCAATGACTAATACATCTTTAAATGGAATATCAAAATCCGAAGTGTTTCCCAACTTCTGCCCAGCATTGCGCTGTAAAGTGATGTCCTCTGATCAGCATGGTCTGACAAAATTTACAAAACCATTTTGGAAGTCATTTGAAATTACTTCACCGACTTGGATTCCTCAAATAATTTTTGTGGATTGTAAGATTTAAATCGGTATTTGGTGCATCTATTAGGCTGTTTCTTGTGGTGCAATTGCACAAGATCTAATGACGCAACTGTTCACATTTGTCCTTAGAAACCCATGTAATTACTGTTTGGTCCATCACTCAAGTATATATAAACAATGACACGCAAACTTACAATCTACCTTGGTGGTTGCTTTAATGGATGCCTCTTCCAGACGTCTTTAATCAATTTGATTCATGGCCTGCGAATAGAGACCCAATCATATCAATAAACAGACACAATATGTTTACAAATGTAGTTTCAGATCTGAAACCATAAATCATCATTTACTTTCACCGGGTTGGCGAAAAATCAGGTGGAGTTTTATTTTGATTCTGCATTGACAGCATTTAAGTTGTTTGTGCACTACTGGCTTAGATGTCGCAGGGAAGGAAAACCTAGCCAATAGCAAAAAATACCGATTAAAAGTTGTTTTAAACAGCACTTCAGTGCATGATACTTAACTCGAATAGATTAAATAGACCGATTTGTAGATTTTGATGGTGCCAGGTTCAATTTAGGCTTTTATATTCGGATAACCGAACCTATAACTAAGAGCCCTTTATAAGTTCGCCGAATAGCTATTATGTTAAAGCCCTTTAAATTGTTTAAAAGCAGCACATATTGTTTGATTTGAAGTATAGTCCTGTATTCATTGGATATTAGTGTCAACTCCCACAAGTCAGTTAGATTGCCCTTCATTGTGAACCTTCAATCATAGGATGAATGAATGGCTAATCGCTGCAAAGCTATCCGTAAAGTTACTTAAACAAACTGAAGCAAAGTATTCAGACACATACTTAATGTAGTACAGAGATGGCCATCTGATATTTGTACGAAATAGTCTGCGTTTGATTAGGGTAGAGGTGGGTTGGATATGCAAATGAACTGTGTACACATTCGAAGCGTTTTTTGCATCTAATTAACGCGCGCTGGTGAATCTCTTCAAACGCTCATGCTTAGTACTCTGTCTCATTACCGGATTGAGGGTGCAGGGCTGAGTATCAAGACGCCTGCTTTTTAGCCAGGTCCTGGCAGTAAGGGTAATTTCCGCCCAAATGGTAAGGGTGATAGACTAAGGTATTTATTTTCGAGGCAACAAGGGGAAAAAAACCTACAAATTATGTCAAAATTATTGAAACCTAATAAACACATTTGCAGCCAGTGCATTTTTTTTCAAATTCTTTCAAGTTTTGTTAAATTTTAACATACGTTGATGGATACCTTTCTTAAAGAGCGGCCTATTCTGACAAATTCCCGGCATTCGCTAGTCTTATAATCATTATGTCCGTGTCATGAAATATTGGTATTCACATCATCGTCATGACCAAATTTTCTTCACACACTGAGGTAATTGGCTGTAGTTCGACGTGAAGAAGCTCTTGGTTTTCACTCAGGTTCTGTAGCACGACTGATGAGCGTTGTTATGTGCTTGTGCAATCGTCATTATTTAATCCCTCGTGAAAGAACTGCGTATGACGCAAATGGAGTCCAATCAAATCAAATCATTGAGATTTCACAAAACACCATAATTTAGATCTAGGCTAATATACACCAGCAATACGCAGCACACATTGCAGCTTTGTCTCGCTGCCTCGTGGAATATATCGCTATTTACTAAAAGATGACTCCTGCGTGTTGCTAATGGTGGTACATATATTTTGAACATAGTTCTCTGTACCTTGGTATTTGTGCTTCACCACTTTATTTCTGTTTACGATGTGTGCATTTGATACATTTTGACCACAAAAGATAAGTAGCAATTAAATTCGAAGATGCGTGTGCACTAATATGGGAGGACTTACCGATGGAATAAGAATTGAAGTGTTTTCTCAACGAGGCCTGCACTTATATTATTCCTACATTTCGTTTGTTCCCCCATTTGCTTTTATCCTCACACAACTCCCCACACTTCAACATCAAGGACAATCGAACACTCTTTGGCATAACCCTTAACCTAACATGTGTATGCAACTAGACAGGTGAGAGAAAACAAATTTGTAGGCATAGTGAATGATTATCACAATTTACCCAATGATTCTTTACAGAATAGAGGGCAGAACGGCTCGACTGAATAGTACGAAGCCCCAGCTTCCTAAATATTGTTCACCATATGCAATTAGATACATTTTCAAAGCATTAAAATTGCGAGCTTAGAAATAATTGGTATAGCATTTAAGAGTTAGCCATGCGACAAATCATGAGTTTAAATTGACATCAATAAAATGACCATTAGGAAACTCTGAACCTTGTAGCTTGGACCGTGATGGTTCCGTGAGTGAAGAAAGTTATTTATGAAAATTGGAAGCAAAAGGAAGGACAATATTTTTGCTTTATATTTTGAATCTTAATGATTAAATCCACCATTTTTGTGACAGTATGCTTGTATAAAAATTGGGACGCATTGAAGTTTCCTTTTAGGGAATCGATAAGAAAAAGGATTAATTTTAGAGATTCATACTATTTTCAACATTTACTTTTCATGGAAATCACTTTGGTTGCCTGATTGTCGGGTCGAGTAACCTCTGTAGGTATATATGTACATATATGTACATTTGTATACCTAGGTGGAATTAAGTAGGTTGTTTAGGCGTCTCATGTGCAATGAATTTAACATAAACAATTTTAAGGTGTCTTAACGAAGATATACACAATTAAAATCAGGCAATAAATGTGGACATATTCCAAGGTCAATGGTGCGATGCCGCTTTGGCATATTTATTTGTTTGACCCGCATTATCAAGGTGTTCTATACCCACAATAGAGCTAGGTCCCGTGCGGCTGTTACAAAACTACGAAATATGTCACATTAATCTTGAACCTTTGGTGTGCAATTCTGCTGTTAATGGTTATGATTGAAGTCAGGACGCCAAGTGACGGGTTACCGTGTTGTAAACATGCTGGTACCGATAACCAGCATGCCCTAGACCAGCTTGCCATGAACCTAGAGCCACGCAGCTGTGTGTATTGCTTTTTGTTGATTAAAGATCAATTTCCACTACTAAGATGCGACAGGCAACACCGTCTTTTGCCTGTTGGTGCAGATTTATGGTATGGATATGGAAAATACAGATAATGGACTGACTTTCCAGCTTTAAGAAAACATCACTCCTCTTAAAAAATACTTCAGAAGGTTTGAAAATTTTTATATACATTCTAAATATGGTCAACTCTTAATGTTAACTACAAATACTAATCGTTTTAAGCACTTTAAGAAGTCGCCAAAGCGATGACTTGAAACAGGAAAAGTCAAATATCAAAAAATCACTTTGGCCCTTTAAAAAGTTGCTGCTTATTACTTAAGTTGATTACCATGAAGTATTAAATTAATCTCGTTATTCTGCTTCCACTTGCTGATGACCTTGAGGTGACTTAGGAACTATGGTGCGATAGGCAAAATAAATTTTAGTCACAATTTCAATATAACTTCAAGTTCTGCGCAATAACAGGCATTTTGCTAAAATCCAATGACATTTTAAGATTTGTCGTATAAAGTTGATAGTCTTATTTACGTTTTATGCAACAGCATTGGCTAAAGTTAGATAACTACGTCGTATATACGTGGCATATAGCATCTATGTAAGTATGTCCGGTGATACATTGGCTGAGATTATTTTAAACCGTGAGATTTGGTATTAAAATATTTCTTTTAATTCTTTGTAATAACGCGGGTCTTCGTTGCACGTGTAGTGCTTGTAAACCCTTGTAATTGGGAGGTATGCTAACTTTTCCACATCGGTGGGAATTAACGTAGAACTGCCCAAAAAAAGTTGTAGTCTTTTCAGAACTTGATAGCAACTTTTAGTATGACTTTTAGGGATCCTACTGATGGCATTACGACAAATAGTGGCATTTATTTCCCTGGGCTTTATTGGTGAATATTCCTCTCTTGAAGTATTCTAGCGTTTAATTCTAACTTAACGTACTGCTTTTGAATTTCTTTATAGGGGACTAAAACACGGCCAAAACCTGTTAAATCAAATAAGGTTGGTTTTCGTCTATTCATAATTCGACCTGCAGCCAGATAGCCCCTTGGTAAAACTTCTAAAGTCGGTTTACAAAGACTATGAGCGAATATGTAATGAGTTTAACTGTTCGATGTGTCCAAAAATTAAGGAAACTCTAAGATGGGGTATTTCAGAGGAGATTGTTATCAAGACGGTACGTGTACTAGTATTACTGCAATTATTCGACTGTGATAGTTTGTAATGGATCCCAAGGATCGGCGAAATATTGAGTACTGGGATGATAAGAAGTTCGTGGAATGGTTTGAACATGGTCATGAAGAGGCACAACCGAAGAAAAAAGGTAAAATCAAAAAGGGCCTTAAGGGAGAAAAGCCACTGGTGCGTCTTCTGCCTCTTATCGACGCTCTGAGGAACAATCGCTACTTGCAAATAAAAGAGCTTTATGTTTGGGGCGTCTACCTAGAATATAGTGATATGTTATGCTTGGTAAGAAAGTTAATGTAGCCAATTTGCATATATGGAAGGGAAGTATGGTTGCCAAAGGAAGCTATGAGTTGTCCTATATTGAGCTAATTGACTGTTTTATCAATCAAAAGGCCATTGATGCATTTGCTCCAAATGTCAACTATACAAAAACACTACGAGATTTGATCCTTGATTTCAATGAGTGAGTCTGGACCTTTTGCTTGAAAAGCATATAGATTTGGAGATTCTGGGTGTTACACACTTTGCGAAGGACTGAAATCATGTCGTTGGCTCGTTCGGTTAAGTGTTTGCTTCTGTGGTCTTAACAAGCAAAGCGGCATTTGGCTGGGTAATCTTGTAGCTGAGACCTCAATCAGGTAAGGCTACAGCATTGTACATAACAATGCCATTACTTTGTTTGCTTTTAAAATAAGCGGCTTAAGATTATTTCCTTCATCTGAGAGTTTCTTGCTTAGATATTTGAGAAAGGTGACGTAAGTTCTCTCTGGAATAAAAAGAGAAAAGGAATATGTTTTATGCAGAGAAAATTTGCTTTACCTACTCTTGCTATATTCTGTTAGTTGGCTAACTCAATTTTCTTCTGATCGTAATTGAAATGCACTTCTGTCAAACCCTACTCCATTATTACCTAGTATTTAAATGTAGTACATTAAATCCTTTTCGTAGCTATTTTTTCGGAATAGTCGATATAAAATAAAGTGATCGAAGATTTTATCTAAAGTTATGATTGTGAAACAAAGGGAGCTTTTTTTGGACGGAAATAACTTGGAGGCCGAAGGCGCAACTGCTCTGCTCACACAGTTGGCCGAGGCGGCATATTTGGAGGGGAAGGAGCGCGAGAGACTAAAGGCCGAAAGGATGGCCGTCGCAGTAGCCCAAGCTCAGAGTAAGTCTTGTTTTGAGCATGTGTGTTTCAGTACATCGGGTATTGATATAAGGCGATGCTGCTTCTACCATTTTGGACTGATTTCCCCAAGATTTGATTGCCTTACAAAAGAAAAGATAACCGATTGTTTATGGTATTTCTGATTAACCATGAATGAAAAACAGTAATTTTGAACTAATATGGCCTAATCACTTTATTTAATCTCAGGTGGGCTTTTTAAATTCAAAAATATTTGGGTATTCGAGAATCAAAATTATTGGCTTGATTTGCTCTTTTAAAGCTGGAAGAAAACGAATTGACCTAGATGCTCCTCTAGCGGAATCAGAGACGCACACTGCTGAGGATCCAAGCACGGTCAGTGACGTGAATCCAGAAAGTGTGTCTGTGAATGCCTACATTCAGAAAAACGAAGCGAACACAAACGTTAGCGCTAGTAGGAAAAGGCAAACTCTTGGCAAAGGTAATTATTTTATTTGGTTTTATGTAAGTTAATGAAATGGTAAGTTCCATACCGCATCGATTATAAACACGTACGTATGTAAATACACTTCTAAATGTACCTGTAAATTTAGAACAACGATTTCGAAACCATAAATAAACACGGGTCGTTTTTGTAGGAAAAAATAAGAGAAAAAGTGCTAAAATGCCACCATGTGGACCGCAAATCACCCATCTCCATATGGCGGAGAACAGCATTAACAGCATCGGTCGAGGAGGCAGTTTCGCTCCAGCTCGCTGCATGCAGCTATTAAAAACGCAAGTTGATATAAAACTATCCAACCTCGAATGAATGTCATATTACATCACTTATTGGAGAGAAGATATTATGGGAAAATTTTTAATTTATATCATTTGAAGCCAAGTCGTTCTGGTTCGAAGCACTTTCAATAGAACGTCTTAATTGTCAAGTAGAGTTTATTGTGTGCTCCATTATTACCCATTGAAGCCCGACAGCCTGACTAAATGTCTTTGCGGGTTTCTAGATAGCATGCTTCTGAGAGCTGCTGAGAGCGTACTAGAGCTCATGTAGAAGGTGGTTTTTAATGGCGTCACACACATATGCACCCGCATTTACTAGTCTAAGACAAAAATATTCTGATTACCAGGATGCAACAATTCTACTAAAAGTGCGAACAAAAATATCAACATCTTTTCGATACATTTTCTGCATTTCATTCCAGCATAATAGCATATTCAAAGGATCTGCAGGAGATCGATATTTTTGGCAATGATATCGGGCAAGTGGCGGGCCGCATCGTTCTGGAGGGCATTCTGGCGCGAAAAGACAACAACCTTCCACGCATCGGTCTGCGCGTCACCCACCTCATTAATCAGGACACCTACGACATGATTCGCAAGTTGGCTCCCAAACCCAAGGGAAAGAAGAAGCGAGGCGGGAAATAGCACAATCTCGCTGCTTGTCAAGTCAATTTGAAGAGTTCGCGTCTCTTCGCATATCACTTTGTAGTAGGAATATTTGACGATGAGGAACCTTTGATTTATAACACTTTAGACACTCCCGCATACAAAGGTATTTGAATTCTACCTACATCTGAAAATGTGTAATCTTAAGGTGACGCGTTGGATGAGAATTTAAATCCTTGTGAAACTCACCGTTGGAAATGATTACTGTGAAACAAATCGCAGTGATAATGCAAACAACTGTTGCTAATTAAAAGGTGGTAACAGTAACCAGAGTCCAGCGAAATGCCAGGTTCCCATTGTGTTCTACTGATCTCGGATAACATGAACCAAGAGCGCGGCCAAACTTGAGCCCCCAGGGACATATCAAATGACAGCATCACTTCGATCAACCTACCAACAGCTCTGTAGCTCCCAGTAAGCCATCGTCTGCTTAGGTGTTTACACAGTCCACATATTAAGTCGCAAAGTTCTATTTACCTTATGGGTCTGAAACCAAAACAGATTTGAATACCCCTGTAATTCAGAAATAACCGCGTTGCCGGCACTATTAAACCTTTTTTTTCACAGGTAATCACGTCAATAAAGTGCCTTCCCCGTTTGGCACGTACCATCACCGGTGAATAACAACTGGGGACGCGTTAGGTATATATTGAGACCCGCAGTGTCTTTAATAAACATCAATATAGGTCTGGAATGTTCGGAATAATACGCCAGTGAATATCTTCGAAACCAATTAAAAAGAAGCAGATCAGATACACACATGTAGTAAATGTTGAGGGCAATTAGGGAGAATTACAGTAATGGGCCAGACAGCAGACTGCGGCATCAGGACAGCATGAATTTCGAATACAGGTAAAGGGTGCCTTGAAAAATGTGGCGACCAGCCTGGTAAACACCATGTAATACCCAGTATGCAGCAAGACCAGAGACAGAGAGGATAAGCGCTCGAGAAGCCCAACGAACTACAACCCATGATCGAGATGCCGGTTTCACCCTACAACAGATAAAATGCTTCCTGGTAAGGCAGATATAAAACCTTTTTCTCGGAAGGGATTTTATACGCCATTCGAGCAGACGGTGGATTAAACACACCAACCCCCAAATCGAAACAGATACAATTACTAAAGTAGCGTAAATTACCGCCTCTTGATGAAGCATACTTTGATGACATAGAAGGGAGGAGAGTCCTTCTGTGTTAGTGACTTCGATTTTGAACACAAACTAAAAATGTCTTAAGGTGTACAATTGCATTTCTAATAATTCAAATAATCAGGAGATAATAGAATGAATATGTCCAAAAGAGCGCCCTTTAAAACCCCATTCCTCACGACAGTACAACTTCGACATGAACACCAAATGAGTGCGAAATAAATCACCCCCACCGTTCAACGGCATTAAGCTAACTAAAATAGGTAAAAATTCTACAAAAATATACCCAATCCCATGTGATTTGGACCTAAAACAAATTCAATTTGTGTGTTTAGCGACCCCTTTCGACCAAATAGTTCTAAAATTTAGCAGGATCTAACAATTAAACTCAAAAATGAAACAGTGTGCATATGAAAAATGCATTGTAAAACCTTCTGAGTTCAGCTTTATCGATGGTGGCAGCATGATTCCAGGCCTTCCTGATGCCAGCCACATGGCCAATCCCGACAACTGCTACGACAACACGGGGCAATACATCTAGCCCAGGCCACTCGGGGCACCAGCAGCAGCACTGGCGGAGGAGATGGGGGTGTTCTTCGGGATCTAACAGAACCTCCACCGTCGAATTTTCGCTCCTCTTGTCTGACTCCCTCCGCTTCTGGTCATGCTCCTGCCGCTGACGAACCTCTGCCCCCTTTTCCTCCTCATCCTCTTCAACATCTACTTCCTCCCCCCTTCGGTTCGCATCATGTCCTGGCTCTTCAGACGGCAAACCGCACACCTCCCAAATTGACCGGGCTAGGTAGAGATCCCGTTCCTCCAGAATAATGCGTGTCAACTCGGGGTAGTCACCAGCCAATGCCTTAATCAACTGCTCCAGGAGGTCCTCACTTTTCATTTCTTCAACATCCTCGGGGCTAGTGTAAGGAAGATAAGTGGATAAAATGCCGAATGTAAACTTGCTGCATCTGTTAGTTTCATTAAAAAAGTGACATATATTAATCTAATAGAGTGAAGAACTCACAAGCGTTAGCAGTTGACGTCTACTAAGCCAGTAGTGATAAGTACATGAGAGGAATAAGAACAAAAGCTACAGTTTCAAAGGTTGAAAAAAGGCACGCGTGCACAACCAGCAAGAACACAAATGGTCGATGGCTTATAACATAATAATGGAACATCACAAATAACACATACGTTATTTCCTCGAAGCCGAATAACAAAGAGAAGAAAAACCTCGTTTTCTGCCATAACCCCAGTGCATCCATTGCCCTCTGAAGGGTTACTTTAATTGGCCGATCCCCGAGAATGAGATGACAGTGGGCTTGCTTAGACGCCTAAGTAAGATATTTCAATTTTATGTCGGTATTTCCAATTTGATAGACGCAACTACAATAGTGCCCTTACTTCCTGAAACGCAGCACGAAATTCACCTCCAGGTGCCATTCCAATTTGCTCCATTATATACTTTGTAAACCGAAGCAAAAGATATTGCAAAACGCCGTTTGATACACCCATCTAGAAGCATTTTTTATGAGAAGCAGCATAAACATGCTCTTCAGAAAGTAACGCATTTCTGATCAGGAGCAATAACATAAGTCAGTAGCATAAGCCCACAAAAAACTAGCCATATCCCTGTATAAAACCAATAACCTATGTAGGAGAATGCAACAAATTGGAAACTGCCTTCTACGCATGAAATTTGGCGCCCGGCAGAATGTTCCTGTGATAACTTACTTGCTAATGTACCGCCAAACACATTCAAATAGAGAAACCTTTACGACATCATTACCCAACAACCGGACTCACATTTCTCACGTAGTCAACCAGGCTGTTTTCCCGAATTTGCCTTTTAATATCGTCTTCAGATAGAAGCATGGAATGACTTCGATTCCTACACAACTCAACAACCACAAAGTCAGGAAGAGTCTTTTCCATTATCTAAACCATTTATAACACTCACGAAATGACCAGTTCATACAAAACGAACATCCGCAATGCTTTCTTTGCTAAAGTGAGCCGTTCCTACCAAGTATACTTTTGTGCCGTTAGAACATTCTATTAAGGAAACCGTCTTAGGCAACTCGAAAGGAGTTCGCCTCACGATCTGGACGCATTCCAAAAATGAACTAATGGCATTCATTTCATAACTATCTCCCGTTCCCTCTGAATCTGAACAAGCCGCATAAGCATTCATCTGTGGCGTGTCAATGGCCATAGTGACAATTAAGGTCAAACGACAACGCGTGTTACTTCAGCCTGTCTACGCGCTTAATTATCTACCAATGAAAAACTCAACCTTATGAAGCTGAAGGATCTGGAAACAACTAATTACTTTCATTTAACATCAGTCAAAACAAGTGGTTCGTTAAGCTTCATAAAGCAAGTACACTTTATCTCAAGGCATTTTTAGTAAGTATGGAAGATTAGCATAATATGCCCCACTTTCGTATAATAAAGTTCCGAATAACCAGTATTATTACCAAACTGTATTATCACAAACAAATAATCACAATCTTACCAGTGCTTGCACATTTTTGTCGTAAGGCTTCATAGTCGCCTTGGCTGTATGAATATCACATTACATATCTTACCATTGGAAGACTTATAATTCTGTTTAGAGCTATTTATG
>NW_020170385.1:1022011-1321126 GCF_000524195.1 Echinococcus granulosus | reverse complement strand
GGTGTTTCTGGCATGGGCTAGATGCCAGGCCACGTGACAGTTAAACAAACAACTAATTTATTGTGCGCATTGTCATTTACAATATATTATTATATCTGCCGATTGTTTTTGAAAGAACTAAACGATTTTTACACCTTACGTATAGGCAATTTATTGGAATGGAACTTCAAATTTTGTATCCTCTTTTTAATTTCATCGTTTTCTAGAAAGACTGTTTTTTCATGTAACATTAATGTAAAGCAGAAATTCTGTTCAAAGACTACTTTTGGCCTCGTTAAGCTTGCTCTTTACCGTTGTTTGGTGGTATTCGATAAAAGTTGTAGAGACTTATGTACACCTTTTACTGTGGTGGACGATAAATATTAAGAGTGGAAAATTCGGGGATAAAAAGTATTTTTAATGTGACTACATACCCGTAATATACCATGGTATGTGGGTCCTGTGACTCAGTAGAGTAAAATTTGTAAAAGTTGTTGCTTTGTGGTTTGATGTATTTTTTAATTGGCTGTGCGGCGTCTTGACTCTTCTCTGAGGTGACAATAATCCAAAACAAGCACAGCTGGTGGTACGAGCCGCGCAGGCATCCCGTTAAACAGGACTAAGGCCATCACAAATGATTTGTTTTTTAGAGTTCCTTAAGCTGTTGTTGTTTATTCTGATAAAGTCCTGTTAATGTGTTGGAGTAACCTTACTGAAGCATTGGAAGTGGCAAGAAACCAAGGGTATTTTTTGGGAGTAAAATGGTTTCCATAAAAGTACTAGGATTTGGGATGTCATTAAGGCGTTTACCTTCTCATGCTTTTAGAACAAATTTTTCTAGGCCTCTTCGGTTAAGTTTATGGAATTATTTTGATTACAAGGATCTCTAAATGGAAATTTATTTGTTCTAACTCTAATAACTCCTCTTTCGCATAATATTAAAAATGACGTACACTTTCATTATTCTTGTGCGTAACATCAAAATTCTCACTTTTTCGTTTTATCATCATGCTTACGCATTTACAAGGCTGCAATCACCATTTGGTTAGTTCATGCGCCAATCACGGTAATCTAGGCTATTTCTGATTGGGCCTTGACCTAGAGTTAATGCAGTTACCTTCAAATAAACTGTCATCGACAGCCTCATTTCTGTCTGCAGCAGTTGGCGGCTATCATATATGACGAAACAAACTAAGCAAGACAAAGAGGGTACGAAGAAATCAAAGGAAAATGGGTCCAAAAAGGAGAAGTTGGTGTCCTCCGTAGCACCACTGATAACTACGGAATGCCAGCTTCGAAAGGTGATTAAAGATAAGAAAAAGGAAAATTATACTGTGGATGAAGCTAAGAATATTTACCATTCTGTACAGGAATCCAAATCTGGATTCCCAATCTACATGGCTTCTATTTACCCCGAGAAGGTGACGTTCAAACCTACTGAGAAGGGTAAAAAGATGAGACCGGTCGAATATACCACTATTGGACAAATTATTCAGATACCAGAAGACCTTCAGTCTTTCCTACTTCACGTCCCCAAATCTAAGAAAGCCAAGTCATTTACCGCTCTCTTTGCATGGCTTGATCCTCAAATGTCAAAAAGATTTGAAAAGATTGTTCATCAAGCTAACAATTCCCTAGCCATGGCTCCACTTAAGGACAATGTTACAAATGCACAAAATAAGGGTTCGCACCCAAGATCCGATGCATCTAATGCTGGCTATAGTAAATCATCGCTTCTCCAACCTCCAAATGCTCCCTACTTTGCAACCTCTTTATCCCCCTCTGTATGTGATACAAAGGATTTGAGTTCTGATCTTATTCGGGTATCTAAACGTGTTTCGGAGACCTACACCTATTACTGTCCAAACAGAACCTTTTACCGTAGTGGCAAAGGGGAAGAAAATCACAACACACAAGCTTCTAGTGGATCTACTTGCTCAAGCGATAGTTCCTATGGCGACGATTCAGAAGATTCAGATTGTATCTGTCGTGATAAGGAGTCGGTGTTTTACGGAGAGAGGATGTCACCCAAGTCGCAGTACATCGATCGACTGCTGAGAGCCACCGTACAAATGCAGAATGAAAACCGCTATTCTTAATATCACGCACACTTATTTGAAGACATTACATGCAACTGTACGAATATTGTCTATTTTATGTAATTAATGGTTGTTTAAATTAGGCGTATAATAATTACGCACTGCGTAACCGAATCTCAAGTTCTCTCTGATGCTTTCCATTGAAAGGTATCAGATGTATATTCAATTTGCCTTACATTAAAACATGAAATGGTCATTTGACAGTTAGCTGATAACAAAATAACTCCATCAATTAATGCAGAGATAAATTGATCGATGTACATGGGCATGCAACATTTAACGCTTTGATTCAAACAAAAGTCGTGAATTTATTGCATACATTCAAGGCATTAGATGTGGGTTCTTTCCGGTTCTGAAATGACGTCTTCGACCAACGCTGGAAATTGCAACACTCTTTAGAATATATTTGATGGTTTTCAATAATGTCTTTGTCTTATAATAGGGAGACAGATTAATTTACTTAATTTATGTATTCCAAATCTCCACCTGGAGCTCTAAAGGGATAATTTAAACAGCCATAATATACAACGTCCTTTTCTTTGCATCTTTTCACAGAAGCTACCTCCGCTGATATATGGGATAAAAGTGCATAAAAATGCAAGGCAATCACCTGTGATTTGATCCGTAATGCGTAATTCATTCATTAAATTACCAAAATCTACCATCTTTACTTCCGTTAGTGGTTCCTGGTTCTCCCAACAGGATTAGGAGATAAGTAGCAATTCTGTAAAAGTGTTCATTCATTGCATCTGGTTGAATGACATTGTCTCATTTTCGATATAATCAGCTCGTGCCACTCAGATGGAATATTCTTTTGAATTTTGTACTTCATTCCTTCATGTGAAAAGCGTGTGCAACTCCTGATTAACTTCATTGATTGCAGATGAAACACAAGCTCCCTTGACTACTGCTTGCATATCTATACCACCTCAACATAATCTTTAAATTTAACGCCATAAGCTTATTTAATTCATATAATGCCTATCATTTGTTATTAACACGTAATTCACAAAGTACTTTTTCAAAAAACTGCATAGCTAATGGGTTGAATAGAAGCAAATAGTTAACCATTCGAAATAGCAAAATGTAAACAACCTGAAGAATGTAAACTATACAGAATTCATAAGGCCCAAAATGATATCATGACTCAAGATAGTCTTATTTTTAGGTATATTACGTTCTCAGAAACTCATTGTAGTTAAATTACCTTTTGTCTGTTTTAGACGGTTGGAATCTAATGAGGGTACAAATAGTCTGGCACGTTTCAGCAAAGTGATTCGAATCTAAAGTGCAGATCGGCAGAAGATGCAATTATCGATGACACTTTTACTCTTTTATGCTGTCATCCAAAAATTTAAATCAAGCGGACTAACAGGTGTGAAAAGAAATGTCTTAAGTGGAATAGGTGTTCCACAATAAGACAAGTCATAGGTGATGTTGCTAACACTCAATAGGTTGCAAAAAACCTACTTTGTGTTTCATGCAACCAATCGCCTATGCCATTTATTATTTTTTGGTGAACCGACTCGTTTAGCATTTCTGAGGTAGCAGAAATACGACAGATGCCTTATGTGCAACCTCTACGCCAACTTCGAGTTCTACCACTCTACGTGCTGCATTCATCTGAGGTAACTCCCTTGAGAAAATTATGCTGTATGCCACTGAAGATTGAAATGTATGAGAACCGTAAGTGGAATTGTGTCTATGCCACCAGCGAGGATTTATAAATACCTAAGAATCATAGTGCTGTTCTATGAGAAGAATCAGTGACACAAATGCTAACCAAAATTCTATAAATCCTTTGTGGTAACAGCTCCAGCAAAGATTGTGTAATTGACTAAAGAACTATGAGTGGTTTGACTTATTTGTCTTGAAAACTTAGTAGCATGTACCATAGAAATTAAGGGATCGTAAGGTAACCAGAGCATTCCCTTGACTTTAGAAAGATAAATTGTGTTGCTAACTTGTTTGTTTGAAAAATTTACAGAATTCCAAGTCAGGCTCTATTTTTTAATGTTACAACGTTGCACATAAACGACATGAACCATAAATGTAACAAATTCAAAGTGTCGTTATGATGAAGTGTTGAAACCCTGTTCCAGTAGCAAACATTCTCGCTAAACAAATGTGGCCCCTGCAAGTTCGCCATAGGACAAAGCTATTATCATACATTAGCTTTAAGCATTCACTCGGACTCAATAATTCTGATCCACTTACATGTGGCAATTGGGCACAATACTGAATTAGGCTATAAAGTAATTACCTTTTGTCGTTGAAATGCTCTGCCATTGACTGATTTTCAAAGAGCCACACAAATTTTGCATTAGAATCACTTTTACAGAATATACCTGAATTTTTAAATTTAAGTAAGTAGTAAGCTATCATAAAAGTTCGGTGTAAATCAACGTGGTGGCTTCCTTATCGACTGCCTTAAACCCTTTAAAAACATGTCGTGGTTGTTTAGAAGGTTAGCAGATTTCTTAGTTATTTTCTGTTTAATGACTGTATTTAGTTTGGCAGAATGTTATGTGTACCCACACATGCATATATATACATGTATCGCATGGTCGTGCATAAGTGGTAAATTCGGCTTATTAATAACATCGGAAAGACGAGATAGTGAGCCATTCATTCAAATCTAAGTGCCCCTCACACCATTAAAAGGCGATTCGGTGCGAATTCAGTCAGTGATTCCACCCACACTTGTGAGTCAAAGTGAATGTAGCTAACACGAATCAAAGTACAGAGAGTGCTTAACTTGATAAATCTCATTCGAAAACAGAATTGTCGGTAAGAAAATAAAATTATTCCTTGGGCTAATAAACCACAGCTAATAGTGATGTCCATGGCATAGATATGATAAGGGTAGACATGCATTTTTAGGTTATATTTCTTCAAAATCATTAGGAAAAATAGCATTGTGTAGCGTGAAAAATAAAATTTAAAATGATATTGTCGCCGAACGACCGTGGGTCACCTAACCTATATTCTCATGTGAATGGAGGACCCCTTTTTTTAGCTAACCTCAATTGATATTTTCAACTTTAAACGTTGCTGTACAATCAAAATTTTTCCTTAAAATACCTTTGAGTGAGAAGTTGTTTAAAAATTTGTTGTTGATTCTGCACATTTTGATTAAAGAAAGGTAATAGTAGGATTTTTGAATGAGCATTTTGGGAGGCGACGTCACATCATCGTATTTCATTCACCATTTCAATGGCCATCGTCCCTATCTGACTTTTGAAACAAGGTATTTCAACAGATTGCTCGGAATGCAACCTCTCCCATGAGTACATCTTCTCGCTTTAATTTTTTCTTCTGGTCTTTTCTCGCACCAGTAGGAAGAGTTCCCTTGTCTTAATGTAAAAGGTAAAGACAGTGCAGTTACTCCTGTTTATCCACTAACACTGCCTGTTCAGACTTTCAGCAAAGTTTATCGGTTCATCATTGTTACAGCTAAGGGACTTTATTTCTGACTTTTTTGAATGAATGCCAAGTTATTTTTGGATTCATATTTTTACTCGCCATTTTGTTTATTTTAAGGGGTTATTTCTCACTATTTTACTTTTATTCTTCCTAACTGATCACTTATAATTATCCTTCTTGCCAATGACTACATTTTTTTAAATCCTTGTGCTGCAGTTCCAAGAATGATAATATTTACTCTTAATAAATGGAAAATATGACAGATTTTGCTATTCAAAATATTTCTAATTTTCGCCATCAAATTATCCACGTGAACCAAAGGAAAGTTAATAGTCAATAAGTTAACGTTACATATAACATCTTATTCAAGCATTGGAACTAGATTTCAATCTCGTCGCTACAGAAAATCCGGTACAACTAAAACCGAATATGATAACCCATAAAATCGTGTCCGAGACGGTAACCCTTACGAAGCTGCAGAAGATGGAGGTGGAGAATAGGTGAGAGACACGGACGAGCAATCCGAAATGTCACTAGACGCTTTTGAAGTAATATCGTAGATAGTTACTCTGCTATACTCCTCCCTTCTTCCACCGTCCTTGGAGCATTTGACGCGTTTTACAACGTATAACTCAGGACTGCTGAAGCCCTGCTTCCCTTGGCTTTTTGTGACACGAGGCTCCGACTGTGAACGGTTTTGCATCGTCTCGCGCATAGCCTTGGGTACAACCTGCTTTTTCACATAGACCGAAGTCGTCGGTCCACTCGAGCTCATCATCGGTGTTTGCAATTCTAGCTCGCCTGTCGCCTGACACTGAATGGCAGAGACCTCCTGCATAGATTGTTGAGGTGGCAGTGAAGGCTCTCTTGGCATTCGGTTGGTTGCATAGCAATTGAAAATGTTTCGGAATCTTTCCAGTCCATTAGGCTCGATAAAGCGAATAAGCAGAAGTTCTTGCTTCCTTCTTTTAAGCTTACGTGCCATAATAATGCAGTCTGACTCGGACATTTGATTAAAATTAACTAGATTTTTTCGGTTAAATGTAGCAGTGGGCTTCTTGTCTGTAGATTTTCGAAAAATCACCCTTTTCCTTGTGACTTGAAGTGTCAATGGGTCAACACGTGTGCTTGATGTGATTTTATCCAGAAGATGCCGAATTTCTTCATCCGAATATGGTGCAGGCAAAGGCGTCCGGTAAACGAGATCCACCTCAGCTTCCAATTCGGGAGTTTTCTTGTAGAAGCTTGGCATTATTTCTCGAGTTTGTGAGCGAGCATTTGTACCAATTAATTCATCCCTTTTATAGGCGAAATGGAAATCGAATCGGGCAGGTTGCTGTTGTGTGGTGATAAATCTGGGGAAAAGCGCACATCACCTGAAATTCATAAGAAAACCAGAAAAATCACATGTAACTCGAAACGGACTCTGGAATTTTTGAATTTCTGTAGATAATACGCCCTAAAACCTGTGCCTAATGAGCATTTCACTGTCGGATTAAAAGATACAAGCATCCGCAATGGCTTTATTTATTAAAATACACATTTAAAAACATCGCAAACTATCCAACCTTCATTGCACTCCCATTGTGAAATTAATAAAATTTGACCTTTTTCAAAGTTGCATCTATTATACGCTTAAGCCGTGAGCTAACAATGACCACTCTTGAATGTCTTTTTCGCATATCTATGGTCATTATTTAATCAAACTGAATGGTTGAATATTTGAGGGACAAAAGCCTCATTTATAACCTTATAATCTGTGGATTTATCATGGTTGGGATATAGTAATCTAGTGAGGCAGAAAAAATCATTTCATTTACAGGGAGGATAAGCAAAAGTATTATGCTCAGGGTGGCTCTGGGGATTCGGCAGTTATACACAAGGCTCATTCAAAGCCAACAAATAATTAAGGATTTCATAGTAAGACAATAATTAGATGTGCTGATAATTCTAGTATAGCTTAGTTTGTGCCATTTCCAGTCAGTAGGATACCATCTACTTCATTTTTACAACGTTTTGCTGTGTATATCCATGTGGCAAAATTTTAGTTCTACTTTCAACGGTTAGTAGTACTATTGTCAATTTCGCCTGCAGTTGGTTGACCGTAAACCTTGGTGTTGTAATCAAAATAAGCCCAATCAACCTCCTAAACAAAGCAGACTTATAACTTTCTCATCCCAAGTTGAGTCGATTGCTATTTGCTTACAAATTTACGGCTCTAAATAATCGGCGTATAATATTTATGCGAACATTAAGCCACCATCTCATTCATTGTTTTGAGGCCTTTAATCAATGTTTCGTAAGAATATGGATGATCCCTTAGTTACACATCCACTAATATAAGTCCAAAATTTATGCTAATTGCTTTTCTTAATAAATCATCAATATTCGTCCTTAATATAAGTTAATAAAAATCTACAAGTTGGTCATTCGGTTAACAATAAAATTGTTGCGCTAGCCAAAGCCCTAATTCTTTAAAGGTTATTTTAGAAAGAATATTCTAATTTAGTACAGAATAAGCTAAAACATTACAACTCTAAAATTTTGAATGATATCTAGGTTTCTGGTGCGCTCACCAGTGGCCCAGGTAAATACGAGTACTCGAACAACCAACTTTATCTCCAAAAACAATCAGTGCAATTATTTTTTTATTCTTACTGGTACCAATTCTGCCTAGTTTATGTTGCTATGGTAGCCATTGTTACCTTGGCGACCGAAACCTGCATAGCTCTATTCGCGAGCAATCGTTAGGTGCTCTTGATGCCTTACGTCTCTAACTTGCTCACTTAAACAGACACCAGTAGGTAATTTGAAAACTCCTGAGTAGAACACGCGAATTCGGTGCCATACGCATTTGAGTAAATGTAAGCTAATTGCAGAAACTGTAGACAATTTAAGTATGAATCTACTGGGTTTGAAAAAACAATAACATCAAGGTGATGGGCTACCATTATCCGCTTTCAAGTACCGTTCTTCTTTGCTTGAGAAACTCTGAGGGATTTGCAAACTTTATTGTAAAATAGCGTGCCAAATTAATCCGAGTCTTCGTCCGCTACCAAAATTCAGTCTTATATTATTCAAAAAGACGTAAAATTACTATTTATATTGGTAAGCCTAGTCCAATTTCTCCATGATTGGATATTAATATTTTCCTGTGGTGCAAAAATGTCAACCGCGTTCTTAAGTTGAGCGGCATCGAACTATTATTGGCTGATTTTGTCTAACAGTAAGGAGTGAATAAATATTTTATTTTAATTTGTGGCCTTAGTTACAGCCATAAATAATCTTGAATAACATTTTCATATTTTCATTACATCAGTCAGACTTCGAGCAATAAAAGATTACACCAAATAACGGTAAGTTAGCCTTAGGGAATAAAAAAGAGTGTAGACTCCTGAATATTTATAAAATTAGGTGTGCAAACCATTGTAAAAACTCAGAAATGAATTTTATGAGTTAACTCTGAGAAGGCTCAAGTATGTTTATTTGTCACTTACAAGAAGTTGGACATCTTTGGGTATGCGAATCGATCCTCCTCCTCCCGCAATATCTCTCAAACTACCTTGCATATCCAGTAAATATCTTTTCCAGAAATTATCATGCTAACAAGATGCAGAGCAACCCTCGTTTCCTTGTAAATAAACGGAAGCACGTGTCAGCATTCATTTAACTTTAACATAATGCTATGGTGTTTAGTACCTCATCTTGTTACGTATATAAAAATATTATTTAAAATGCCAATTTTAAGGCCCACTTTTGTTAAGCTCCAGCGTTTCCCATCGAAAATGAGAATGTGATAAGCTGTGGCTGGTTGGCACATAAAGTTTCTTGCGGGACTACCCTTAATTTAGTAGACGAACGCAATTCGTTTACTCTATGGATGAAAGAAAGCAAGAAGGCCAAAGACATTTAAGCTTCACGTATCTCCTTTCAGACTTGCATTAAAACTTTAAAAAAGCATTTAAAGTAACCTTCAGAAGCACTATATTTGCTCATTTATTTGAAATTGCATATTTATCCTCATTATTTCTCTGCAATAAGTTTGATCACCTCATATATTCATTAGCATTTTAGAAGTAGTTTATGGTGGTAGACTATGACAGACTTCAATACGAAGCCATCTTAACTACCAATAAAACTTTCTGCCTTTTGACGCAAAGAGATCCTTCGATAAATAAGATCTAAAACTAGTTAATCCATCTAGACTAAACAGCTTAAGAGCTTCCTAAGACGTTAAGTTTACCTTGCCTGTAAGTGCTACTTAGCCCTCAAATTTTTTAATGTAATCAACCCGCCGCATTTGCTCGGCCAATCGGGTGACAGTAGGCAGCCATCCTGATTCCGGCTGCCATAGCATTTGCAAACTTGGCACAAAGCCATCTTCCCAGACTGCCGCACCCTTCACGGAATGCAAAGCAGCCAATAGAAGCTCTCCGTTTTCGTGGAACTCAGGAAGGAAAGTTAACACCGTGCAATGTTGTATTAGAAGCTTACCTTTCAATTTGTGCTCTCGGATAATCAGTGAATATAATATTTAATCTAGTGCAAAACAGTTTCTTTAAGGAATATAGGCTGTTCTTTTCCTCACCATAAAATACTCATCGATAAACTATTTGGAAAAAGGCAAGATCTTTTTTAAACATTGCTGTACTCAGTTCCTGGTACTCTGATTTATTAACTTATTTCAGTACATATGCATTCGTCCCTGCACATTTAAAAAAATGCTGTTCAGCTTAAGCTACTTTCTCCTAACACAGATTGCATTCGTTCAAATATATGTGCTGAATTGTGAGTTTCGGTCCACTTGTCATACTTTTGAAATGCCTGCTTATTATTGTGCCTTCAATTAACTATCTGTTTTGATGGGGATAGTGTGCTGCACAAGTTAATTACTGTTGCATCCAGCGTTGTTCATTTTGATTTGAACTGGTAAATTTATCTCGCATTAGAGGATTGTTATTTTGGGTATTATTTTACAGAGAGGAAGGTTTAAAATCAAATATTTTGGAGCATGAAAAATTTGTAGATGAATCGTACTTTTTCATTATATATTCATAACACATAAAGTGTTGGCAGTTACACTATTTAAGAGGAATCGTACCTACACCAACCTGATCGAGGACATTACAGAGTTCTTGTAATCCGAGGGTTTTATTTCCATTTGAATTTATTTTTAAAATTGCATTCTAAAATAAAAAATTTCACTAAAGAAAATAAGTTACGTAGTTACAAAATTGCGGCTTCATCACTTGTTGAATTATTCTCGTGGGCTTCTGCACGCAGGTGTTTAGAGGAATAATTTCACATTTTCTTCCACTTCCACAGCGGCTTCTGCGATCAAAAGTTAACCATCTAGATGCAAATCATGATGAACGGGTTTGTAGAAAATTATGGACTTGTCAGCGGCCTCAAATTTGCGGAGATTTGACCCGGTTTTCAACAGAACTGCTTAATGTTGGTTGTACGACCGCTGTGGTGCGAAAGGTAGTCCAAGTAACAATGGTCTGCCAATAAATACGTTGCCCCATTTCCGATAGCAATATTTTGTTTGGTGAGAAGTCACATCTGAACGAGTTCAGTCATTGTTTTTATTTTTTTTGTACAGTAAATTCGGTTTTTAGTTATCAGAATTATTAACCATTTATGCTGTCTGACTATCAGCAACAATTCAAGGCATTGTTTACTTAAATAAGTCGAGTAAAATGACTTCAAATTGGGCGATTTATTAACTGATATTCGTGGATGATGTTTTTGACCATTCCAGATATCAACAACTGGGTTTGTGGTGAATGAAAATGACTGCAAAATGAATAACGACAAGCGCAATGTGACCGTTGCGGCGTAAATACTACGAATTGAACCAGAGAGTGAGAAATCAAAGGTACTCCAATTGTGCATTATAGGGATCAGATATTCATATTTGTGAATGAAAAACAGCGAATGGATTTTTTCACAAGGTTCCCTTACTATCTTGGAGATGAAGTCGTGTGATGGTTATCTTTTGACGTCGCATTGTCTCTTTTATTTCCTTTATTATTGACGGTGCATCAGCATTCATACCTGACAATCAATGAATAGTATTATGGGTGCTATTTGCTTGAACTTCAACTAAAATGTGTTTAAGGGAAAAAAAGCCTAATTTCTTCAAAAATGATCCTGCTGGTTTTTTTTTCATACCAGGGGATAATACGCTGAAAGTTTAATTTGGATGGTCATATTTCCAGGTTTTCTTATATTTGACCTGAATTTCGCATTGAGAATGGGGAGTTACGTGGCTATTTATGCAAGTCTTTTTACATTGTCTGGATTTTGGTTATAATTCCATAATCGCCCAAAAGGGCGTACTTAGCTGGTCGAATTTCAACTCACTTTTAAAGACGGCAATGGATTCATAAAAATGGCACCCTTGGAAGCATTTCAGTTCACCATATGTTTCCATAGCGCTGCATTTATCCCATTTAATATATTACGTCGACGAAAGAAACGTCAAATCTAGCGGTTCGTTCAAATGACGCTTTGCAAGCTACAAATGAAGATGATCCATTGGTGACACTTTTGTTTTACATCACATAATCACCAGGCCTGAGTGGAAATTATAATTTTATCAATTGGTTAATGGTTTTACCACAATGATTACCCATTAACAGTTAGCTAATGTTGTGTATCGCAATGCTACTGGTCGATTCCCGTGTGTTAATTATTATTCCTGGGTGACTTTTATATATTTGTATTTATTTGCTATCTTCTAATTGATATCTTAACCACAAATCTTAAGGGGACTTACAGAGGTTATCACTACTGGCCTTACAATGATTTGTCAGCATCATAAAAGGGAACGATAACGATCGAATTTAAGGAACCTGCAAATTTTATTATACGCTTATGAGCAGGTAATGAAATCGTAACTGATTTCATTACTTTTAGTAAATCAGCAAAGTGCTATTCCCACTGTAACCGAAAGTTGAATTTTGATTTTATGTAATGCAATTGTTATCCCCTTGAAGTTTATGTGCTTACAAGCGTCAAAAATGGTTGAAGAATGATTAAAATCAATCACCGGAAAGTCTTGTTAAAAAAACATTGGGGATTATTTCTGCCAACAATGTGTTTTTTCGAATGTACACAGATGACACAACCGTAAATTACTAGTTCATGTGAAGTAATGACAAACTCCCAGTCAGGAACTTTGAGCAAAGCCTATATAGCTATTAAACGACCCTGACAAATTCATTTAGGCAGTTCTTACGTGCCTGCGGAATACAGATGTCAGGACACCATTTGCTGAATTACATTCAGCTAACTCACACTGGTCAAACGGTATCTTTATAAAGAGTGATGGAATTAATTAGGTAAGCACCTAGAGCGCTTACTTGATCTTGTCAACACTTAATATCATCTAACGGATGGTAGCATCAATTGTGGCTAATGGGCAGATGTAACAATTAGAGCATTTGTTGACTGGGAATAGTATTAGTTACCTTTGAGGTTAATTTATTTTCCATACCGGAATACCATGTTGCCCAATTTGCATAATTACTTCCTTCGGGCGCAACCTGGGCATAGAAACAAGGACTCATCAATTTCACAGCTACATACACCCAGGTTTTCTCTTTTAAAACGATTACTGATAAAACTGTGTGTTTTAATGCTCGTGTGTTGACATTTGACTTTAGGACACGCTTGGCTCCACATCGCCCTGGAAATCATAGAAGTCAAATGATTTCTGTTTGCTTATCGCTCATTGGCATTCATTTAAAGATCATGCCTTCCATCACTATTTTAACGTAGTGCGCTGGGCTTGCACACACTTATCATTCCCAATCTCATCCATTCACATCAATCTGCCTCCCTAATGGAGATAGGTTCACCACAGTAAATTCAACTTCCCCAATTACAATGGTAAACATCACGAAGAGGGGATCCCGACCCATAATTAATGGCTGACATTTACACGAGGCAGCAATATCAGCCGTCATACTGATTTACAAGTGCGTAAATCTTGAATGATGTATGCGCGTTGGTTTTTGCGTTTCAAGAACACATTCAGGTCTAAGCTATCATTGTTTCCTGATGATTACGGTGCCTTTGCAAAAATTCACCGCGAGGAAAGCATGTGATACCAAGTAACAAGAGAAGAACCGCATGCACACGCTGGAATGGGGGCGCCCGCGCTTGCTGTTATCCATAGCCTTGCCGATATACAACTGACTCATCCAACCACACTGCATACACCAGCCTGCGGTTGGCAAGGTTGGAAGGTCACAGACTCATACACTCGAGTAAGTGATAAGTAACTACGATGTGCCGTTGCGGTACGCCTACAGGTAGGTGTCTGACTCTCAACCAAGAGTCGACAAATGCCCGACATTGTTTTATGGTCTATCCTTACTATAGTTGCCCTTACACCAAGAGGTAAGAGATAGTGCTGAAGACCTCTGCAGGCTGCATATGGGGCTCCATGTAAGCTGGGCTGACATTAAAGTGTACCTTCAAGCATTGGGTTGTGTTGAAATGAGCTATGTGGTCAGTTAACCGCATAGCAATTTACCGTCAGCACAGTTCTCTCGTTTGTACTTGAAGACTAGTTAAATGTGCCGCACAAAATTTCTTCTTCGGTAAACGGATTGTTGATAAGACGAGTAATAGCTACGATCTTGCCCATAAAATGCGTGTACTCCTTCCAGAGAATCCCAAAGTAAGGCATGTGATTGAAGGCACTTACCATCCTGCACTAAATCTTGTGGAAAATTAATGTTACAAGCAGAACTGAAACTACCAACTTTCCTAGTGTGTTAAAACTACGTAAACAAAAATCTTCCATGTGAACTAACGTCAGTAACATCACAGAGAAGGAAGCACAACACTGACCTAAACCCCTTTCCATCCACTGTTACAGCTTAAAAGTGCTACGCTATTCCCATTCACTTGGAAGGTCCGTTCTGCTTTACTTCCAGTACAATTATTTTACAATCTATCGAAATTGGATTGAATCACAGCCATCAATGGAATCAAGTCCTTGTGAAATCAGTAGCCACAACCTAGTAATCCATACAGCAAAACAAAGGCCGTTGATCATCCCAAGATTAGAAGATATCGCCAAAGCATGGATGGATAACTAACGCATCACTCATCAGCTAACAACGTGGCACTTACACATGCAAACACTGAAGAGTCACCCTCTGCTTGTTAGCACATGTGTAGGGTTCCTCTGCGGAAGAATGCACCCTCACAGGAGACACTTGGCTAAAAATTTCCCGCCATCAAAAAGCGTGAGACACCAGACAGGAATACTTTGGCCCAGGTTCAGGCGGATCAAAAGGAGTTGCGAGTTGAGTACATCCAAGTCATTTTGAAAGAGCCTACGGCAGCCTACCCCAATGCGTCATGTGATGGCAAAACCACCAATTAAAGTAGAATTGAATTCTACCGTTGTCTGATATGCCGACCTTCTTGGCCTATAATAGACCACTGGATAACAGCTACTGCATCAAGAGATTGACCGATTTATTAGAGCTGATGTGGCTTCAACCCGCACACAAGCTAAAAGAAAGGTCAAGGAAGGGGGAGGCCAACGGTAATATCACTGAGTAAGCTATAGCAAAGTAGTTCGACCTATCTCAGTATTTCACCAGGTAGTAAACCATAGGAATACCACTTCAAAGGCATAATAAGCGACACGAAGTAAGCGTTTCAAGTTTGAAAAGGATAGTTGAGGAAATGGTATCAAATGAAGTAATTAATATTGAAACATTCAAGAATGCGTGGAATAACAATGGGTCAATAGTTTGTACAATAAGTTATTAACAGCAAGAGGGAGTAATGCAAAATGGCAATAATTTATGCAGATATCACCATTAGTGATTGGAGTGTGTGCGCTGAAAGCCAGTTTACGGATTGCTAACTGATAGGAAGGACAATTACAAGAAGTCTTTTAAAGGTGTGCATATGCAAATGGGCACTTATGTATGCACAGGTTCATAAGATTCCATGTCGGGTCTATCCTTGGCAGCGCAGCAGAGGATCATCGAGAAGACCAGCCCAACGAGCTAAAGACAAACAGCAGTCATCAGCCTATCGGTAGACAGACAGATGGCAACTAAACCATACAGTGGATTCATAATGCAACCTGAATTTCCTGCTGTGTGCCTAACAAATATCCTAAAACACCAAGCTACATGCACAGAAATATCTCTTCCGAGATGGAAAAAAGATTACTTTCAATTTTCATAGGAGTTTCAAATTAAATAACCAAAACCTCACACCAGAACCACATGGATACGTCTTGCATTAATTTACAGGGATAAAAACTTGCCTGAATAACAGCCAATCCAATAATAATAGCACAGAGTATCAACGTATGTTTCTCAATCTCATTCGTGCGTTTTTCGCAACCCTATTGGAGAGGATAATTTATTCAGACAACATAAATTAAGGTTAATTAAATCGGCAGACCATCACGAAATTTGTGTGCTAAAGGAATTGACTTGTAAAGGCAAAATTTCCGACGATAAAATCACGATTTTTCTAGTAAGAGGCAATTCATAAACTTCAAGAAACTGCATAATTAGATGGACTATGCCAATGATGCCGACGAAGTTATGGCATTAATAAAAAGTACAAGTGTGTTCAGCGGTTTACCATTAAACTAGCAGCAAGCATGTACAGGGACGTCTCTATACGCAATATTCCAAAAAAGGAATTATTTATAAACTTAATGAAAAAGAAATGGTCTTATTGTATTCATAGAGTATCATTTCGGTGTTATGGCAATGGCATTAAGTGACTGGAACACTATTTTGAAGGCATAAACAGTAAACCTATTAATTTGTCCAGACTTAATGTGGAGTTTTGTGTTAGACATAATTTTAACAAATAAAGGGACGTTACACCATCAGACAATAGTTTAGAATCAAGAAACCAAAGTCCATACAAAACTGTACTTCACACATCTAGAAAAAAGAATCTCACGATTTCTGTACACTCAAGGATGTGCACCTCAATACCCAGAAGGTAAACAGTCAACTTACTGGAAGGGTTGAAACGTCACATTCAGCGTATCCGCAGCAGGACTTAGGAAATGCTTTATGCCCATAGTCACTCGGACCCTTATAGCCGCAGCAATGGAACTAATGCAAAAAACACAATCTGATAATTTTCAAAAAAAGTGATTTTAGCTACTATATTCATGAAGACAATTAAAGGCATATCGAAGTAAACCACACAAGGTACGTTGGAGCGTTACCAATTTAAAAATACCAATATATTCTTGCACATTACCAAATGGGTTTTCATCGATCGTTTATGTGGTTGAAATTAAATAAGAGAACCGAGATCTTATAAACCGGATCAGATAACTTACAGTCGCTTGCACAAGATCGAGCGAAGTTAATTTTTCAGTAGGTTCGTAGTCTTCGACAGCCTTTTTCAGGTATCTGAGAATGTGTGTTCGCACCTATAGAAGTGCAGCTTGACAATTAAACATGAAGTAGCCATCAAAGCTGCTGATACAATTGTACTCAAACGTAACTGGAAATCAAGCAAATATTCAAGTGCTGAATAGTAAAAGACGAGTACCTCATCTTTGAAAACGACACCAGCAATCCCAGTAGCGACTTCGGCGGCAAAAACAAACAGGAGGAATGTAAAATACATTCCCAGGCAGCATCTGTTGTATCGCAATGCGCCCCAACAACCACATACTGCGAGAAACACCGGAACAATCCCCAAAATGGTTAACCCAATACACGGATAAGCCAGGATACTTAACTCCCCGGAAGCGCTGCTAACGTATCCTGACACCAGGAGGTATATACCCAGCCCGACGATGGCGAGGCCAATGAGCTAAATAATAGGTAAAATAATTCAAAGAAGCATACATAGTGAAGAATGCATGCAAGTGAAAGAGCGATAACATAACAGCGGATTAGATGCATGCCAGTAGGAGAATGGCATTGCGCAACTGTGCGGGCCACAACTATGCGTGGGCGTTCAGACGTCCAATTACCGTAAACGTCAACAAACGACGCAAATCAATAGAAATTAAGGCAATCCAGAAATAGTTGAGCCGCAACGAATGTCGGTACAAATATGCTAACGCCTCAACTAGTCAGATTAAGCGGTCAGACAGCAAAAGTACACACTAATTTTGTAGTGGCCATCAAGAACTGGTGATGAGTATAAGAATATTGCGAAGTCAATTTTAAAAGGAAAATCAACGTGAAATAGTCATAGTTAACCAAGAACTCGCGGTTCAAGGAGGAAACAGCATCTACCAAGTTTTCAAAAGACCCGATAAAAGTAGCGAATCCTGACGAACATAACCTTCAGACGTAAAAGCAAGAGGTTGCTATCAGCCAGCTACCATACTTATCATGTACAAGATACCAGATACTTGTTAGAACTCAAAAAGGTGGGACAAGGAGAAAGGGTCAACCAACTTTAGCGATTCAACTTCATTCACCATACTCAGAAAAAAGGGAAAATCACTCTCGATGATACTTAGGGAATTTTGCGGACTAGTATCAATACTGATTAAAAAACAAGTAATTGGTCCAGCTTCCATAATTGGAATGTCAGCTACATATCGGAAAAGGACTTAAATAGTGCGCAAAATGGCCGGTCTGAGTAAAAAAGTCCAAACCCACAATAAAAAGGAAGTTGAAGAATATCATCAGCGCCCTGATACAACCGGCACACGTTTTCGACATCTTGAGAGAACCCACAAAACGGGCCAAGCCAGATTCGCAATAGCGCCAAAGACCAGCACATTTGGATTAACTAAAAGTGTGTCAATTTAAAAGTGGATGCACAAATAAATTCAGCCATTCATGCAAATCCATTACTACTTATTAAAAGAACAGAGAATTCCCATTAAAATCAGGATATGAATACTTTTGACGATGTGGTAATTTAAAAAATTTGTTTTGCCAAAATAATGTACAGCTTTTGTAGTAGATATTAAAGAAGTCTAACAGATTTTACACTTAGCTGATGCAAAAATACAGTAATTTTCAAATCCCATTTGGGTTAAATTGTGTTGTTTTGGTAGCTTTGCACTTGCATAAAAGTATTCCTCAATGATAGGGACTGTCTGGTTCTAACTGAAGCATATTTATCCAGCAAAAGTTTGCCATTTATATGTATCACCCCGAGACTTCCTTGGGGTTAAAAGATGACGTCAATCTCATGCAGAGCGTGTATCGTCCACACCTCACAGGACTTGGGGCTACTGGCATAGCCCAGAGGCTAGCCCACCTGGCCAAGGTACAATGGTGGGAAACCAATGCGGTCCCTTCGCCAAAACCGCGAGCTAGCCATACAATTACGGATTACATCACCTCCTCCTCTTCCGCACATCGTCCTTGACTTTCCACTTGGTTGACCTCCTGCGTCAGCCATCACAACGTAATCAGTGCTGTGAGGAAGCACCCACGAGCCAAGCCTCACAGTCATCGAATTTCCATGCAGCTGAGAAGATAATTGACCGCAACGTCACTGACCTCACTTGGCCATTATACTGGATTTACAATTTAGTCCTTTGTGGGAATTGTATTGGGGAGACGAGGGAATGCGCTGTCTATCACGCGTGTCCGTGGCTAGTTGTAGGCCTGCTGATCCAAAAGCAGAGTCATATAACAAAGGACAGTTTAGCATAGTTTCGTGGGAATGCGGTCTTGCATCCGTTCCTCCTCGCCCCTTTTCCTCATTCCAGAGCTGCCCAGTCATATCCATTCGGCTGTCATCTAGCTAGTAGAGAAGAAGTCCACGTAATTTGTATCTTCATGCACATACGGTAGACAGCGCCGTAACGGACTCTTGCAGATGGTTCATGGCTAGTGTCACTTTAGTTGTTAATAGCGTTCTATGAGAACACGGGACTGAGGTAGTTACCAAAGGTGGACGTCATTTTTAGGCCTTCCACTTGGGGCCGTTGTAGATTCGCCCATCCTCAGCAATGTACGCCACTTCCGTCACGGCAAGATGTGTCACCCAGTAGTAGAACTTATGATAACTGACTTTTTAAGATCGGATTTGCTTGTCATTGCCACCGACGTAGCGTCTTGAGACTCTCTTGAAGACGAAGGAAGACATGATACTGGGGCAGAATATCTATTGTCGGCGTACAGAATGGTGTGGGGCTACTGGCATGACCCGAAAGCCAGCTAATCCAGTACAACCTGGGAAGTCCACAGCTTTCGCATAGTTCAACACAGAGTTTGAAATTCTGTCACATCATTACATTTAAATTTATAAATGACAGGTAACAATAATTGTGTAATATTTGGAGTTCTAGGAATCTTTGACTATTTTTCCAGTATTATAACAAAATCCACTTTATGCTGCACCATTAGCCACATTTTAGAAAAGTGCAATCTCCTAATAAGGTTTACAATGTCCACCAAAACTACCATGTAGTAGTGTGCATTTTGAAACCGTCAGCCCAAAACAGACTTCTTCCGTTTTGGTTGTGTTGCTATAGTGATGAACAGAGTCTTCAAATTGCGTGTTTTGGGTGCTGCAACCCATAAAATATCGAGTGGATTTTAGTCATCTTCAAAATTTTAAACCCGATGATACTATTACCGATTCTGCAGTACATTAACCAAAAATGATACAAGCGTATATTGGAAACGGCGGAAATATCAAGTGACATTAATAGCATACCCTCGCTTTAACCTTATCAAGGACATTGACATGGTGTTGGGATTAGTAACGTGGAAATGTAGTAGGTTCGGTGAATTTGACATCAATTACATCAACACTATTAGATTTTAGAATATTCATGATTTATCGTTTTCAGATCAATGGGAACACAGACTTCATGATTCCATTAATATAGTAATCAAGCGATAAATTCCTACACAAGCTTTGCTTCCTGCTTTGGGTTCGTCATTTTATTAGGCATTAAATCTAGATAGTAACTTTCATGCTTGATTTTCAGCTTGCGGATAATCACATCATAATAAGAAAGGTTCATTCTATTGTGCGAAATCGACAACCCTTTGAAAGGCATCCTAACTTGGCCCTTTTTATACAAGTTGTTGTAAGTCGCCTCTAACTGGAGTTTCTGTGTTTGCAGGCAGTTTGGATCCCCTCACAGGAGACGCCTCCATTTATTGACTTGTGTGAATCAACACGGGAGCGTGACGCGCACGTGCTGGCCCCACGGCCGACGAGAGGAAACCAACTGAGTGCGCGCCCGTGTCCGAGTAGGTGGGTCGTCTTAGTCGCATGCATTCATAGGATAGATGAACCTAGACCTAAAAATGCGTTCTAGCGCAATTGGAGTGTAACTAAACTCGATGCCAAGTAATCAGAAGCGACTAAGCGGGGGACAGTATCTAGGATGTTCGCAAAAATAACCACGGAATCAGAAACTTCCCGAATTTTGAAGGAAAACCTCCTGGGATTGCAGATCTTCTCACCACAAATGCTGCAGGAATTTTTGAGGTTGTGCTCTACTCACGATTAGCTTACTTTTTCAAATGAGAAATGCTGTACCCTAATATTAATTGCTTGGGCAAAATCAAATTTTTCTCCTTTAACTGTGTCGACTTCAGGTCCAGATCATAAATCTCAAAATAAACAGCGAGAAATCAATTATTCCTAATTTTGCACAGACATATTTCCTGTGCCTCACTTAGTAGCATGCATTGCTGGCAAGTGATAACAGTGTTTATTTGGGAAGGCTTAAATGACGTGTTTCTATCATGCCCCAACTGATGTCAAAAAATAACTCGCATTACTTATTGATCACTTGCTTTACTAAAAAAGGAAAAGCTACAGGTTTGATGTGATCCATAAATGACTAACTAAAGCCTAAACTATTTTTTAACTTAAAAACCAGCATCCTTCTTCAATTTTCTGTTCCTGTTGCATATATTTAAGGGGCTTTAGCTGTTGCAGTTCTTTAGGTGACGCCCTTTTGTCCCCAGCTCACCTGGCAATTAGTAACCGCTTTTCCCAAGCTCCTGTCCTTCCAGCTCTTCCCACGACGAAGGAGGAGGAGGAGGAGGAAAAGGAAAAGGAATATGTATGCACCCGCGTGTTTTTCAGCGTTTGCGTAAGCTGTAACTGGAGTTTGCTGAGGTAGACTTGGCGGAATTATGGGGCAGGGGTCAGAAGTGGTTACGCTCTCAAATAGGGCCATTAATTACTTATGTGAAGAGAGGCAGAGTGCGTTTACGTGTGAGCACATACAAAGCAGCTCGCCCTTCCCCCCCCCCCCCCCACCCCTTGGGAAGGGTTTGTGTCGACGGGGGAGACCTATAGACGTCTGTCACCTCCGTAACAGTGTGTGCCACGTGGAATGTTTACCCCGCGATACCTTGGGTTGCTGAAAGCCAAACAACCGGCTCACAATCGACCTGCTTTATTCATGAAGCCTATTGTTACAGTGTTATCAATGCACTCTTCTTGACTTAAACGTATGGAAATACATTACTTATGTTGTGATCACTCTGGCCTGCTTATCGAAACAAGCATCGTTTCCCTGTAGAATAATTTTAGAGTTTATTAAAGCATGCCAAAACTACCTAATTATCAAATCGAATCTTTGATCTAATGAGCATAGAAACTGAAATCGCTTTTGTAATATGAACAGTATAATTGTTTACGTCTTAAAGCAACCTTTTACTCTCCAATAGGTTCCACAAAGAGTGACAGTCACCTAATAATACGCAGAATGCACACTTGAATTCATAATTAAACCATTTTCAACCAACCCTTAACAATACTACATAGATCTAACGCAGTGCAATATCTACGGCTATTCGCTTATGGAGTTCCCCAAGCGCGACATCATTCACCAGGAGCATAGATGCATTGCAGCCCTCAAAATCTGATTGAAAATAGCATCTTAATGTCAATAAATTAACTGTACGAATGGAATAGCCGTCTTTTTTAGAGCTGATAACAGTGTGATTTCATGCTATAGTTACTGAAGGTAGTTATACTAAAAAGTAAACTAAAGCTCATGCCGTTTAATACCACTTTAATGTTAGTTTTCCTTGAAAAGTGCTTCCGTTTTATGCATCACGTTCATGAGCGCAGGGTTTTCCGTTTCATACCAAAAATGGGAAGAGTTAGACACCAACTTATTCCGGAAGCGTTTTCAACCGGAAAAAGCCAATATGTCTCTCCCCCCATCGTCACTTATAGGGGAATATATTTGTTTAAAAAGTCACCGACGCTACTCTAGCCGCTCAAAGTTCCAGAGATACTGTTTTTCCATACACCTGCCTGGAAGAATGGGAGATTAGTTTGTTTCAAAGTCTGCGTAGTTAAATTGAATTTCTATTTCTGGTAAACCAAATTACCCTCAACAATATCTCGTTTGCTCAGGCGTGCTTCCGTACAGGGGAAGTAAATTTTTAGTGAATGCATAATTAAGCGGAAAACCTGCATTTACCAAACGCATGTTTAGTGCCGTTTAGTTTTCTTGAAATTCCTTACAAATCAAGTAAGTTCATACTAATATGACCTTTTATTGACTTGGTCAATGTCCTTGAGCAAGAAATTATCAGTTTTAATCATTTTTGGGAAACCACGCGCAAAGACACTATTTACCGGGTTCTAAAATACCTGGACTTATATTGAGTTTAATGTCAAGAAATTCAACTAATTTCATCTTCAAAGGACTCTGCACTTAGGTGACCCTAAAATATGCTCTTATCAAAGATATATTCTGGAAAGAAGGCATGTTCACTATAAAATGAACTACAACAGTCATGCTAGCACTTACTTTAAGGCTCGTCTTTGGGGCAAAACACAAGCCAGGACGAATGGAACAATACCTATCACCGATAATTCACCGGAACCTCCAATTCTGTTACGCGAGAATGGATAACAATGCGGTCGGGCACGCAATCCAGCCGGGTCAATAAATGATATGATAAAATACGCACTTTTACTTGTACACCTGAAGATTCATTAGACAACCACCACCCAATCGTGTATTTCATCAGTCTTGATTGAAGCAAGCAAACAACGAACTAGTAATGAGTGCTATTTGTCACGCGAATGCGCTAACCAGCGGTGATGAAATAAATTAATGAAAATGAGGATAGAACTTTAGAAAAGAGTGCTCCATGGTTTTCCATGAGGTTAGTTTGGTGGTTGTGACTAAGAAAAGGGATGAAAAGGGGAAGTATGCATGACTTTAACTTCCTAGTATATAAGTGTGCAACCACTGTGTTCAGACAGCTGCGCATATCAAAGATTAGGTTGAATTCGCACACCCACCGTGAATGAATACTGATAATTATTCATTAGCTAAAAGTAAATCAGTTAAATTAAATCAATTTACTAAATTTCAATCAATTAAACTAAAATCCCTTGATGGATATGGAAACCGACTTATTCCATTTGCAGATGCGTGGGCGAATTCCTTTCAATTAATTATATAATTCCTGTGGTGCAAACCTTTTTTAACTATTATAAGCCATCGTTGGACTTATTTTGGGCGTTTTGATAAAGACTACCACTAAGTATATGGAATGTGAATCAACTACCCAAAACACCAACTAGATTACTGAGTGTTACTGACTGCTATATGGATGCGACATCACTTCGGTCAACTGAGAGTCTTCGGAATCGCGGACATTTGCACACGACCCTCATTAACTATCCTCCGTTCAACTTAAGTAGAATTGAGAGAGAGAGAGAGAGAGAGGGAGACATGAATTTGCATACATACTTAAACCCACTTTGTTTAATTGATAGCGACTGAATGCGTGAGGGAGGTTGCATACAGTCATCAGACTGGGTGCGGTTAGGTGTTGTACACTAATTGAAAATACTAGCTAAGAGGAGAAATATGCTTATCAAAATGTCTTAGGGTGTAAGGTGAGTGGGGGAGGAGTAAGCGAAGAAGGTATGTGTGATGGGATGAATAATGGAGATTGCATTCTCTTCATCCTACGTAGACAAAAACATCAAGATTAATCCTGTCCAGATTCTGGTTAGTTTTGATAGGTGTCAGGGTATATGTCATCTGTAGACGGAGAAACATTGATGATACAAGTGCGATTGAAGAAAATTGGTAGAGTTGAACGCCGGAGACATTTTAATAAAAAATTTTTTTATTCCCTTCGTACCGATTGCTCAGGTTACTCAAACCCCCCTCCGATTCTTATCCACTACCATTGAATGAGCTTTGAACGGAATAAAACCTTGCAATTTAGTGCTCCACCGTGTGATAGAGTAAAAGTAATTGTGTTACACTAAATTTGAAGAATGAAGCGAAACTGCTCCTCCCATACTATGCTAGTCAAAAGTGAATGCATGGTAATGCAAACTTTCAAAGAGATAGATACACCTCAACTAACATCGAATTTCAAAGAAATTGTCAATCGACTGTGTCTTATTCTTGCAGTATTTATACCTGTTTGTACACAATCAGTTCTCATGGAAAAAAACATTCTTTATTTTAACGAATACTAAACATTTGGGGATCTTCGCGTTTGAACAATTCAAAGTGGTTTCTCACTATTCCCACTACACTTAATTCGTATCATATGGCAGAATTGGGTTTCGTAGCTATTGTTCCAAAAAATTGTAAAGAACAATCGATTCATTTGATTTTGAACTAAACGACCAAAAAATCTGCGTATCACTAAAAATGGGGGAAAAGAGAGAGGGAGTAGGGGAAGAGAAAAACAAAAAGAGACGACATTTTCACCGCAGCAAACCACGAGTTACCCGATGCCTGTCAGATACGTATCGGGAGCTGCGCAGAAAATTTTGCAAATGCGTGTCACGCTTCCTTGCGGTGGACTAGACGTTATCTGCAGACTTGTCGTTGCTTCTCCAACGTGGCTAAGGTCTGAACGTGAGCCCGAATTTGAGCATTTAATGCTAGTGATATCAGACTAAGGCAATCTGTGAATAGCGTTCCCTAGTCAACCGCAGAAAAAATGAGCTTGCAAAAAAACAAATGCACAAATTCAAACAAAAGTAATGCTATCTAGTTATAATACGCGAAAATTACCACTTCAAAGCCGTCACTGTTTGCTTAAAGCAAACATAATTAAAACTGAAATAACCCTCCACACCATTAACTGAGAGCTCCTTCATGCTATCGGAAATGCTGCTGAACATGTCTGGGAAGGATTCACGGGTGGTAAGGAACAAAATCTAAAAAGCTTTGTTTTTGTCCATAATTCGTTTTGAGATGAATCCTACATTGTTGTACTGGAGGAAGTTTTGACCTTTATGTTTCAATTTGTGAATGTTTGGATATTTTTTTGGGATTGCAATGGTTTCGAGATTTTCGAAAAATATCATTGCTAAGGGGTACTCCAAATCTAAGCAAAAGAAGTTCGCTATTTGACTAAGCTCTTATAATTATGTTTACTTAGTGATTTGAAGTTAATAGTCAAGTAAAAGTTTTTAATCACAATGGTAATCTGGAAACCTTCGATTTTGTAATGGAAAAAACCTAAATAATTCATTTTACTTGTAATAAACTTTTACTTTTGATAATTTACAGTAGTTGTGCTAATGCCTAGGCAATTACTAACTATTCCAATCCCGCTATCGCAAAGTGCCTAACTCGAAACAGCATTAACAAGATTGGTCGAAGTCATATTAAGAGAATTCAACACAAGAAAGTGGTTTTGTTTTTTACGCGACTGTTTTCATCTTACTATGCACAAAATTTATCATATTTGTCAACTTGCATAATCTAAAACAAGCTTAATTTTTAAGTGGTCATTTTCAATTTCACTGGGTCGACTTTGTGCTTGCCAAAAATGGGCAAATGATTTAGAAAGTCTTCTTTTTGGAAGGATTTTTTGCCATTGTTATTTAGTTAGCAATTCTCTTTGTGAAATATTCAACAAAGTTTTTCGGAGTGCTTAATAAAATCCCAATTTTCTTGCATTTTCGTGGCAGTTTAATCGGTTCTAGAAAAGTAAACGCAGCCATTAGTAGCAAAGTATTTTATTTTTATCTTTGATTGCACTTTGTGCGAAGTACAATATAGCACCCATTGCTCGCAAATGTTGAGTCAGTCTGCTGTGCCTGTGAGTGGTTTAAGTCGTGCGCTGGTGTGCGCCTCGAAAGCACCAAGTTGAGAAAACCCCTGGTCTTAGCCATAAGCCTATGGATATAGTTGGATGATTTGGCTATTATTGTACGTTTGTTTTTGACCAGAATATCATTTAAACTAAATCCAATCACTTGCAAAATAGTTAATTTAGGGGTCAGCTCCCTGAACACTAAAGCAGGTAAGGCATAGGTGGTGCTGAAAACTAGTTAATCGAAGGAGGGGGCGTGAATTTGCTGTTCTGTAGGCTGTACTAACAATAAAGTTAAAGCTGTTCTTCATTAGATTTGGCTAATAATTAACGCAAAATGGCGCGACACAAAGGAAAGGCTCTGACTCGACAAAATTAAACATTTTCTACAAACCAAGGACCATGAAAAACAAATTCGGAATGATAATTAATAGTCTCGGCACAATCAACTTAGTTGAGGTTTATGACTCGAGGGTAGCAATGACTTTAAACGGGTAATTGTATTTTCCTCAAATTAACATCAAGGGCGCCTTCGGTGCCTCCCGTCTATATCTTATTTAGCCCTTACTCAGAAGAGAGGGTTACTCAACTCAACGAAATCAATTACCGGCCTTTTTTAGGTTAGCAGCCAAAAGGCGTGAAATCCAAGTTTCAATATAACATGAAATTTAAGCTTAGATTTTCTATATTTACATGTCTGAAGTCAAATTTAATTCGGAACATTGGACACATTCAACCAACTTTACCACAATTTCTTGCCATATCTGCACTTTTTGCTACCAGTAAGGGGAAAATTATCCACCTAATTTGTCATTCCCAGTTTTCAAGGCATGGAATTATTGGGCTCAAGGAGCCTTTGGTAAGTTAATAATAATTGCCTAACGCTTATTGACTCCACGTCGCGGATTCCCTCCTTGTATGTAAAGAAGGTTTTTAAACCGACTTAACTTATCCAATTCCCCGCAATTTATTAAATTTGGAAGCTAGACGGAAGGGGAGTGTTTGCTACAACATGACTGGTAATTCCGACAAAATACACCCGTCTTGATTCTTGATTCAACTCTCGAATAGGGCACTAAGGGGCGTGAAAAATTTAAGTGGGGTGAAATGGAGTGTAGTCGACCGCACTTTAATGCAAATCAAAGGATTTTTCGAAGTTTGGGGTGAGAGTTAGTAATTATTTTTAACTTTCATCAGATCAGGTAAGCATTAGTTATGGCATACAGTGCTGACTTTGTTAATTTTCCTAAATAACACTAAGCTTTTAAGCGAATTAAAAACTGCAGCAATTCACTCCGTTCCAATCAATTTAGAGTCAGAATTGTAAAACAATTTTTGCACTTGGATTCTGAATGATGTGACAGGAACTTTCAGCCATTCACTTCATCACCTTAATTTAGAGCATTTGATTTGCCTTTTTTTTTCGAAAGTCCCTTTTTTAAACCCTTATTGTTTCATGTTTTTGGTAGTATATAAACTAATTGGGATGCAGCGCCTATCGATTTGGCATTTTAAATGTTTCCAAAATAACTTTAAATAAACGCATAGCATCATATACAAATGAATATTGGCCGCTTGGAAGTACTACTCAAGCATTTTCTCAGACTTTTTTAACCAATCGGATATTTGGCATATTTTGATTGGCCGATAGGTTGCTCAGAGTAGATTCATAAGCTTCCTCTCATTGGAATTGACACAAAAGAGCACATTTCACGTCATATTCGACTAAATGGAAGGTTTCTAGTGCTTTAAATATGTTTGCACTTACATGGACAGTCTTCGTCATACCGCTGATTTCCTGTGAGGCACCCTACATGCATCAGTTTTACATTAAGGAAAACACTCCTGCTGGCACTTTGATTGGTCAGCTTATTGTTCAGCATCAGAAGACGTTTACAAGTCTTGCAGGACAACCTCTCTCTGAATATATTTTAATTCATCCCACAAATGGGAGCATGCTTGCCATTCAAACAATCGATAGGGAAGCTATCTGCCAAAACGATGAATCAACAAATTCATCTCTTGTTTTGCATCGATTTGAAAGTCCAAGCTGTGAAGTTGCTTTTTTAGTTCACATAACCACAAACGAAGAGAGTCTTCTAGAAACAGTTCAACTAACTATTATTGATATGAATGACAACTCTCCAATTTTCGAGCCATCTTCTGTCACAATATCAGTACCGGAATCCTCTCCAATTGGAGGCTTATTTTATCTGCCCCCTGCGAAGGATGCGGACCTTGGAAAAAATGGAATAAGTAGTTACCATCTCAGTCGTATACACTCAGACTCTGGTCCACAAGCATGTCCCTCGTATACAGCTAATGACGATGGCTATTTCACTTTGTCTATGACGGATGAAAATACTCCCCAATTGAGGCAGATCAGTGGGCTTGACTACGAGAAGTTTCAAAACCTCTTCTACTGTCTTCATGCCTATGATGGAGGAGGACTGACAAGTGCACTACTAATAGCCGTTGAAATCCAGGATGTAAATGACAACAGCCCCCAATGGGTTGGTCTACCGTACCACGTCCACTTGCGCGAATGCGCTCAACAATCTCAACAATCGCTATGGAAAACAAGTGCTGAATTACGTTCCTTCCTACGTCTGAGTGGCTTTGCATATGATACACCGTTTCGGTTTCTTATCCAACTGGCCGCTATTGATGCGGACAGCAAGGAAAACGGACTAATAAAGTTCAAAGTTGTGCAGAGGAAATCAGATATTCAGGCAAGTTATAAAGTGGTGGTACATGGCGACAAGGTATACATCATAGGGCAGCTAGATTATGAGACCACACCCAAATTTTCCATAGCTGTTGAGGCAAAAGATGGAGGTGGTTTAACTAACGTAACAAATATTGATGTTACTCTTGAGGACTGTAACGATAACACGCCTAAAATAACCGTTACATCACTTAGTCCACTTCCCAGAGAAAATCTTTCTGATTGGAGCTATTATAAACTTACTGACATCTGGATTTCTGAAGAAGATGGAAGAGAAATTAAACTCGCTACGATAACAGTTTCTGATGCTGATACAGGAGAAAATGCAGCCGTGAGTTGTGACATAGAATGGAATAACCTAGTTTGTACTAATCCCTTCAGTCTTGTCCCACTAAAAACGCCCGCTGCGGCTATCAGAGTTCCCACCGTATTTATGCTTCTCAAACGGGACGGTATCAAGTTTGATCGTGAAGCAACGTCAAGAGTACAAGTGACCATCGTATGTGCCGATCGTGGCCGTCCGCAAGCCAACATCGCTCGCCAAATGGTTGACATAGGGGTGTGGGATATTAATGACAACGCACCGAAATTTAAACATAGGGGAGATATCGGTGTGCAAGAAAATGAGCCAGATGGAACAGTTGCGGGCTATGTTCATGCAAGTGATATTGATTTCGGGAGAAACGCTGCTTTGAAATATTCCATTAAAAACTGCAAACACAACGTCTCAACCTTATCTTTCACCATTGACGAACGCACAGGAAAAATTTCGACTTTGCGTTCGCTTGACAGGGAGAATAAGGCCGTTTATTGTGTGACAGTTGAAGCAGTGGATGAAGGCGATCCACAGCTGAGTTCTTCAGTAGATGTCAATATTACCGTGTTGGATGTCAATGACTCTCCACCAGTATTCCAGGGAAACAAGAATGAGTCAGGGAGAATTGTATTCGAAATTCCAGAGTCTTTCGATCAGGAACGTCTAATGGAGCGCTTTATTGGCCAAGTCAACGCTACCGATGCAGACAGTGGAGCAAATGGGACCCTTGAGTTTTCAATTAAACAAACACCGGGTCCGTTTTGGCATAGTAATCCTCCTGCGTACTTTCGGATAACCCGCAAGGGTCAGCTTTACGTAGACGGTGTATTGGATCGCGAAAAGCAGCAAGAACATGAAGTCACGGTGGTCGTGTCGGACACAGGGGCTTTTCATCAGCGCCTAACATCTGAAATTGGTGTCACTATTCGTCTGCAAGACCAAAATGATAATAGTCCCGTATTTACTGAGCCAGGCGCTCTTTCGAAAGGTCCTCATGCCGGACCTGCTACGTTAAACACCACTCATGATGTGACCGTCAACTCTTCCATACTAAGAATATGTGCCAAAGATAATGATTTGCAGGAAAACGGCAAACTAAACTTCACTTTGCGGTGCGCAAAATACTTGAGACCATACTTTGGTATTGGATCTGTAGAAGAGGTTGAAGACAATGAAAAATGTACCAATTTGATTGTGAAAAAGCCTCTCACCGAGATGTTCCTAGGAAATGACTTAAAACATGCCAGAACGCAGACTGAACACCAGATTTATGTTACGGTCATGGACTTAGGTTTTCATCCATTCAGCAAGACTGCAAGGATAAGGATATTTATTCATTACGATCCCCCATTAAACGTTTCAACATTATTCGGCAGGAATTTGAATCAAAGTAATGATATTGGAATAGTGGCAAAAAATGCTTGGACTCATCGTACAGAAGATGTGAAAAGAAGCCAACTTACCATGGAACAGGTTTTTTCTTTAAATAAAACAGTGCATTCTAAGCTGGAATTCGACTCAACTTCTTCTTTGGGGCATGCAAAAGCAAAATACCTTTTCATCGTAGCCGTCGTAATTTTTGCCATGTTCATCGTTGTTCTTGGACTTCTGGCGTTTCTCTTCATACGAGACTTTCCATTTAAACAGCAAGCTGTACGTCACACATCTACAGAGGAAAGGGAAATAAATTCACACCCGTATTCTACATGTCAAGCTGTTCCAATCGTCTACGCAGCAGACTATCCCCAGGGTAAGCATTTTGTAAACCTGGTTACATTTTGCTCAGAGTGATTTTCTTTACACTAAAAGACTTGTGACTGATATAAGAAAACTTCTGCGACGCATATGCAACAGAGTTAAGCGGGGGAATTTTTTACCACTCTTCCAATTTCGCAGAGGAGTGGGGTGGGAAAAAGAATGGCAAAAGTGATGGTAAAGTCATCAGATATGAGACCTAGGGAGGGATATTTGCACTCATTCAAGTTTAATCTTCAGACATAAGCAAAGCATTAAATTTCTCCACTGCCAGTTACTTTATCTTTTAGAATTTTTGAACAAAAAATCGTTGAACAGAGTGTCTCAAAGTAATAATTGCATAGTTGTTTATCAACATTTCAATAACAATGTTTTATAACACTGACTCACCCAAGATGATGAATACAAGACTGTGAGATCAAAAAACGGGTTTTCTGGTACCACGGAATTGTAAACTGTTAAAAGAGGAATGGATTCAGGGTTTCATGAATAGTATCAATAAAGTTCATGTACTTTTTTGAAGCGGTATTGAATGGCTTATGGTCAGATTGGAAAATTACACGAATGCATCTTGGCAAATGCACCTACTCTTCAATTCAAAGAGTCTAAACAAACAGCCAACGGTCTATCCTCAACTGATGAAATTCATGCAATGAAAATTGGTATTCTGCTTCGACGAGCACATTCAAAGTAATATATTGAATTTCGGGATCACAAAAGGCAACGCGCAGACATGTTTTGCTTGGAAAATGCCAAGAACTGTAATTATTTCGCAAAGTAATCTATGCGACTTAGACTTTAGGTGTTCGCAAATAAAGCGGTTGAATAAAAAGCAAAAGTAAGGGTTTTTTGTCTTCCTTTATTCAAATCGCCCAGCGATATTTGAAGGCACTCCGGTTACCAAGATAAGCATGCAAAAATGAGAACGGTCTTTGTTCTGAGAGAATAAAGCTGGTATAATAATATAGCAAATCGTTTGCATGTGTCCGACAAACCCAAACGTCTTCAGTAGCCTGATCGAACAGAAATCAGTCTTGACTGGTGTTGCAAAGAGGAGGTCTACTAATTTACTCTTACTCATGATTACCACAAATCAGTTTCCATTCATTCTACTGCTGAACTGTGTGAACATGGTATCCAGCAACCAATTATGTGTATCTAGCAATGATGAATTCCCCTCTTTTTCACTGTCTCAGCTTAAAATTGCATATGGAGTGGAACATTACACTGAGTTTCAGTCACCCAAGATGCGTGTTGTTGAACCGAGGCAGTCCTTAGTCGACGAGAAGTAAATATCAAGTTGCAGATTACCAATAAATTTCATTTTAAAACAATAATGTGCGTAATTTTAAGAACTGCGGCCGATATGTTGGCTTTAATACTCCCTCGTGTATGTTTGAATTCCCATGAAGGGATAGAGGTTCGGCATAACTTCACTTTGTCTGGCGCCTAGCACAACGGTTTCCGTTTTAGCAATACAAATGGCCGGAGGAGAGTTGTTGCTATGTACATGAGAACAGTCGGATATTTCCGGACTTGTCCACCACTTTAGAGGCGTTATTTAATCGACGGTGCATCACCCAATTGAGCTCAGTTTGGAACTTGTATAAATTCAACTTCCGCTCTTCATGATCACTTTTGTAAAAAACCCATTATTCCGTGCATTTTTCACTTATATAGGTACGTTTGCGTAGAATGTAACGCTAAGTACCATGGGCATACTCTATTAAATTTCTCTGTTTTTAAAAATTGGTTTTTAGATCCAACGTCCTTATTACCTTTCTGTCTATTCCACTGGTTGAGCAAAATCCCTCACCTTTGTAATAATTCAAAACTAATAGTCTGCCAGTTCTATTAAAACCACAAAATGAATCTTGTCTAAACCTTTTTTCAGATTGCTTGCTATAAGTTATGAACGAAAATTGCGCTAACAATACCGCCTGTGCTGCAGAAACGATATTTTCGTTCATCATTTTGTCTTAGAAGCACAATGCAGTTTGTCTGTTCTGTCCTCCAAATTTCTAGCGCTGTAACATTTTGCGTATTTGGAGCAAGAAGCAGCACGGTTCTATTCACTGACCAGAACGGAAAGGCGCTTTTTACGCCAGTGCTGCTACCCTTCTCCGTTTAATGCTGACCACGGATGGCTGACTTCGGACAATGGGTTAATTCAGATTATATTATTTCGACGGTGGGCTAACAGAAAGGATGATGGAACTTAAGTAGATATGAGGAACAGATGAGGCTGGTTCGATATATTCTTATGTAACGCAGGATGTCCGGCTACTCTAAATTTGAATCGGAAATAGTATGACCCCTACCAGTAAGTCAGTCGTCTTGGGAGATGGGACTAAGTACACTTTACAACTTAGGAGATTGTGCTTATGCATTCGGTTAAACAAAAGTATTTTTTGCTTAAGAATGAAAGGGTAGAAATAAACTCCAACTACTACAGCTGATTTGTACTTTGTTAAGAAAACAAATGCTGAAAAACAAATGTCGTTTTAATAATTAAATATCGTCTAAATTTTTGATAATTATTCACACATATTTTAACCACCATCATTTTAAAGTAATAATTTTACCAAAAGGAGTGTTTTAGCAACTTTAAGTATGCATTTTAAGACACCATTAAAATTCGGTGATCAATGATATTCATAAAAAGGGAAAAAAGGTGATCGAGCATATTTTACCAAAGAACTTGAACATATCAATTAACAGAAGAAATCAGTGAGACGAATACGCAACGCTTTGCTTCTCTTTTACTCTGCATGCGTGTGGCATAAAAAGTTGCACTACCAGTCGAGGTGAGTGCAACCTCTTTTCCGAACTAAAGTGGCTCGTCAGCATCAGGAATGATTTCGGTTTGAAAATCCTTTTTACCTTTTACAATAATGACAATAACTTGTAATAAAATCCAAAAGCGTGTGAAATTCTTGCTTGCATAAATTACATCCTTGATATTTTATCAAATTTCTTTGGGATATAAGGTGGCTTTGCTATGCATTAAAAGTGCTTAGACACTATGAGTGGTAATGTAATGGTATTTCATTGCAATTATTAATGCTGAAGACGATCCTCAGCTGTTGATAGACAGTGATTAAGAATATCCTTTGCTGATCAGACGGAAGTTGAGGTATTGTGCCGCGTTATTGCAGGCGGACTTTTTACTCTATAATACTCAAAAATTCTTCTACATTATCACAATCATTAATACCAGTGTTTTAATAAACAAGTAGACTATGAATTGTAGTTTGATTCACACTAACATTAGGTAAGCATTTGTTTGATGAGATATCAAAAATACCTCAAAATGCCGGATCCTGCCTAAATAGAGGAGTCACTTGTTGGACGAAAGCTAATATGACGTTCTTAAGTCACACACAATGTTAATCACATTCACAGGTCCCAAAAATAGCTCTTAACTTGCCAAAGATTTCAGCAACATAATTCATTAGCAGTTTGCCCTAACACCTATCCCTTGAAAATAACTCATCAACAATGATTTGTTTATTTTGAAATTTTTTTTCCCGAAACAAGTGCGACGTTTTAAGCTGGTAGGCTGGTGTGATCTTACTGACCACGAGAACTGAAAATCCCATTTTCCCAGATGAATACAAGCCATGCTGGCATTTTATAGTCACTGGGGTCGATTTTAAAACTACTGAAATGGGGCAGCAAATCATTTAATGCGATTTTTGTCCAATTTTGTTATTTTTGTGTGTTTTATATCTACAACTTTCCAAGCACAGAATAATATATTAGAATAGGATTAGAAATTTGGGCAATCACACTTTTCCAATACTCATTTATTCTTAAGTCAATTTCTGTTTACAAAAAAGTTTTCTAATTTTAAATGAGTGATGCCATTTTAAATCACTGCGCCTGCAAAGCAGCTGAGGGAATGGAAAGCAAACTGACAACGTTAAAATGTCATTCCTCTTGATGTACTGCTGTTCTGATTCATTTTACTCAATCAAAGCTTTGTTGAAAAATGGAGAAACACATTGGATGTAGCCAAGAGTTTACAAGTTGTGACGCATGCCTTTACTCTTATGGCATTACATTACCTCAAGGGAAGTTCAGTCATTTGTGCAGCATTACATGCAATTTTTGTCATTTTCATTTAAATATTGAAAAGTCTATTTAATCCTTATTGTAAATTGAAACTAATCTCTAGTCAAACGCTTTTGCTTCTTAGGAATCTTCTAGCAGTTCTTATTTAAGACAATACTTTTAATTAGCATTGACCGAAAGCATGAGCACATATTTCCAGCTTTCATCAAAATAATGGTAAACGCCGCATTGTTGTCTTGATGTTTAGTCAAAGTTTCCTTGATTAAAAGCTGAGGGAAGGTGTTGAGTTTGTTGGTGGTCAGTTAATTTGAATTTCTGAGGTCGAACCGCTCTTCATGATGCCCGTCTTCTAAATTTCGGAATCATACTCATTCGATAACAATAAATATTCCCTAGTTTGAACACATCCATGACCAATTACCTAGGCCACCTTTCTGTTTAAAAGGCTTATCGGCTTTCTGGATCCTTTTCCGACTTTATTCTTTTCTCAATAAGTGAAAATTAGACTATTATGTAAGCATCCAAAGTAATCGGTTACAGTGGTTTAGTGAAATGTTTCGTCCTCTAACACCTCATTTCTCCGCTTGGATCATCAAAGACATTTCCGATGTTTGAAGATTTCAGTCGTGTATAGCTCTCTCCATAGACATTTGCCATAGGTTCAAGAAATGAAGTCGCCTTAACAAGGAACTAGAACAGCTAATGAGCATTTTTCTTCAAACACAACGGCAATTTCAACAAACATCTTAAGTCAACTGAAAGAATACTGTCATCAAATAAAATAATCTAGAGGTTAAGGAATAATTGTTTAAGATAGTGTAAGCAAAACCAGCGCATTTAGCGATAAAACTGTCTGTAAAGTGAAAACAGTGTGCTTGAATAATTTCCTCTAAGCATTTTAGACAAGTGTCAAATCTTTAATTTAATATATTATAACATTCGTCTGATTATCAGGATTCAGGAGCATATATTACAATAAAATCACCGAGAACTTCTGCAAGATTAGTGTTTGACAAAAGCAGGTTTGTCTTTGCTGAGGGACGGATAAAACTTGACGACATCGCATTCTCTATCAAGCACCCAACAATTTGTAATCCTCTCAAACAGGAAATGTCTCGCTGTCAAAATTCCAATTATCGGTAAAATGCGATGCAACTGCCTCTGAAGGAGACTCGCCCCCTCCGCAATCTACGTTGCAACTTACATCTAGTAACACATCGAGAATCATAAATGGAAGCCAGCAGGATCTCCAGTTTCGCGAATTCAAACCCCCAGAAGTGAGTCCACCTTACCTCTAAAATGTTTTACCAAATATTTTATCAATTAAGATTATATCAAAAATATTTAACAATATGCGAGAGCTTTTTCAAGGTAGCGATATAATACGGTTTTTGATTGGGAATGAGGTAGGATCTAAACTAGGTAAAACTAGGTAATATTTAACCACGTAGACGTGTTATCAGCCAACAGACACAAGCTAGTGTACATTTATTTCCGAATGGTTGTTATTACATTTTGCGCGCTTTGTCAAATATATTTTACATGAAACGCTTGAAGTGCTCAAGAGAGACAGTGGGCTTCACTGTGAAGTGGTACAGTCTTAAATGGGAACATATTTTAGGCTATTAAATTCAGTAGCTGCTTGTCAGGAATCAAATAAAACGATTCCAATAACTCCAATCATCGTAAATTTTTGGAAAACTAGTTGCAAGAATGAAAAAGACAATGGAGACTGAATCATAAATATTACGAAATCTCGCAGTTTCTTTAGGTATGCGCTTTGGAGGAAATGCATGTGGTCTGCTTTAGAAATACTACGACTAAATACTGTTAATTACGGAGCAATTAGAAATGCAAGGTAATATTTATGCGCACAACGATCGATAGATTTATGAATAAATCAGGAGAGTATTTGTCGCACTACTACATATTATCGTGATTTTGGCTCAACCCCTGGGACAATTGGCCCTGTCTTGGCAATAGGTGTTCACCTCTTGTAATGGTATAGCTTTGCGAAATGACACAAGCAAGGTAGCCCTTGGTTCACCAATTAACAAAGTTTGGCGGCTTTAGCCACTTCAACACTTGAAAGCATATCTGGCTCTTTCATAACCACCTTTTTTATTTGCACTACCCTTGAATAAGTTATAGTATTCGGACCTCTAATATAAAATCACGAAGTAGCATGATTTACAGCATCTCTATTCATTTAAACATAATGATATTATACAATCCAAGTGAGTGAATGAGTTGTTTACAAATTTAATCTAAAATAGCCTACTATAGCGTGCCTACTTGCATCTTTTCCAAACGGAAAACTTCGGCGCAGTTTGGGAATGCAAAAAATTTTGACATGGTTGCGTATTCTACTTCTTTAGAGCGGACTTAATTTTAGTGAAACCGAAGAAGGCTCAATTCCTACAACTGAAAATACAGGTATGTCAATACTCCCTTATCCTTGTATCGTTCTTAACACCACAATTTACAAAGCACTTCCATAGAACTTAAAAACGCCCTCGATTACACGATTTGAGGCTGTTCTCCAGTCATGATTCCTGATCCATTGTGTTGAGAAAATGAGCGTTTTTAGCCATGTTGTGTGGCTCAACTATTCAGATACCTCCCCATTCGCCAGTTTGCACCAAATTTGCCCAAATATCCAGAAGCACCTAGATAGCCTAATTTAGGTAAAAGTTTATTCGTTTGTGAATTAATTCCACAATTATCCATGTGATGACGCTCATTTTTGCATTAATAAGTGGATTCAACTAAAATGCAGCAACATTGTAGGAAAATAGTGGGACTTTTTTCTACAATATATGACTTGCAAAATCTACATGCAAGACAAACACAAATGTACTTTGACGAGCTTGGTTAAAACGCTGGTCACCTAAAAACAATTTCAACATTACTCCTTCAGTGAGCTCTTTATTTGGAACGAAGGATTCTTGTTAAGCATGCCTTGCTTCGTCCTGAACAGGATGAAAAAGAACTAGGGTAGGTCATAAATGAGGGATTTCATTCACCAAAATCATCATAAGCCAAAGTAGTATGGCAGAACATACATTACTAACCCGAGGAATGCCTGAGACTGTTAGCATGGCCCAAGGGCCATGCTGCAGAGCGGAAGTACAACCTCCGAGACTGAGGTGTCTGTATGGTTAAACGCACAGTTAAATAAAATATGAAATCGCTGCAACACATTTTTACCTCCGAGTTTATTCAACAAAATTACTAATGGCCATCGAAGAGTAAGGGTTTCGTTGATTTGCGTGTTAATGTTGTAGGATCAAATGGTCAAGCTATGCCAAATCACATAACACGGAATCACATGTTTCAATCTCCACTGTGTGAGCGCTCTAATGCCCTCATTGTAAAGTATGCAGCCCCGCCGATTTACGCACCACTTCATCCAAGAAAAGCGATTCTCCTTGGAAATATCTCCCCATGTCAAGAGAGAAGAGTTATGACCACCGAATCCGCGGATAATCATAACTATGGACTTCTGCCCACAACCTTGGTTTTGTCTGAAATCAACGAGACTTACACTGCTCTCAACAATCCAACTCAGAGAAAACAGGCCATCAGTCAAGCAGTGGGGTTTAACGGCGTTTAAAAGTTTTGTACCACATCCGAAGAACTGTTAACCGAAATCAACGTTCGCATGGTGATATGTTCACTCCCTTATTTTTAAAGAATCAATGTGAGACTGAGTGCATTCTAAATGAAGACTAATGCCTTTGGATCATTAAATTTACGATTGACAACATCACTAGGACCACCTTGCATCTACATTGCAAATAAAACAATGGTTGTAGAGAATTTAATTAGAAAAAATGGATATACAAGTAAAATACCGGTGCTACAAAATGAAGTAATTGAACTGCAAAATTGGATGTACAGAGGAATTTGGTTGCACTACTCCTTCTAAAATTATATTTTTCTTAAATCCTTATTTATTTAGGTAGTATAATTCTGCCCATTTTCCTAACGCTGTTTAAATAAATGATATCCTAAGCATAAGCAGATGTAGATGTGATTGCTACTGATTGTAACTGATCGATAATGTTTTGTAAATAACTCATAAAATTACAAAAGGATGCCGCCTGCATGAATTTTACAATTTTGAATTGTTAATTAAAGTTAGAGCACCTAATCTGGAAGTAATATTTCCCACCTGTTAAAAGTCGTTGCGTTTCTCAAGAAATCGCTACAACTGCATTAATGGTCTGGACAGCCTAGCATGGTTGTGAAACCGAGAGGAGCCACTGTTTATCATTGAAAAAGAAGCGAAGCAAATTAAAAGCACTAAAGGGGACAAAACAACTCAAAAATAGGTAACAACTATGGGTTGTAATTTGCAAACACAACTGTGGAGTGTCCGGCCTGCAAAATTAATTTTAGTGCATAAAGTACAGCGCTACAAGTCAGAATTAATCATGGTCAATCAAATACTTTAGTGCAAAATGTAGTAGTTTCACCTTATCATATATTCAACATATTTTGCGATAAGTTTTAGTTTTTCAGCGGATAATGCTTTAAGAGACAGAGTGAAAACTGGAACATATTGCCAAATTTAGATGTACCTTTGAGAAAATAGCTTACTTATATGGCTACCTCTTGCAAACAGCAATGAAAGTTCAAACAAAGCAATGTCGAAAATTGCGGATCCGTCAAATGTTTCACCAATGCAGCATATTCAATTTATTATAAATATGTAAGCGATAGATATAACATATTCAGTTCAACAATAAAATACCAATGAACCTGGATAATGATGCTATTTAAATACTTTACAGTGGCCTCGACTGAACCACGCACATGCCAGAACTCTGGTGCCAAATCGCATTTTTTTGAAAAATTAAGCATACGCGAAAGGGATTAAAAGTAGCGATGGCAGCCATTTGTCGCTAAGTATCTTTTTCAAACAGGCAAATAAATTATTTGTGTGGAACGGAATGATGTAGAGTAGGTGCTTTCATAATTGTGTTCATTTGCTTCACGAAAAAGGGCTCTTCAGGTTGACTTATATTACACCTAACAGTATGGGCCTTTGAAGTAGTGTTAAGTTATGCACAAATTTTATATAACGCTGTTAAATTCTTTGCACCGCAGCTTTTGTTGCCTGTTTCCCATTGGTCTTGATGAGTTAGGACTATTTTCTAATTAACGATTACTTCGTTTGCTGATTGTCCACGACGGTTAATTGACTTGGCGCCCTGGCTTACTACATTTACATTGCGATGGCGCCTTGATAGCACCACCAGAATGGAAGAAGGGCGTTATTTGACTGGTGTCCGTTTTGGGCTAATGGACGAATGGCTGTGCACACCAGTGTCCTTCCTTGAGTGAGAGCGTCAACATGTGATCGGACTCATTGATAAGGGTAATTCTGTTGTGGGAGAACATAAACTCATGCTATATGAAAGCAAGCGACTTTTATCTTATTTTGAAGGTCACATTAATAAGGATTTGGTAGAACTTTAATAAGAGCACATTAATTGTCAACTGTTGGCAACAGGACTGCTGTGAAGGCAAATTAGCAACGGCTTGATTCGCCTCTTACTAAGAGTTATCGAGCTACACTATTTTCAAGACTCAACACACTTAGCTGAAACATTCCAATTTGTTAGTTTTGATAGAATTTATTAGATAATAATCATCAAAATTGCAAATAGGGGATTGAAAAAAAATTGACAACTTAGAATTTTAATAGTCAATTTTCGAGATGCATGCCTGTAACCCTTTCTTACGCTTAAGACAAGTACCGTGACAAAAGATTACCTGACGGACTAAAATTCGGAACTGTTGGTATCAATAAATCACTTTTGCCTTGGACCCAGCGAAGTTAATTCAATAAAACTTACTGTACGGATATGATTTCGCTGAAGTAATTCTAATAGCAGTGCCTCAGTTTTTATGCAATATTGCTATTTACAAGCAGTAAAACACTTCCAAGAAAAACTAACACCGACATTTCGTACAGTGATGAAGTTTGTTTACAGATGTCAGAAAGTTAATAGTTCGTACCATTATAGTCGCCTAAGTCATTTTGTTATAGGCACATCACTCGAAAGAAGACTTTCTCGAAGCCAGCCTAGTGTGTCTCCATCTGGTTATTTCCCCAAAAATGGGTTTTAAGCCCTCCACTCTTGGTTTCTCTCTCTCTCTTGTCGGAATCATCAAGACAGCCTGCCTTGCATTCACCAAAAGTCACTTTGTGAACTGGAGCTTCCGTTGCGTCTTGAGAGAAGGTTTGGTTTTTGGAAATATCTGCATTCCATTGTCGGGACTGCGTCTAGAAGGTAATCATTCAGGTAAACAACTGTTCACCAGTGAGTCCCTTTATAACCACTAAGTAAACCAGGCTATCATTGGACTTCGTTTACGAAATAAATTGCAGCGTATACAACACTTGTTGTATTAGATAAAAATCAATTAATTAAAAATATTTATAGTCCTCATCTTCCTAGATAAATACAATTAAAGCATAGCTTGAATTAACAATAGTGACATACAAATACCTGATTATGTAAATGAGTGTTTTTATTAGTCTTATAACAACTGATTTGTGTAGAAATTTGCAGCAAAAATACTCACTTACTATGTGCTCATGTTTCGATAGGAAACCGTTTAAGTCAACACATGTTAACTTCTAGTCACAAGATATGATAGTCATTCGATTTATTGGTTTCAGTCATCTAAAGCGTTCCGTCTTTTGGTGCATACCGTACAATGGTAATCCAAAGAGTTTCGGTTTGGCTTAAGCAGCTACACAATATTTTTTGTCAAATGACAATCTTCCTTGCAACATCTTACAACACCGCGCCGCTTAGGTTAGCCAACCTAACATTTGAATTTTATGAACCCTCTTCAAAAACACCACAACAAGTAAAGCTCCTATGATTTTACAAAACAAATATCTACAACGAAGCAAAAACGCCAAAGAAATAGTCATATCATAATAATGATTTTGTGTACGAGGTACAATGAATACTAATTTGGTCTAGCATTTTAAAAAAGTTCGTGGCATTTTACAAGAAACTTCTGCATCAGCTTTGAATTAGAGCTAAACTAGTTTCGTAAAAAAGGCAAATACGAATCACGCTAGCTTTAACCACTATTTCATCGTAAGGGTCGAAAGAACGGGAAAATATTACACAGAGCAAGAAGGAATATTGTCAGACGGATTCGTAACTAATTCATTCATGCCCATGCTTTACAAGATATGAATAAAAGTCACCGCATGCACTTTACAATCCCCTACACGTCATAGAGGGCCAATGCAGCAAGCTAAAGATGTTGTCTGCGATTCGTGGAGAGTGCGATAGTAGGAGATGAAATCCAGAGTTGGTTTGAGAAGTGTGATCCAACCATGCATCACGTTTATGAAGATTTACACGTCACAGGTGGTTGACAGTAACTAACCATTAGCGCACCTAACAATAATTCTCAGTAACGATTGCCGTAAGTGATGAAACAACTCATTTACATTAACATTCAACTGGGGGGATCGTGGAGGATAGGCAAGTGGATTCCACTTTCAGGCATTAACAGAAAACAATGAGCTTCAAAGACTCTAAATCCCTTCACCGCTTCTTTCACCCCACAAGATTGCTTCGTCAGGACAGGAATGCCTGCTGACCGAATAGTTGTCTAAAATGTCCTTCCCAATCCAGCATTGGGCAAACCAACATTTCATTGGCCATGTCCCAACGATCCACTCGTCGTCCATCCCACAATTACAAGGCCCCGTGTCATTCTCAGAAGACAATGCCCCCTGGGTGGAGTAGACTGCGAATCTCTTGGTGAAGGCCAAACAATCATGGTTTAGATCTACCTGCTCGATACACCACAACTTGAATGTTAAAAAAAATATCGGCCTTGGAGACAATTCTTAGCAGAGAAGCAGTTCGACCGGAGCGCATGGGTCAAGCGAGGTTGACGATGCGATGGGTTTAGTAAATAGTCAATTTGGAGATCTGGATGATTAATTTGTGGTTAGTCGGTGTCTAGATCGTGACTGTACTTAAACCGTCTGCCCATGCATGAGTCATCCACTGTCTCAAGCTTCCAACTGTGTCGGGACCGATGACACGTCCAACTTGGATGCGTGGTTGTGTTGCCCCACCCACACAATTGATTTTTCTGCCTGCTGTCGAGCTTGATAAGCCCCACAGCATTCAAGATTGATCGCTGATGCATTACAATACATCATATCGGCAGTCCTTTAATACATGTTAACACAGCGTATCACTAATTTTGCAAGCGAACTTGTGTGGGTACCTACTATTGAAGGACAACAGAAAACGGACTGCCTTTAATAAGCCGAAAATTTTCGCTAACGCCTCACCATTTTAGACTTGAACACCTCTTAGGATGAAAATTTTGTTGCTTTAGTTTAAATTATGAAGTAGTTATTCGTCCATTAAATTCAAGTTAAATCTTCATACATGAGTAAATCATTTCTTTTGAACGAGCTAAAAAGCGGGGCATTTTTTGTGCTAAATGGAAGGTCGAATTTTCTGTAGCAGGCAAAAACATTATCCAAAATTAATTATAGAGTTTGTTTAGCTCAATGTCTAAAATCGCGAGCCAATTCCTGCTGCTATGCTAAATAATTCAACTTGCAATGGTAAAACGGATTAGGTGGAATAAACGTCACAACAAAGGCCAGTAAGCATATTTGTTGGTGCACGCATGCGTCGCATATTTTTCAAGGTTCAAACTTCCATTGCTTAAAAAACGTACACAGAACTCTTACTTAAGTGCTAAGTTTGTAAAAGTCCACTCCACTTCTTGTGAAAATACACCAAGTGAAACTAGTAGGGTAGAATTTTACTATGTTTAAGAGCGCGCTAACATGTAAATCCGAGTAAATAACCATGACCGCTCACTAAAAACCGCAAACCCCCACCAAATACTATACCCTGAAGTCAGTAATCTGTATGAGGAGACCAGCTAAACTGATGCAATTTCAAAGTCATAAGCCTCTTCGAGATGTAACTTACTGATAAGCTAAGGAGGTATAAAACGTCAGGATAATTACCTCTTTGCACATATTTTTCTGCGAGATTATACTTGCCATCTTATCTGATTTTCTGAAATTAATGTACGTCGTTTGCTCAGACAATTTCCTGGTTCAAAATGGGATGTTCTCGTATTTGTTCTTATAATTCCTTGGATTTCTTTTTTCCCAGCCGTTAAGTATTAGATATGAAAAACTAATACACGGGAAATTTCACTACACATTCAATGCCCTACATATGCAGCCATTCAATCACGCCGCAAAGCCAGAAGTAGAGATTGCAGATAATGACTAGCCGAATGATTAGCCCGCACAGTTTGGTGCATAGTTAAACACCATATATAATATGTGCAATATCAGCAATGACCTATCATGCCAAATCCCCTTAAATGGAGAAAATGGGATCACCAGAGATCAAGCATTATATCAGAAAACATAAGGACTATATCCTTTTTTCCCTTTAGCGTCATATTAACATATCCATAGATTGATCCAAATAATTACAGATCATGTGGTCACCTATTTATTGGAATGCTTTGATCGTTTGTTTCACTCTGCCCTTGATTACGCTGCCACCTATGTCCCCGTGGTTTGTACCTCCTCCCAGTGGTATGGCCTCCGGACCATGACGGTAGCCCATAAACCTTTCTATGCATTCTTAGTGTATTTCCAGTCATACTACTGTGACCTCCTACGACTTCATGTAAGGCACAGGAGATGAGACGCATTAAGTCTCATGATTATTATCTAAGTTCTGGGCTTCCTGTGGATTATAAAAATGAATGAGATTAACTAGGAAACAACGGTCCGAAAGCCCAAAGTAACCTACCTGAGTATCCAGTTGATCGTGGCTCTACTTTTCATACTAAAGTTGTTCCATTAAAATTATTTATACTCCGAATAAATTTGACAAATAATACAAATAAACTAACAAATTAAACCAAAAAGGTCCAGAAGCTTAATAATAGACCACCCAAACAATGACAAGATGAGTTTACAATCATGTAGCAATCATCATTAACTAAATGCAACTGCTACTTAAGTTAATATTGTTTTCCACAATTAAAATAACTTATTTTACATAAGCGTAATGCGTTGCTTGTATAATGCTCCGTTTCAGTGAGAAGCCACTTTTGGCTTGGCCGTTGTACCACACAGGGTGGACTGGCCTTCAGGCCATGCCAGTGGCCCTAGCACATTCCGTACGCCGAATATACATATTCTGCCGCAATATTATGCCTTCCATCGTCCTCAGAGAAGTCGCAGGATGCTACATTGATGACAGCGGAAAGCGAATCTGATCCTAAAGGACGTCTATTCTGATCTTCGCTGCTGCTTGATAAACAGTGGGGCGGAAGATGTACATATGCCGCGCATGGCAAATGATGATGACCCCGAACATAAGGGCTGAAATTGACGTCTACTTTCGGCATCTACCCCAGTCCCACATTCTGTTAACAACAGAAGCAACATTGGCTGTGAAACATCCTGAAGTTTCATTACAGACTTTTCCTACCCTACCTGCATAAAGCTATTGATAAAGTGAATTCGCTATGCCTTCGCCATTTCCCTACTAGCTGAACATACCCCAGGTAGTTATGGCTAGGCAGCTCCGAAATGGGAACAACGTAGCAAGGAGGAACAGATGTGAAACCCCTCCCTGCGGACCTGAGTTAAATCCCGTCCTTCCTTACACAAATTTGTTGCTAGACCGGTGTTCCCTACATCTATCAATGGACACGCACGATGGCCAGCACAATTCCCCGTTCCTGAAATCAGCTTTCAAATCGGACGAAACTCCAGATCTTGTTAAATTGCCAAGTGCCGTTGAGATCAAGTATCTCCTCAGCTGCATGGAAATATGATGACTAGTACGGCCGTCCCGTGGGTGTTTCTTTAGAGCACCAAATATATCAAATATATGTTTTCTGAGTATTGGTCTTCTTTTGTCTTCAGGGAAGTCTCGGTACTCCGCATGAGGGCTTATAAAATCCATAATGGAAAGGAAATACCGTAACTATTCTGTACATAAGTCCCTCATCAAAATTTACCCAAACAGGTAACACAAACGAATATATGTACTTTGAAAACCCCTTTAAGAGTTTACAAAATTTCTTGAAAAAATGCAAACGAATATAAGCTTTTCGAATCAAGACTGTCATGCATTTTATATTTCCATAGTACTCTTTGCTCACTAATCCAAAAATTTACCATTTTTGGATGTCCTAACCACTTAATAATTTTAACAAATTTCTATGTAAGTCTGTAGAAACATTAAATGTTGTTATTATTGATTTTGCTGTTGTTTAACTGGTTGGAGTCAGGTAGGCGCGCTTTTCTTTCGTCTTTGCTTTGGGACTTTTGAATTGTTGTGGAGTTTTTTTGGTAAGGTTTTCATACGTTGGCCTTTTGACTTGTCCTATTTCGTTAAATGAACCTTTTTTCACAAGCGTCTATTTTTTTACTTTCGATTAGTATTTGCTGCATACTGCGTGACGGATTGTGTAACATTACCCATATTTTTTGACCCGGTGCAACAGTGATGGTTGTTTGTGATATCTTTGGAGCGTTTCTTTTTTGAGCAGTCATTTTCTTTGCATGATGTTTGCGTGTTCAGAATTTTGGTCTGTTTATTTATTTATTTGGTCTATTTATTTAAATGCGCTTACTTCCTAAATTTGACGGGAACGTTCGTAACAATGCGCAAAAGTTCAACCGGAAAGCTGTAGTCACATACCTCAGTATCTCTGAAACATACAGCTTTTCTACTTACTTTAAGAGTTATGTTCAGCTTTTTGGATTTCCCTACGCAATGTGGAATGCTACGGTGTACTAGAGTATTGCGCAGTAACTAAGGAATGTTGCCTATATGGCCTCCACCTAACCAAATTATTTCCTCCCAAGATCCGCTTCGAATGTCGACGCCTGCGCAACGGCGACTGTTGCGGGATCTGAAACGCCTACAGAATGACCCACCACCAGGAATTTGTGGATCACCAACTGATAACGTAATGGTCTGGAATGCGGTTATCTTCGGACCAGAAGAAACTGCTTTCGAAGACGGGACTTTCAAACTAAAGCTTGAATTCACTGAAGAATATCCTAACAAGGCGCCCCGTGTTGTCTTCCTTTCGAAAATGTTCCATCCCAATGTATATGCAGATGGAAGCATTTGCTTGGATATTCTCTCCAACGCCTGGAGTCCTACATATGACGTTCTTGCCATCCTGACGTCGATTCAATCTCTGCTTGATGAACCTAATCCTAATTCCCCAGCCAACAGTGTTGCCGCTCAGTTATACGTTGAAAATCGGCGGGAATACGAAAAGCGTGTGCGTGCATGTGTGGAGGATAGCTGGGATGATACGGACACCTAGAACATTGCTTGCCTCCTTGACGGTTTCTTAATCCCCTGTAAATACCCCTAATCTGCCGCGCCTCATTTTCTTTTGCCTATGAAAGGGAGATAACCACCTTAATATTCTGTTCCTTTTTGTTCTTTCTCGAATCCAAATTCTGTAACTGCTCATTTATTTTCAAGAAGCACAAAAAAGGACGTAAGCCCCTTCTTTGTGATTGGGACCTCGAAGCGCATTGCTCTTTTGGGATCATCTTCGTGCAGTCTTCGCTAAATAGAGCCATCTTGTTCAAATTCTTTGTTCTAATCTACGTTTTAGTAGTTATTTTCGGAAGTTGTTTGTGCTGAATTGCGTATATGGTGTTTTGGTTTTCTAAGGCTTCGATCTTATGTCACCTGTCTAGGTTTATAGTATTTCCGTGAGTTTTGCCTCTGTTGGTGTAGTGTAGTGTAGACGGTTACGTAGATCTCTAATCGACATGGTTTAGCTCCGCAAAGTGCCGGTCTCATATCACTTGATGGAATTATTATTGAGTCGAGTGTCGGCTACTGTCCAATGTGCTAAACTCATTAATATCAGGTGTGTTTTTTGAGTCTCGTTCTTCGATTGGTTCTTAGGGTGATTAGTATACTGACTGGGTACGCTTTTTGACCTTGAAGCAGAACTTTGCTGAGGAGTCGCGGCTGCGAAGCTTGAAGCTCTTTTACGGTCGCCTTTTCACGTCTGTCGGTTGATTTTTACTTCCGTCAAGCTAATGATTAATGTTAGTTATGCTATACGCATTGTAAATTGGTTGGGTTTCATAATTAATACGTTGGAATGACTGGCACTATGGGTGTTTTCAGCATAGCAATAATAGTGCAGGGCTGCAAAATCATCCCTGCAAATGGCATGTTCGTTACCCTTTTGCAATATATGATGTCAGCTGAGGTTCGTACGTATCGAGCCCTCACAGCTGGATCGAGACGTTTCTGTGTATTTTTTGAGCCAGCTTGTAAGCTTTTCCCATTTACCGAGATGAATCATTGTAGTGCCCTATCAAATCTTGTTAATGCACATTAGCAGTTTTGCGCATGTCTTTAGATGTTTTCTGTGTCAAGGCTCTGCCGGATTTCACACCTCTTCGAAGCTAGGATTTTCCGTAATTTCACCTCTCAGCCGACTCTCAACCGTGTTTATTGGCTCTCATCAGGCAACATTTACCGCAACCTTGCCTTTGAGACCGCTCTTTTTAACAATAATACACGCTACGCCACGGAGCCGTCTTCGCAGATTCGACCTGCTGATGTAGTGATTTGGCGCTCCGATCCCTGCGTGGTGATTGGACGCAACCAGATCGCCTGGCTCGATGCCAACCCCCGCGAGGTGGAGGGCCGTGGGTGGCTTCTGGCCAGGCGCATGTCTGGAGGCGGTGCTGTCTTCCATGATCACGGCAACCTCAACATCAGTTTTCTAGAGTCTCGGAAAAATTTCGACCGGCGCAAATGTATGGAATTTCTACAGCAGACTCTGATGTCTAGGTGGACGAAGTTAAACGTGTTTGTTGGTCCACGTCATGATCTCTGGCTTCTACCTCCTGGTTTGTCAGTAGACGCGAACACTAAAACGGTTCGTTCGATTCTCGAGCATATCGCGCTTCTCGTAACTAGTCACATTTGAGTCCAAACAATGGAATAGACTGAACCTGTTTAGAAATCTAGTAGCTATTCATAATTTTGTGTTGACTCGATAAAATTCAGCAAAATAACTGGCTAAATATGAACATCAGCTATCTCGCTAATTTTTAATAAAGACGTTAATATGTCTAAATTGGAGCATCAAGAGATCAGGGTGATGAAGACCCCTTCTGGCTTTAATGACTGCACAATAACTTGGTTCACTTGAGCTTTATGCCATCCATTTGGCAATCTCACACAAAGTTTTTTGTCACAGTGTAGGCAACATCTGCAAATGTCTTGGTCGAGGGCTTAGTTGTTGCTTTTAGTTCAGGATCGACTTATAACAGTTTCTCATAGCATTTTCACGAGCCCTTTTCAGATAAAGGCAGTGATCGGTCATCAGTTATTTGCCTCATTAATGTCACATTCGGGCTTGACACCTCTTTTCTGGACACTAAACTCACGTGTGAATTAGAGGCATTATGATAAATTCACAAGGTTCAGTCATCGATAAGGTTTAGCATTTGTTGAGCATCTCCACCATTGCTATTCCAAATTCCGTTGTAACTAACGCACCCATGTTCACGTAGCACGCGCCTTGTGATCATTCGTCTTGGGTGGTCTGAGGTGGGCTGATGGAAGCATGATGGTGATAAAAATAACGTAACCTATATCCATGTTAGGTATAAACCTTACCAGGTGAGGCGAATTCCATTCATGTATTTATCCTGAACCCTGTTAGTAAATACTTCAATTGTTGGAAAAACAGAGCTGAAAGGCAAACTCGACGCGAGCGTGGCCATGTTTTTCGTTTACAGTAAATAAGCAGTGTCTTATTTTTATTCCATCGTCCCGGTAAATTGGTTTATTTGATGTGTTCAGCGGTGTTCTAGGTGACGTGAAGTGTGATTAAGTGCCTTGACTCAGCACAACCATTTTCTATTGGGGCATTCCATTATTGGTTTATCCTGCATGCGAGGACGTTGCTTTGACCTTTTCACATCACTAAAGTAACTTCTCTATACTATCTGAGGAAATTATTATCGCGGTTTCGGTGTTTAACTTGCTCTTTTGTCTAATTTAGGTGCCTGATGGGGCATTCAAGTTTTCTGGATCGGCATCCAGATACTCGTCCACCGCAGGACTGCATCACTGCACCCTCATGTTTGACACAGACGTTAGCGCCATGTCCGCTGTCTTGGAGCCAGCTGTGGTACGTTTTCACATTCTCATCCGTTTTTTTAATCATCTAACTTGTCCCTTCCCAACTTCGTTGCCTATAATAACATCAAAGTTAACAATTACTACCAAAATTCTTTGCCTATTTTCTCGTTGTTAAGGCGAGTCCATATTGTTTATTTCCACTAGTGGTCTTCAATAGGCCGGAACGATCTTCTATATTTTAAACAATAGATGCTCATTATGAAAATTCATCTACTGCTCACTCTCTACTATTATGCTCACTATTTCGAGTATTATATGAATACACTGTTCATATCAATAGCCGGAGATAGAGACTAGAGCCTCGCGCAGTATTTGCAGCCCTGTAAAGAATCTTGGCGTCACCGAAACCGAACTGAAGTCCACACTCTTCGGGGCATGTGTGGAATGGTTGACAACCGACGCTGTGGTATGGTGTTTTACTTATACTTGTTTGAAGCAAAGCTCTTTCAGTGCTTCTTTTTGTTTCACAAAGTGTAGCATCATAAGTGGAAAATGCACTATGGTGTGAATGTGTCGACTATTTTTATTCACATCGCTTTATTAACAATTTTTCTATGCCCCAATGCAGCAGCATTTCCATGAAGTTCACCTTAACCACGACCTTGGTTGTTGTTTCACTCCCCAGAGGATTCTTTTTGAATACATTTAAACTATTTTCCTCCCTCTGGTAGTGCTTATTGGCTCCATGCTGCTGTATGCTTTCCTATTTTAGGATGAAAAAGCAGAATTGATCACTGTAAACGCTGGTGAAGAGTGTGAGTGGGTTAATGCGAAAGACTTTGAGGCGAACCTAACCACCTTTCAGTCATGGGATTGGATTTACGGTTCCTCACCGAAATTTTCCATTCCTATGGAGACGGATTCTGGAACATTACTCTGTCTGGATTGCGAGAAAGGCCGTATCAAGAGGTTAAAGCAAGTTAAAATCTTGGTCGCATCGACTTTGCTTCAGCGGATATCCTCGGCAATAATCGGCCAATCTGCAGTCAACCATTGGCTAGATAAGCTCAATGAGGCACTTGCTGGAAAGCCACTATCTTTTGAAGCCATTCACAATACCTTATTAGAGTTTGAGATGTCAAACAGTACCGGTAGTGAAGCCAACGGTTCCGCCGATCCATTCGATGATTTCTCACAAATAATCGACAGGTTACGGGCCATGGCTACTTGTTTCTAGTGCTCTTGACTCCTAGTATTTGATCTTCGTGGAAACTGTGCAATTGGACAATTTCTCTCCTCTCCTTATTGTAAGTGCACTTCACTTCATTGTGCTCAAGTTAATGAACACAGCTCCCGAGTCGAATTTCACTTTTCCTACTGGTTACTGGTTAGTAGCTACTTGGACGCCACTTCGGACGTGATTACATTCACAAACAGCAATCTGTGGCAACTTTCTATTTTGATTCATGTGTCATTCGCAGCAAACGCTTGTCCAGTTTGACGGCAAATTTGGAGATCAATACTAACTCCAGAAAGGGTGTCGTTGCTGGGTTGTAAAATAAGCGTTTCAGGACAAATAAACGGTCAACAAAGTGTATATTGGTCTCTCAAACACAACACAAAGCAAGTATGTGGATTTTCTGAGAAGCGAATTTTAGCTTCTTGGCTCACAGCACGTTGTGTATTCAAATACGCACGAAATAATAAATCGGTAGACAACCAATGGGGCAAGATGTCTGAAGGTCAATGGTCACTGAGCAGATATGTTTGGTAATGGGACATACAAAAGCGAGGTGAGTCTCATCAGCTTGAATGGGGAGACGTAAGCAATGCTGGTAATCCCCTCGAGTGAGGAGTAAGAGGAAATTAGAGTCGTCCAAATGCAAAGGCATGGTAAAAAGATGTTGGAGGAATGGAGTGATGCTGTAATTCGCTGGTGTTGGCCGATGTCAAAGTGTTTGGCTGAATTCAACATCGCCTGATCGAACGTGCTTGTCTAAAATAAATATTTGGTAAAGTTTAAATAACTCATTTGTAAGGAGTTAGAGCATTATAATTGTCATATTGGTCTCCAATTAGGATGATGGGGTCGGATGCCTTTATCACGATACTGTAGATCCGTGTTCTACACAGCCAGGCAGGCGCTGACACATCATTGTAAATTTTAAAGCAAGGGGATCTCGCATTTGTATTTGTCTTTTTTCGTGAAAACTACCTCTATGTATTTGATACTGCCATAAGATTCGCAATGATCCACTCTATTTACTCAAAGGGGGTTAACAAGATCAATAACCTCGTATTTTGATCTTATTGGCAGAATGTCTAATCGAAGTTCAAATTTCACAGAATAATCGAATTTAAAGCGTTGGAACGCTTACGTTATTGTAAGCAGTGGTGAGGTGTGTAATCTGGGATGGCTCAGTTTTAAGAAAGGAAGTGGATGAAAGGGGAGTTCGGGTTGATTGTTGAGGAGGTACATCCGATTATCTCGAGCAACTTCGATGAGATAGGATTCCGTTGTGGTTGGAGAATAAAATGGAGCACAAGCTTGATAGGGCTCATGTTTGAAGGGCTACAAAAAGAAAACTCGGGTAAGATTTCAAAAAAAAGTGGTGAAGGATGTTGTGAAGTTGCGCAAGGCGTAGCATTAGTGTGCGTTTTTATGTGATAAAATAAGTGTGCAATCATGGAAATGTATAAAATAATGCTCAAACCATGTTTTGATCTGTCTTTCCAAATCGTGAAATGCATTTACGCCTAGTCCTTCCTGAAACAATATAATTGCCATTGGTTGCTCCATAATTCCACTTCAGAATCGTTCCCAGCAAGCCGCGGACAATCATAATCTTTTGGTTTTTCAGCAACAAATTGCTCGCCTTTTCATTCTGCAGTTTCCCTACTTTTCTGTCACGTTATAGAGGAATAGAAGCATGCATATTGTGGCAGGAATGGACAGTAAAAGCTTTTCCAACCTGTATCTAAACTCATGAGTTCCCAATGTTTGATTTTTTGGAAGTTAGGTTATTTCCTAAATTGAATCACGCAAATTCATGACGCTAGTTTTAGTGTCTAAATCGTATTAACCGGTCACCACTTTGTAAGGACTTAATCCATCCACACATTCATCATAAAAAGGGTTGATACAATTCTAAACAAAATAATTTTCCAGATTGTAAAAATATCCCACCTTACATTTAAGTCTAGAGTGTCTTAACTTTAATTACTTGTGGTTACACATTTGTCTTATGGTTAAGAGATGGGTAAGATTAGTAGTTGTTCACCGCAACGTAGAATTATTCTATGCAAAATAAAAAGCTGTTAATATGCACTGCAAATGTACAAAATCAAGGAACTACGTGTGGTGTTAGCATACATTAGAAATATTAATTAGTGATTGTGACACGGAAGCAAAAAATTGCATGTTTCAGGAAAGTAATAGCACAAGCTAAGTCCCAAAACGATTGACTCCAGCCAAAAAAATACCCGAAACACATCAAAAATTGCGCCGACTCCAGCTAATCGTAATACGTTATGATTCTCAAACCTATGCTTCTAATGTAACAAAAATTTTGGCGGGACTGCTTTCTGTGATCGGCCAACGCTACAAAGTGGTCAAGTAGCTGTTTTAATAATGATTTTCGGAGGGTGGTATCGAGGACTATGCTGTCACTCAAATAGCTATTGAATGCAGGTTCGTGTGCAATGGAATGCATTTAGAACAAATGAAGCGTTATTGAACCTCTTTCAAATTCTTAAAACTGTTAAATTAATCTAGCAGCAACCAGGCCCATGACTTGTTAGTCCTTGCTTGATGACATGCAACGAATATCTACTTGCTTTCATCCCTTACCAAGTATGGAAACCACTGCCATTTGATCATTCAGAGAGTAGGTGCGTGTGTGTGTGTGTGTGCAAGCCTACAACTCATGTATTCATCTGAGGTGTGGCGAAATTAGGCAAGTGTGTGTCAACTTCCCTTATTTCCTTCATCTAAAACATCCCAACGACAAACTGCAGTATGCACACCTGATACCATTAAGTCACTGGTATTTTCAGTTTGCCCTCGAAAGGCCAAGGTGTCAGAATTTCTGCATCCTCGTTTGTATTCCACGAAGTAGTATCGGCTCCGAACGTGTAATAATTATTAGAAATGTAGGATTTATGTACACAAAAACAGAGTTAAGGAGTAATCCATCTCTAAACTGGTCTAGAAGTCTTTATGTTCATCTAAAATGACCTGTATCCATGATCGTTATGTATTCTCCTTATGCTACTTAAAGTGTTGGTGTTGTGGTTTCAGTGAAGATTTGACATACATTTTAATGTGTTTACTGCGTCTCTAAAGTTTTCAAGTGTAGCTTGTGAATGACTTGGAGTCACAAAATTGCCTTGAAGCTAAAGGTTGTAATGATTTGCAAATGCTCTGAAAACACTCACCATTAGTTCTGCAAGGTAAGATAAGATTCTATAAAACAAGCTTTAAAAGTTTTATGGGTTAAAGTGCCAAATAATTGCAACTATGACTTTGTAATGATGTAGCGTTTTACTGCATCTCTATATTCATATTCAACTCCCAGGTTGAGAGTGGTGTGGAGCAATTGAAATAGTACTAACTTACACAAAAAGCGAAAACTAACCTGTGGATAGGTGATCTGGTTCTTGGGACTGGGTTGATGCTGGGGATTGGTTGAACTTTTGTCGGGTCGATTGAGGGAGTGTGAGAGGCGTCGAGAGCGATCGGAAGAAGTGCTGGTCGAGGGTCTGCCGTAGTCGCCCCTTGCCTCATTCACGTGGATACTAGACGGTGAGCGCGAGCGCACGATGGCGTGGGGCGAGTCGGATTTCACAGCTGCGATATGTGCTTGCATGGTTGACCTGGGTATTGTCAGCCAAGCCTTTCGATAAGCAAGAGCAAATAGCAGGGCTAAATGGACGTTTCGATTGGTCCTAGGTTATGCTGTTAAGGAATATAAGCTAGCACCAAAAGTAATCTGTAAAATCATTAATGATAATGGTAATGCACACATCCGATTTTAAGGGTATAATTGATATTCAGTAGAAATGGCTAATTAAAATACGAAAACCATGTGTTATTCTCACATTTGCTTATTTAGTACGCATGAACTAAGGAAACAGTAAATAAAGGCGAAAAAAGTGATACCGAACAGCACGATTGTAATTTCGGAGGTGGGTATAGGCGCAGCGCAAAGCACGCGTCATTTTCGCCTCATGTACACACCAGTTCAGCCGCAACAAATAAGAGCAAAGTTTGTCTCAAGCCTAAATTGATGAAACCACTAGATTATGTGATTTTTGAGGGAAAAGTCCTTCCTGCCCAATTCTCCACTCTATGATTTTTGATAAACGGGTTTTATGATGATGCTGCATAATTGGCTGCGTGACGGTCACACCTTACAATTCCATATTATAAGGACATGCTAATTTATGCATCCTTGCTACCCGCTTACACCGAGCGGTTTACGCCTACACTATGAAAATGCTTGCCTCATTACTCAAGAGTGGTTGAGAGATTCTCTAATTTCGGGCAAGTGACTTAAAGCGTACCAGTTACTCAGTTCACCATTTGGCTACCAGACAATTTAAATTTTAAGTGGTAAAGCACAAGGCAGGTCTCCGGAATGCTACTTACGCTGTTATCATTATTCCTTGAGCCGCAGTGAGAAACTGAGAAAGCTTGTGGAGGCAGGGGTCCGTTGGAAACATCATTTTTATGCATCATCATACTCGGAACAGTGATGCAACCATCGTGCAAAAGGGCTGGAGACGAAAGTTTCAGAAGATCCTTTCGAGTACATGTGGCAGCGGGATCGGAAGCGCTGAAGCTCGGTCCCTCCACCTGCAAAGGTTCATTCACTCGACTGATGCGTCGTTTGGGAAGGCTGGTTTCTACTTCTTCAAGGAAACTAGGGAATGATTTTGTCCTTGAGGGCCGGGAAAAATGAGAAATTTCCTTTTGTTCAACTGCGTAGGCGTTAAATTCAACAGGAGAGGGGGTTTTTCGAAGCTCAGAGGCCAGAGGTCTAACATCGGTAAGGACAACATGCTTGGCGGAGCTACGTGGAAGGCTAGCGATAGAGAATGTGACAGACTCTTCTTCACGATCACACGATCCAGGGGATACTTTCCGAGAAGAGGAAAAGCAATGAGCATCCTTCTTGTCGCTGCGATGCACTCTTAAAAATGAAAATGTGGAGGTTTTTACAATGCAAGTCCACAGTACACCACTGCCCCGATCTACGACCTAATAAAAAGGGAAAGATGGGAATTGAAGCGCCATGTACTCAAATCTGGAAGTTTTATTTATTTGTGTTTCTTCAGTCTCGCAAAAACTATACTTCCCACGTCCTCCTTTACTGCGTCAATTATTTCCCTAAATCTATCATGAAATCATCATTCTTGCATGTTTGCAGTCAGCCCTGATGACTGAGTATACCGCATTATTTAACTAACATTGTGCCGGTTTTACTAAAATCTGCCTTATTTCGCTTGAAGAATCAATCACATTGTGAACGCGAATTCCAAAATCTGATTAGTGGCCTTGCACACACTTTGTTTCCATAAATCTTAACGAGAAGGGCGATTGAATAGAAGACATAGCTAGGCTTTTGTTATGTAGAAGCAAACCTCGTAATAGTGGCGCAATTGAACAAATAAGCTTGGTAAAGGTTTCCACAATTCTTAAAAGACCCCTAATTTACCTATTTAAAAAAATGTCACGTATATAGGTTATGGTATATCTATATAGGTTAGCAGTGCGCGTTGGTGTGGTCACGGTGACCCTGGTGTACATAGGCTAACGATGAAAATGAAAAGTCAGGCGACTGATACAAACAAAGGTTTATTACCGAAATATTACTTGTGAGATTAAAACTCAAATATTTTCATCACACTCAGTGCAAATAGGAGTCTACAATATCCAAAACAATTGTGCTTCTTTACACTCGATTTGACTGCCACAAACATTACACATTTGTACTCAAATAATTTTAAAATATCTTTTTTTGAACTCAAAACTGAAGGTGTAGATGAAAAAAGGGCAAGATGATCTACGCCGCGGATGCATTACAACTGCCAGAATCATGCAGTCTTGACATGATAGTGTAAAGAAAAGCACCGCAGTAACTATCACTCACCGGAGGAAACTAAAAAATTCGACATTATAATAATTGAAGTGATGGAATTCTATTGTGATAGCATATTAAGTTAAATGGATTCGTTCCAACACAGTGCTTAGCTGATTCCAAATAAGTTATAACAAGTCTAGAAGCCGCTCATTCACCTGTTTGGATGCCTTTCCAAGCAATCCTAACAGGTGAAATTGATTCAGAATGCTTTCGTTGAAAGTACATTTTCATCTAATAACTCTTTGCATAATGGACAAAATGATAATTAGATTGAATCAAGACTAGGCATTATCAAGCCTCTTTCAGGGCACCGTTTTGTACATCAGTTTGTTTATGTTAACTACGGTGACCAAATATCATTAAAATTTGGGCACTTGGAGGTTCTTTTGAATGCCAAAGTCATTAGGTTTGTATTACTGAGGAAATATTGGCATTAAGTAACAATACTACCCTCATTCCCACAAGGACCAAAGAACAACTGCTATTGGGATTTATATCCCACACTAAGGCGACACATCATAACAAGCTTACTGCAGAATTTCTTCAAACATTTTGTGCTGTGCGGTAGCTGTTGATGATGTTGGCGAACTGAGTGAAGGCGATGGGGATGGAATGGTAGGTTTGGGAGCACTGTCCCTCCTTCTGAAATTTGTAGTGGGTGGAACCACTCTGGAACGTCTTGCGGGAAGGGGGGGCGTGACTGTCCGGTGGATGTCATTCTGAAGGCAATAGTCTATGGTGGGCTTAGGTGGTGTTGGCGGCGGTGATCGATGAACAGATTCGGGATTTACTGCGGCTCGGAAGCTGTGGTTATGAGACCGAGCACGAGGGTCATCAACTGAAAATCAAAGAAGGTACTTACAAATGAAATAGTTAAAAAAATACGCAATCATAAATGCACTTCAACCTGACTAAAAAGTGCCTCACAAAGACAATAAGACATAACTGAAAATACCAATCATGTCTGACTATGTTATAGTTTGTGCGATGTCAAGAACAAATTATTTAATGCTCTTTGAATAGAAATTGAGCATAGATGCTCCAAGAAGGAAGAGCATATCCAATAATTTTACACAGCAAACAAAGGTGCACCCGACCGTTCCTTATTTGAAATTATTTATTAATTCAATAAAATCCTATTGAAACACAGACACGTACGATCGGAACCGAAAGTATTTTTTTTCGAATTCCATTGCGGCAATTACACATGCATCCAGTTAGCGCATCGAAATAAAGTCAGTAAACGCAGCACCCCGGCTTTAGTTAACGTTTCTAAGCGTCAAAATTGCTGCATGTATTACCGGAACTGCGTGAATTCGAGGTCACCTGAGGTTACCCAAAGCAGTTTTTGTGGTTACACTAGAAAGTTATGGCGACCCTGCTGCAAAGTCTGGCCCCATTCACCTTTGGACTTAGGTATTTCAATTTTATATGTTGTGTTCATACTGATGTAAATGGCAAATATCACCTACTCTCATAGTCTTTAGTACGTTTCAGAGTTTGTTTGCCTTTATTTTGAACAAAATATGTCCTTATACCAGCAAAATCCACTTTACAAATAGCCAAGCGAAGGAAATGTAGTGGTTACTATTATTATTTTTAAAGTCTTATTGAGATGGTATTTAAGTGGTACTAAATTCCATGAGCAAATGATTAACTCACCGTCACAGCTAGCGATTTTGTCTGCCGTCATTATTTATTGTTATACTATTAAAGCGGATTGTGAAATTGCAAATTATTACAACTTGTTTGGGGGTGACGCCCCCAGCAAATGCAGGCACGCGCACGAGACCAAATGCGTGTCGCATGACGAAAAGGCCTCGTCAGCCGACCTGAGTTTAGGGCTGAAGCCACGCTGTTGCGGGAGAGACCACAGTAGAAACAAACAAACGTGCACTACTTCACCGCACACTATGAAAGAGGGTATGTAAAATAAAAATCTACATGACTGGCAAAAAAATACTTACCTAAGAGCCGTAGGAATTAAGCTAAGCTAAATTCGCGCAAATAACAAAAGGTAAGCAAAAAAAGGAAGTTCGGACACATTGAGCCTGAACGTAACTGGTGATTTCATAATCTAAGTAGGCGATTTAGTCTCAAAATCAGGACTTGGTGTAACGAGTTCATACGTGAAATGTGAATGAACTACGAATATTAGCAAATTGGGTAGGTCACAGTGCAATTCATAAATTTCAGCCTCCTGATATCGACTATTATTGAATCCTTCGAAGGAAATTTATTCATTCAGAGATATATAGTAAATTGGCAATGCAAAGTTAAATAGCCACTTGGATTTCAGAAAATAACCGTAGGAGAGCATTTTCAAGGAAAAAGTGCTAGAGTGCGCGGTTCCTGTGTGAGCGAACCACGCTCTTCTGAACACCAGCCAATGGAAAAGCGAGACCCCCACAATCACGGAACCGTTAACCGTTATTCGCACAAACACGGGTTTGGCTGGGTACGAAGAGCGGGTTAGTTGAAAATACTGGAGGGAGATATTACGTTGTCACGCCGTCCACCTTCACAAAATTAAACGCAAGCAAGAGTAAGATGACTAAATTGAACCTACTATTCTGTTGTGAGAGCAGATTGGAGTTACTTGCCACTCTCGTGATGAATAAGGACTAATTCGGAATCAATCAAATAAGACTTTGCATAGATTGCATAACTCGCAATCCCCTTGTTTAGGAAATTCGTCGTTTGATTTCCGAGCATTTTTTTTTGTTGATTTTGATGTTATAATATGTTTCAATTTTGAGCTAATCACTTTAATACAAATGGCACAACGTGCCTACAAGGAATTTTCTGACAAAAACTTCTTAATTAGGAACTATCAAACCACATTTGTTTCTTGCTTCTACTTATTAAACACCAACTCCATTTAAATCTTTTTCACTTAATGAAGTTCTGCCTCCATTCGTTCAGCATTCGCAACACTGTTTAAGTGACAAGTAAAACGCCCAGTTGAATAATCTTTTCCACCAAATAGTCTACCGCGAGTAAAGTTGAGTGAATGCTACAGATCGCTATTCCACAGTAAACAGCATCCCCAAGACTTCGATTTGGTTGATGTGGTGAGTTTGTCAGTAATAATGACGGATACGAAGTCCACGTTTGTTTTGCACAAAAAAACGGAATGCCACAAGCTGCGGCACGTGGTGGAGAGCTCGCGCCTGCACACAACCGTACACCAATGCGCGCCACTGCAACCTCGAATCACCCGAGCAAGTGATGTTGAGTAGGCCACTGAGTTCTAAATGAGGGCGCGCGAACCATTAAATCCGCCCATACACACATGCGAAATCACCTGTTACTCATGTAAAAGCGGGATTAGATGGAGTGTCTTTAAACAATGGCCAATGCATCAGGATCAGTTTGACAAACGAAACTTCTCCGGTCCTCTACCTTCCCAAAACCGATAATTTATTCGCTTGTATTTTCCCTTCAACCTGCATTTATGCCAATGTGGACAGTGTTAAACACCCAATCCTACAGAGATTATATTTCAAACATTTTGACTGATTGAAACAGGTCCAGTAGATCTGTTTCGAATTTTTTGCGAGATGGTCTTCCGAAAAAAAAGTATAGATTACAAAGGCGATCTCTACCAATCATGCACCTCTCCACCTACCTGCGTCCGTCCGAAGGACATCACTGTCATCCATTCGATGCTTTTGCGTGGGAGGAATCAAAAAACTTTGGGATGCAGCAGCTCCTGTTGCTTCTTGAGCTTTCTCTAACTCCTCTGCATGGACTGGCTTAATTGGACCCGAAGGACGATCTTGCTTGGAGCGGCGAATTTGCCGAATTTTTCGCGAAGATGGCATTGTCGAGTAAAGGCGAGATGCTGCACAGAAAAGGTACGCCAAATATATACGGGTCCTTAAAACATAATTTAGCTTTGCCACGTTGGAAGATCAAAATTTGCAGCAATTATTTACTTGCGATGCTGACTGTAATTAGTTTGAAGTAGAGTCCGACCTTTTAAAACGAAGGCGTACCTGATCTCAGCACTTACACACTACGGTAGGAGTGTTTTCGAAAGGAATGACCAATCACGGCTACATACCCTGCTCGCCACCCTTGTTGCAGAAGGGCAGAGCGTTGTCATTATAATGCGAGAAGTTGGTAGCACTTATGTGAGCGTGGCGTTTCTCAGAGACGCTACGCCGTCCTACGCCGTCGCGACTGAAGGCCGACTGACAGCGCACGGGAGAGTCTGATGGTGAGCGGCTTTCTCGCTCTCGCCTCGAGCGGCAACGCGAGTCCACTGAGGGGGTGCGTGCCAGTCGCCGCGATGGAACTTCGGTCGAATCTTTTCTATCCTTTGCAGCTACCATATTTACCTTTTTTATCAGAATTTCTCCATTGGAGCTATCAAAATAGCAAAAAAACTACAGTATATTCAGTATTCATTGAACATCGGAGTTTTCAGGATAGCATAGGCAAAAGCTAGGGGGATTATCACGCCTTACAGGTTGTATGTATTTAACCTTTGTGTTAAAGCTTAGGAAATTCGTGCAGTGGGACTGGATTTATAACCACATTCAAGAGATCAACCATGTTGAAAAGAATTCGTTTCTTTAATCATTCTTGCCAAAGCGTAATGGCACTAGTAAAGTCAATACATGCAGATATCCGCAGCAAATAAAGTAAATATAAAATCGCTATCCAGCTTGTTTATGTAAATATTGGATTTTAACTAAATTGTGATTTGTAATAAGTGCATCAAAGTAATCCAATTTATAAGCATACTTATTTTGCACTGTCAATTTGTCAAAAATCGCGTCTGATCCCGGCCTCAACATAGATTTAGTCTTGGGCCAAGAATTTTGCTTATCGCTGCAATGGAAGAAGCGATTCATGGTTAGCTCAAGAAAGGCTTGTTTACTCTTCCCCACCATTTTACATTGAGCTTTCTCAATGGCCAATTTAAGTTTTGTAGAAATTTCCTAAAAAATAAAAGTTTGGTTAATATTTACTACCGAAAACAGGTATGCAATGCAACAAGGAGCTTACTGTAAGCGAAAGATTAGTGACACTATGACCATCGACGGCAATTAGCCGATCACCTGGTCTAATGCTTCCCGAGGTTAATTCTTTGCTAGCAGGACTACCAGTCAATATTTGTTTAACAAAGAGACCGGAAAGATTATCTTCCAGGTTGTCTGTATCTCCAACCATGTGGTCGACAATAACTTCGGGTCCTTTGAATTCGGAGTAGGCGTGAATTATTCTAGGCTCTGCCCACTCTTCAAATCGAATTCCCAAACTCGAAGTTCCAGAGTCACGATGAGGGACTGGGATGTCGAAAATTATTGTTTGGCACAGGGGCTAAAATCGAATATGTAGAGTGACGTCGATTAGTTTGTACCCATTTCGGTTATAGTTAAACCGGATTCAGAGAGGGAAGTAAGCGCAAAAAATAGAATTAAACTCAAAAATGTATGCCTCTTACGGGTTCGGAAACAAGATCGGGTGTGGTATTGGAAGTGTATGTGGAAGATCGATCCGTAGTAAGATCAATGAGACTGGGTGAAGAGGTCGGTGGAGTCGCAACGACTACAGAATCCTGACGGGAGAAAACTAGAGTCGCCTTGTCTCCGATAGAAACTGATCTGAGTGTCGCCATAGCATCCTTAAAATTGGTTACTTGAATCCCATTGATTGAGAGGAGCCTGTCGCCAAACTGTCACAGAACAAAAGTATGTTTTTGATAGCAAGCTAAAACTGTCCAGTGGAATATTTAGAGTAGCATTCCATCCAAACTTTGAAGAATGCATCTTTGGCATCTGGTATCAGTTTTTTCTTACATGCGGAATACAGCTGTAAGGATATGCATGTAATGCTACTATTGACATCGTTTTAGTGTACATCCAACTACGGGAGCTCTCCAACCCCCACATCTTGTAACTTTATCTTGCAACACAATCGGAAGATCGCACCCATATCTCCCATCCCTTATGCACACTAATAATAGGCCATTCTTTTATGCCAGAATACTTTACTATGCCTTTTGAAAGGACGTGAGGTACTAAAACATCACGATTAGTATAGCCAAGATTATCTTTGGGATATCAATGATTTAATTTAATCATCAAACTTTGAATAACAAAAAAATAAGTCGACATTCTTTAACTACCTGAAGACGTCCATCGTGAATCGCAGCACCTGTTGGCATTATCCTTTCTACGAAAACAGGCTGCATTTCTTCCGTGTTAATTAAAGTATCTCTAGTAGCAAAAGAGATCCCAAATCCTCCTTCCGCGAGCTTGTGAAGGTCAACCGTAATTCTTTGTCCGATTGAACGGGTATTGAACGCATTCAGATTCTGCAAAGGAAATAAAGTTCACTAGCATGCTATAGCCGGTCTTGTCTTTATTCTGAATAATATTTCAGAGGCAGATATTATTCGGGATAATTCCAGAAACCAGCATTGTGCTGGCTAAATAGTTTAAAACTATCTGAACAGTCTTCTGAGAATGAAAACAACCACGAAAATAGATTTATAGAAATACGGTGCATGTTATTGGCCTAATAATAAAGAAGCAAGACGTAAAACAAATTCGTCTCTTTTTCAAATGAACAATTATTAATAATCAGAACAGTGAGTGTTGTAATACAGTCACGGGAAATTTCACGAAGCCGCATTTAATTGCCGACAAAGAAATTACTATATTTGTAGTTCGTACAAGACGAAAAAAAAGAATATAGCTGGTTTTCAATGGAATAAATTACCTTGATATACGAGACTGGGGACATGGCCGAGCGACTTGAATGCCTTTGTGTGGTGGGTGATTCCATATTAGCTGCAAAAAATAGAGGCTACATTAACAAGGTTTATGAAATCGACCAACAACACCAAATTATTTGCTTACAGGATAGCGGATAGGGGCCAGGTATGGAAACTGGAAGGTCCTCCAGTTTTAACAAAGCAATCCTAGTAACTTGAGGCTTTGTAAATTCATTTATAAGGATTGACAAAATCCTAAAATACAATAAAGTTTGGGTGTATCAAATTTACGCTTGTCAAAAAACCTATATAATGACTCACCTGTCTCTAGATTCACCAAATAACTCCTCCCTATTAACCCTCACAATAGCTTCATCAGACCACAAAGAGATTTGGTTTTGTAGGGCTGGGTCAACTTTCGCTATACGTAGCCCCCAGTACTTTCTAAATAAAAAAGTTTTTAGAATACTTTATTTGATGAGTCAAGCAAGAGAAAACCTAAGCCTTACTTTATGACTTTGTCAAAAATAGCTTGAAAAATACAGTTTGTTTGCCCAAAGTTCAAAGGACCTTCGCACGAAACCATTCTAGCTCTTTGGATCAAACATTTGTCATATTCCCTAATCAAATCATTGGCCGAAATCAAGGTGGTTTTTTTTTGTCTTGGCCACGTTGTCGGTGATTGCTCCTTCACAACAGACTCTGCCTCTATTCGTTCCGCTGCTTCTAGCCAAGCATAGCTGGTGGCACCGAGGGAAGGACGGGCCGCAGATGTTCGAGAGAATGATACCAAGCCTTTCTTGTTCGATGAACGCAAATCTCGCGGCCGAATAGCACTTTTAGGCGCTAAAACATTCTCCCCAACGCTTTTGTTTTTAGGTTCCTGAAAAAAGTCGTACAAAATCTCGAAAAAATTCCGCTATTTTTGTGGGTTTCAAAAGTGAACCAGTTTAAAAGTGTAATGTATTTTGAGGTTAGAAAACTCTACATTGGGTGAAAAATATTAATAGAAACACAAAATTTTCAGCGCATCACGGGTTTTAGAAAGTGTGAAATGAAAAGGAATGAGAAGAATTCATGGCACTATATCACAGCTGCATTCAGACCAAACATCAAACAAGTTGTCAACCGTACATGACAAAGCAAGTCAAAGTTAAAACTTGTACAACTATTTGCCTAAAAAAACTAATACGAAAAATAACCATAGAGGAGAAAATTCAGGCCAAGTAAATCTCAGGAACGAGCCATTAATATCAATCCACAGTAAAGGAGCGATTAGCCTTAAAAATAGCGGGGCGTCAGTAAAGACATCTTCAAGGTAGTTATTCTTGCCAAAAATCAGGAATGTTTCTGATTAAAAACTAAAATGGCAGCAGATTTTGTAGTTACAAAACAAATTAATATCACTATATTAGTTTAAATGCTCTAATTCAACAACTCGCACTTTAAGAATGACAATATAACGAAGTTTTAAAAAGTTTTAAAGATACCTATTTGACACATGGCTGTAGTCCTGAAAAATTTGTGAATGTTGCTTGCAAGGGAATTTACCTACTTGGCTAATAGAGAAGCATAAAAATAGGTATGGTTTTTTGCTTCTTCTGTGAAAGGATAGAAGTTCGTTACTTAAAGTTCGAACTAACTTTCTAGACCTAGAAATCAAGTACAGGTTCTACAAAGTGATGGTTCTGGGCAGATATGAAGCAAACTGAATCAACTTTCGGAATTTAGTCCGAGTTAAACTAGCCATAATATCAAAAGCGTTCACATAGAGATTTCCATTGAAGCACGTATACACTGATAATCTGACGGCCTTCTCTGTATATACATGCGGATTCATATTTTTTGTAAAAATAGCCGCTTCACATTGACTATAGTAACATACGTTAACATGCCACTTATATCTAGGTTGCTTAAGCACGTCGCTATAATTTACCTAAGACACACTGCATGATTGAGTCACTGTATTGCAAAATGCGGCATATGAATACGGCGCTGGTACAAATTCCAAGTACGTATCTGGGCCGGCACGTCCACTGGTAAGGTTTGCGCAAATAGAAACCCCATTTAATGTGTTATCAATTTGAGCGCATGTGAACACGTCTGAGACGGGTTTTATTTGTCTTGTTTGTAGGTTTTGCTATAAGTACTCCAGAAGAAGACTGCCAACTTCTATAAAGGGGGGAGGAAAAACGCCTGTGTAATAGTGGGCTGCCATTTCCTAGTCTTCTTGTTTCATTACACGTATTTTTGTATCGTCATGTAGTAACAGTACAAGGCCTGTTTCACTGAAGCACAAAATCTTTGCAATTGGCCAGAAATTTCTGTCGTGTGCAGTTAAACAAGATTTAATGATAATTTTGTCGCTACCTGCTTGCATATATTGCCAATTCTTTTCTAATTATTCTATTTTGAAGTCTTTTTTATCTTATGTGGTGCCAAAACAACGAATCTCCTATCGGAGTATTTGGATTGTTTCAACTCACCAAAACCATTAATTGTTTGGGGTTTTTTTTTGCTACTCGCTCGCATGTGCGGCAAGGGGTTTTCTCTCTTTCGCATTTTTAGTAGATCCAGGATAGACTACAATCACTATTATCTGTGCGGAGAAGGAGTTTATAGATCAACTGGGGCTATATCGGATGCACCACATCAAACAAATTTTGGTCTCTTGAAAGTTGTCTGCATTGTTGCGCCATTCCTTTTCACTGGTGCATATATAAGCAAAGCTGGCGCTAAGTTCCTTGAGGACAATGAAATCTTCGTTCCAGAAGATGACTGAACACAATGTTGCCCTCGCACCGGGCAATCAGCTCCGCGTGATCTGAAAGTACCTACGCCCTAATAATAACGCTCGTACCGACACGCTTTTCCTCTGCAATTACCCGCATCGCCGACTTCGTGGAAACCGGGTACCTAAATAGTTAATCCCACGATATTTGACGGGCGAGACCCGTATCTACTCTGCCTGACTCTTGTTCTGGGGGCTTGTTGATTCACTTCAAATTAGATAGACCTGCCTTAGATACTTGAGACGAAGTATCCCTGCATTGAAATAGACTATGTGGAAAAAGTGGACTAGATATGCTTTGGTTTTCTCAAGCGATATAGGAGTGCAGAATTGTTGCAATATTTCAAGAGCCTAACGAAACTTGGCATTAAAACGCGGTCTTGGAAGCAAGCACCGACGAGGCACAATAGTGGAAAGGTGGCATGCGTGCTGCGTCAAGATATTGTGATTTAATCGAAATAACTCGTTACATGGGGTGGAGTTCGTGTACATTTACTCGAGGTGGTGCGATTGTTCGATTTTCCACGCTCCGAGACCGTAGCGCAAACGTATCAGGAGTAAGTCTTTAGCCATCTGCATCCAAGAGAAAAGTGGGATAATTTTGGAGCCTGAAATTGAAATTAAGTTAGCGTGGGGACGGAACTACAAGCCGTTTCAGGAAAATAACGCAAAGAGTGATCTAAAACGGTGGTGTGGGCATCATACCCTCCACCCAGCCCTGCACGAGTGTATGCGTAGGTAATCGTACCGTTGACTTCATGCCAAGTGACTGGAACCTCGCATATCTCGACAGAGAGATGTCGGGCGAGGTAGAGAAGGTCCACGTCAAATGCCCAACGTTCGACATGTTGGTTCATAAAAAGAAGACGCGCCGCCCTACGGCTAAATAGCTTGAAACCGCATTGGGTGTCTCTCAAGCCACGTACACACAACAGCCACACGGCAAAATGAAAGCCGTACATAAGAAGATTGCGAAGTGGATTTCTTTTAGCGGTTGCCTCTGCTTGTAGATGCGCTCGGGAACCACATATGACTGCCATCCTTCCATCCTAAAACGAAACCTCAGCGCTAACAATCGGAACCTGGTATTAATAAAATCCTTAAAAGGACGGCCAAAAAGAGCTCCGTACCCATTTCGATGCAATCATAAATGCCATTTGTTTTTCCAGTTTCTCGATGTCCCGGAAGCGTGTAGCACCATCTGCATCAGCAAAAAGCAGGAACTTGCCCCGAGCAGAAAGCATTCCCTACAATAAAGTACATCTAAGAATAAATGTGAAAAAAGAACACAGTAAGCCTTAAAGAGGTTTACAATGCGAACGGCAGCACCCTTTCCTCGATTACGCGTAAGCTTCAAAACACGAACGACATTGGAGGTGTACTTCGAAGAGTATGATATTGCAACCTAAAGCCAGGGCTTAAACTAAAGTATTAGCAGACCTGATAAGTGCTATCAACGCTCCCATCATCAACAACGATAATTTCAAATGTAAACTTGGGCTGCGATGCCATACGCGATGTCAAATAGGCAAGAGCCTCTTCCATCATTGTAGGAACTATATCACAGCATAATCGGATATAGATGCAAATAACGTTACGTCTTTGAGCTTCGTTGTAGGCCGGAACAATAACTGACAGTTCAACTTCAGGGCGATGAGTTAGTCCAAACGGGAACCTCACATACTCTGAATTCATTGGATCGTAAAATACCCTCTCGGTCAGTTCCCTATCAATATCAGGGTATGGGTTCGTTGATAAGTAAAGGAAAATTAGAACCTATAAATATTCTGTAAAAATCACATTTACAAAAAAGGCTATCATCACAGTAACCGTCGCAAAGGACACGAGGAGAAGCAGCCAAAGCTCCACCCCCATCCTCGACGCCCCAGGGTGTCAAAACACGCGGCTGCGCTTGCAACCCATCAAACGTTACTTGACAATTCAAGGCAGTTTGTTAGAAAACGTCAAAACAGCTAGAAGTTTAAATTAACTACTTTGTTGAATTTTCCAAAATTTGGTTTGATCAATTTTTGCAAATAAGGGGCATCAGGTGTCTTAGCCATTGTCTCGGTGAGTGGGTTAGCCGCCAGGTCATTCCAGTAGCCTTCAGCACTTCTGTACGTAGAATACATTTGTATATGCTCTACCCGAATATTATGTGCCCTTTCGTCTTCAGAGAAGTCTCGAAGCTCTACATTAGTAGCAGTGGAAAGTAAACTCCTTTTAAAGCACAGCTATCCTGATTTCTACTACTGCCTGATGCGCCTTGGCGTGACGGAAGAAGTGCACATTACTGCATGCGGGGGAATTGGTGATGACCTCAAACAGAGGGGCTAAAATTGAGGTCTGCTCTCGACAACTACCCCAGTTCCATATTTTGTAGGAAATATTAACAACTGAAGCGGCACTAGCCCTTAATTATCTGGAAAGGTTCCGCTACAGATTTTTCCTATCTTACCTGAATAGAGGTGTTCATAAAGTAAACTTGCGATACCTGCTCCACTTCCCTACTAGCTACATAGAGCCCGGATAGTCATAACTGGGCAGCTCCAAAGTGAGAACATCATGACAAGAAATAAGAGACGCAAATTTTCCACGTCGAAGATCTGGATTAAAACCCGTTCCTTCTCGGATAAATCTGCCTTTTGGCCAGTGTTCCTGCGTCTGACTTTGAACACACGTATTGGCCAGCACAATTTCCCATCCCTGAATCCAGTCCTTAAACCGGACAAACCTCCAGACCCAGTTGAAATGCAATGAGGGATCAGTGACGTTGCAGTCAAGTATATCCTCACTTATATAGGAACTTGATGACTGGCATGGTCGGCTCGTGGGTGTTTCCTCCCACCACCGCCTACGAAGTGATGACCGAAACAGTCGTTTACGCCTGCTATGAAGCATTTGTTATTTTACAGTTGGCTGCATGAGTACAATATTCCACACTGTTAATTCAAACAAAGAAAACTGTTGCACATAGCCCAATGGTCATTCGAAATATTAGATATCAAAATCCATATGACGACTTCAATTGCTGATAACTCATGTGATTACTTTCAGCAAAGCAGTTTACGCATTATGGTCAGCGTAATGAATGTGCACAGTCAGAACTGCTGGGTGGGTGAAAATTCTAGAAATGTTTTTTCCAAGTTTGCGACATCTTTTGTTGTAAATGCGTTTGATATCTCTTTAGATAATCGGTTTATTTTGCTTAATATCTTTATCTTAATCATGCACATCTGAATAATTATGCTTGTACTAATTGCAGGGTGCATTTTTCGCTTTTGCCTTATATAAGCCCACTTCTACGTCAGTTTGTGAGTTTTTTGCTGCTTACTCACTGCACCATAAAGAGCTCTTTATAAATTTTATCGTGCAAATAAATCCTACTTTTAGAAGCGAGCCAGGAATATTTACACATGACCTATCAAAGAAGGTGCAGATTTTTCTGTTCTTCTGATGCCCCTGATTTGTGTGCTTTTGCAGGTTTAGGCCGATGCCTATGAGGTGGCCATTTTTATTATTTACCTGGCAATACGCTATACTCTATCATGTAGTTCAAGTCCCCCTTCCCATAAAAAAGGTGAGCATTCAAATGTACTGGGGACGCTCCATTTCGACATTTTTAACTCACAATCGATTTGGAATATGTCCACCATTGAAAACATGTACTCAAAATGATCCTGCGTGCTTACCGCCTACTTCGTAATAAAGCGAGTGTTTGAGCACGTTTGAAACATTACTAGGTGAAATGATGTCGCGTTATGCTCAAACGGATGCATACCCATCAACATCATCGTCGTTGTCGTTGAAAAATCACAGCTACGTGATTTGCGATTGCTCTTTAAAGATTTTGATCGATTGCTAGAGAGAAAGCTTTGCAAACATACCTATTCACGTAAACGCCGATTAATCAACGAGCTGTATCACCCCTGGAACAACAATTTGTCAATAAACATCTTAGAAGAAAAATGCCTTCTATAGTGAATTACCCCATATAAATTTGCCTGAAGAACTTGTGATAAAATTTTTACCGTTCTGAAGAGGTTTCTCATCATATACTTTAACAGAGGCCATCTTTGTGGTGAGGTGGAAGGATAACGGGAACACGGTAAAGACATCATTTCAATTATTGGATCACCCGTAGTCTGGGTTCCCCGGATTTACCGCGATTCCGACAGAAGTGCAACTTCATTTTTCTGCATTTGTCGCAGTAGTCCATAGGCTGAAGCTGTAAGTTAACTTTTGTTTGGGTGGCTTTCTTACCTATCGTCTGCTTTCCTATAAGCGCAAATTCTATTTAAGAAGCCATTTTACAAGAGATTCATTTCATTCTTTTTGATTTTTTTGCAATACGCCAAATATTAGCATCACATTTCCCACCAACGACCTGTTGTACACTTTGAAGAGCACTTTGATTAGTCAAAAAATAGTGGATTTGCATCAGTTTATAAGGTTTAAATGCGTATGCTTTTATTAAATCCTTTTTGATGCCTATTTTGCTACTTGGTTGGTGTAATATGGGACTGGTGACTAGCCTTCACAAAAGGCCAAGTGGCTACACTTACATCACTTTCGCCAAATTCTTTTAAAAAACCTGCTGGAGGGAAAGGGTGGTCCAGTTACGGATAAAAACAAATCCTTTCCACTATCGGGGCCAAAATGGGAGCTCGCGCATGCGACTTTGGTGAGGAGTGGTCCCGTTTATCTCGAATGAACAGGGCAACTGGCCAGTGGGCTACAGGATCACGCGTGTCTTGAAGGAAAGTGAACATTATAAATGTTGAATAAATCGAGCTTATTTCACACCATAAGAGGTGATAGTAGGAGCGCAGTGGACAGCCTTAAGAGGCTCCGCAAAAGTAACATCTTTAACAGAACGATTGCGATGCTGCCAAATGTAGAAATTTAATCTGACGGTTTTCATACAATCACTTTGGGATATTCGGGATAGTTTTTTTAGTATGCAGAGGCGCTTTTCCTGTTATATTGCATATTTTTGAATGATAAATGTCCTTGCAAATGGTACCAACATTGCATTTGCCCTGATTAATCTGAGTTGAATTCTGCACCCATCCCCTTGAGGTAATGAATCCTTTCTTGTTATTCTCTGACCGCATCAACTTAAACTAATTCGGGATATCATTAAAGTGAATGTCACATTTTTTCTCAATCTACTAGCGCTTGCAAGGTTATTTAGATTCAAACAGTAGAACTGAGTCCTCCCTTGTATTCCCAACTTTAGTAAACAACAAAAAGTGGCGTAGAGTTACATGAATATTCTTTATCACTTAGCACCTGAATTATAAGCAGCATTATGAAATAAAAAGTGACTTTTTACAAAGCCTTCAGTTGGTATCTGGAGCTAGGCGCACGCTTTTAATGCTCATCTGAAAGAAAACACTTATTGGATAAACAAATTTATCAAACAAGTGGTGAGTAAATTTCCATAAAAATATTTGGGGTAGTGTTTTAGCCTCAAGAAGTGAACGTTGCTTGCGACACAACACAGTCCACCGCCATAGTTTTATAACAATCAATCGTAGCGGTAAAATGGGGTGAAGGAAGTGTCACTGGCAGATTGCGTCCCCAACAGTAGATGGAGACTGAAAATCTAGTAGAAAACATTCCAGAGCCATTTTTCGCCAAATAATGTAACTTTAGAATAGAAAAAAGCAGACTTTCAGCAAGAACCATCCCTTAGTGAAACGATCAAAGGAGGGGCATGCCACGTGGTTAGCCTTGTGAAAACGATGAGCTTAAGAGTTCTTCGTCTAGGAACAACCACGTAACCCACGGCGTGTATCATCCCCCACCAGTTTTCACGTATATCCTCGCATTTGTAGCACACGAAATCCCAAGAACACTAATGAATTGCATTCAGCACATCTTAAGGCGAAGAAATCCTTACACCCAACAGCCCGCCCAACGGCACAAACGACAACAGCGGGAATGGCACATCAAATACTCGTGTTGTTTTGAATGTATTAAGGCAAGCAACCCCCCTCAACGCAACGAGCGGAAGAGCGTCAAACAAGTCACTTCGAAGAATCTAATGGATTTGTTGATGGAATACAAGGGGATCATTCAGGTTGAATGAAAGGCGTAAACGCTTGAACTCATTTATTAATTCATAGGTGGCACCCACCATGAAAAGTTTCATTCATCGAGAATCCAAATACAATGGGGCCGCATTGGAAAAAAGCAGCAGAGAATACAGAAAATTGGAGGAGGGCGAATTTGGATTGAAATAACGCCTGGTATTCGAGACCTGTTCGATTTCAACTTCTAATGCAGAGCTGGCGCGAGCAGAAATATGGACGAGATTGAAGTTTCTCATTAATACGGTACAGTGGGTGCGTAGTTTTATAGAAACGAATAAAAATACTAATGATACTTTTCTAAAATGAGGGGGAACGAGCAGACTGGCAAAGGTCTTGAAATGCGAACGTGAAATTCTGACGTAGGTCGGGGCGACGGACTTCATGCGAGTGGGGCTTGTAGTTTTAGAAGAAAGAATTCACGGAGGTGGATTTAATTCCTCAGTTTTATGATGCAGGCGCGTAGTCCACCTCGTAGTAATCCGCTGTATACTTTCGCACAATGCAGCACATGATGATGGAGAAAAGGAGGCCAAATATCTAGAAAAAAAAGAGGAAGATAAAAGCTAGTATACAATAATTATTTCATTGATACGAAAAACGGCGGCGAAAAATTTTCAAAATAAGTGGCGCCTAAGCTTTGATCCGACATAGCAAATCTGGGGCACATGTGCACGGGGCACGCACATCTTGTATTTACGTTAGATACAATAATTTTGGAAATCTGATTGGCCTAAGCTCACATGTCATTGCGCGCACGATCAATGAAAACGTCGGAAGACGCGCATAAACTATGACAGATGCGCGCCAGCGGTCGTGGTTGGTTGATGTACAACCCCTATTCACGTGACCAAACCCAGAACTCTCGTAATTCCAATATGTTGAAATCTATTTCCAAAGGACAAACCGATTCCCACAGTGTCGAAATAACATGCGGGACTACGGGAAAAACTCATGTCTGCAATTACTACCCATAATCCATCAATAAGTACATCAGTTATGGCTCTGGCCTGGTTATTTCCTAAACTTGTAAGGTTGTGGGGTTGTCACATAATTTCTGAACTTTCCATTCTTATTGCTTATTGATTGCATTGCGATTTGATCATGATACAGTTGTTGCGAAACGAGGCATTCTCATAACCTCAAGAATGCATGAGATAGAACCTATAGTGGCGCTTCACTGAATACGTTGAATGAATTAGGCGAATGCGGTGCCAGACCCACAACTTACACTTGTGCAAACCACAATTTTACCCCAACAAACAGGAGCATACATAGGGTCAATTACTAAGGTAACAAAAAACTGGCCATGCTTTCCTGGAAGTAAAAGAAGGTAAAAGGATTGTTAATCGAAGCTGGAGAAAGCCGATGTATTTAATGCAGTAGCTTATGTGCATCCCCTAATAACGGAAGAGTTCTTCATTCAAAAATAATTAAATAAATTGTCCCAGCAATAACCTGCCATCTTATAATGAGTTATCCTTCCCTTAACCTAAAGTGGTCCATATCCCAAATCAAATATTCTATGACTACATGTGCGAGCATTCAGAACATTTGCCTGAGCCACGTGAAAATGTACACAAGAGACCAATGGGAAAGCGCTGCATTCAATGGAACAACGATGAATTCTGCAGAAGCGATTCAGTGTGCAAGTATTGATGCGTGTGAGAAAAGTTCCGAAAGTTCAATCAATCTGATGCAACTAAGGTTTGAAACTTGGACGAAATAGAGAGATATGTTCTAGCTACACAATAATTAATCAAGTAAGTTGGAATGCCAGGAGGACCCCAAATTAACCACAAAACGCAGTTTCTGCATTTAAGTAAAAACTTTTTCCAGAGAAGCCGCCTTACCTCAAAGAAGGAAATAGCGAACACAACAAGGAAGAGGATTTGCAAGAAGGAGACACCAGCCTCCTTATACTTGTCCAGACAGCCCTGAAAGGAGGTAAAGGCTGAGCTCAATACCAGGAGGAGAAATTTGTTTTCACTGCCTGAGAAAGTTGTAACAGTTTTAACTTATGATCTTCGCTTAAGCCATCGAAATGGTAGGGATGATTACGTCAGATATTTTACCCTGATTATGCCTACTTGTTTAGGCAGCTTGAGCATACAACCAGAAAGCATTCGAAAACCGATAGATGGGTAAAACAAAGCATGAACCAGACCTTCAGCGGGAGATTAAAAAGAAAGTTCAAGTATTTCTCAAACTCGAAAGAACCGGCTCAGTAACCGTGCGTTGATAGGCTACAAAGGAAAGTTTAGCGCATTGACTCACATGTGTGTAAATTTCGTCCTCTCTGAATTCCGCGGTGTTGCAGGAGCTCCGTGAGGCGATGCAACAAGACATGGGTATCTTTCCGTCATAGTCGCTAGGACCTTGCACACCGCAGCATTCAAACTGAGAGAAAACGAAGAGCGTAACCAGATCGTTTGAGTAAGAATTGCAATCAATTTTCATTGTAATAACTTTTTCTTTTGATATAAAACTAAGGGAAAAAGTGTGTCAATGCGTAGCGTTTAACTGAATTCGACAAATAAGGGAAATTAACAAAAACCTAGGTAAATTGCAGGTCATTTTTCGAGAGTTATCCGGCGTTAGCCTATTGTGGCACTTCTGTATACATCAATCGAATCACCTGCGACACTTGCAAAACACTTCAGGTTGTGACATTTACAGTATGACTTCTGCAGGGCATTATTGACGCACACATTAATCCAAAGGGCGTTTAATCTAAATTAGGCTCGTTTGGAAAAAAGTGGCAAGACCTCAGTGTCCACTTTAGTCTTCAATTAGTGTCACTTCATACGTATGCATCGAATGAAGCACTCAAATAAAAAACATCCGGGTAAGTTATCTATCCTTCAAAATTAGCTGCTTTGTACTCGTGCTAGTGCGTGGAAAGAAAACGTCATACCCATTTTCTAGAATATTTTGTTGTTACTGCTATAACCCCTCAGACATTTTAACTAAATGCTATGCGCAAATAACCAGCGACATTCAAATCGGATTTTTGGTAATCATTACCCGGAAGCTTGAACACTTTATACCATTACCAATGCTAAATATGTCGAATAAACCTTCTCATAACAAAGACATAGGATCGAAAGGAACGTATCATTACATATCATGTAAATACCACTTATAATTGGCCAACTAATTTACAAATAAATTCACCATCCTAGCAAAGGCGTCGAAAAATTTGCAATCATTAAGAAACTACTGCCGCGATCTAGCACAGACTTGATTAAACTGACTGTGATACTATTTACAAAACAAACGACCCGAAAAAAGGAATGTGGATGTGTGAGCTTTGACATCCAATTAGTAACTTCTAAAATGATTTGGTGTACAACCACCTGATTTTCTAATTCGAGCATTGATATTGCGCATAGAAATATATGGTAATCACTAGAAGAAATTTCCTACTGTAAATTCGCCAATTAAGACAAGGGCATTTAGTTCATGAATAATCAGTGGAAGTTGCAATGCTAAAAATTACAGCCCGCTTTTGCCAAAGAAAGGAAAATGCTAGACGAAGATGCACAACGGTTAGATAACCATCTTGTGGCAAGAAAAAAATAGTAATAAGGCAAAATGTGAGAAATTTTGAGGATTTGTGACTTTAAAACTCCCTAAAATGATACAATATGAAGCTGCTTCCTAAAATCTACAACATGATTGATAGTTCCAATAATGTCGAATTTAGTAAAACAGCACTTATTTTGGTTAAAATACTTTTTGCATGGTAAAAGCATGTCATTGAGTACACCAGTTTAAGGAGCAGTGTTTTTTTTAGTAGTGACAAAACTGCAGTGGAAGAATACTAGTGTTATTGTCATGTTAACAAACATTATGATAATTTCGCGGTAATCCTGTGGAAAATAATTGGAATGCCAATTTTTTTTTGGAGCATATGTTGACATGCTCGAAGTTAATCAAGAGATTAACGTCTTAATGCTGTTTTCTCACATACTTTATTAGCAGTGAACGGAAGATAAATCATGCTTAAGATTACCTAAATGCGCCCTGGAAATGAGGAAAATTAATCGCAATCTTCAATATTTTTTAATTTACCATATTCTAAATGAAGCGAAGATCAAATCAGTAAAAAAATTGAATGCAGATCATGGTAAGCACTGCTGGAAAGCATTTTTTTAAACTTCAAATTAAACTCCAAACCTAAATATGGAAATGAGAAAGGCAATATTCACCTTTTATTTTAACGACTACCGCTGACCTAAATATGCGAATATGAGGGCATCATATTTGCCGGTTTTATGAAAGGAGTAAGGGTAAATGAATATTCCATTGCGCAAGAGCCTTGAACACTAATATGAGAGCAAGCGAACTACCATTAACAAAATAACCCAGTGTTATGACTTTACAAAATGATTCCAGCATTTGCTAACAAATTGAACGGGAATGTTAGCCCATTAATTAAGCAAAAAATATTAATCTAAATTAAACAAACAACGGCAGGGTTAAAGTGCTTCGGGTGAAAACCGTCAATTCCAGATTGATAATCCATAAAGCCGTGGGTGGATGCCTCAGACCACTGTCTAGAGATTACAATTACGAAAAGTAACTTACCGACCTTCATAATTTACGAGCAATATAAGGACTTAAAATGAACATTTTGCAAGTGGGAACACCATATTAAGCATTATCCCACGTAATGGTGGATTGTACAGAAAAGCTAAACAGCCACAAATCGGGTAGGTCTTACCAGACTGCATGATGTAATGCAACGGCCCATCTGCTTTGGTGAAAGCTATAAGTTATGTCCCATCTTTAAGGCGCCCCTATATAACAAGAGACCATATCAAGACTATAAAATAAACATCAACCGCTAAATTTACAAACAATGCTATAACTCAGTTAAATCATTGTTTCGATCCTGGTTGAAGCGGACGCGCCTTTGTGTTTTGGTAAAAACCGGAAAAAAATCCACGTTATTCTAGTGGTGAAAGTTTCAAATCAATTGTCCCTCGTGTAATTTATTGCATATCAAACATTATATATACTGCCTAGGTGCCTCAATGAGCCGGAAAATAATAGTAGGCTGTGCGAAATTCCTACCAATAGAAATACATCTTAAGCGTTATTTGGGACCAAGGGAAAAGGCAAACCTACCATTTTCTGCACCGCGTTCATCAGTACGGGCTGTCGATTAAGTGTGGGTATGGGCTTCATGTGCTCAAACACGCCCTCGCGCATCCGCCGCTCGGTGTTTTCAAATATCTATAATCAATAATAGTGGGCACAGCTTGAGTGCTGGTAAATGGAGTGGGCAGAGTGGGTGTGCGTTTAGTCAGCCGATCCAATCTGCGTTAGCCTTCAGTTCACTCAAAAGCACGATGGCCGTGAGTTGTTTTTCCACCTATTTCCACTACCTGTTCGCAATCCCGGAAATAACTTGGTTCCCTCCCCTCCCATGTAGAAGAACAGACTTTCAAGGCTTTATGTTATACTGTCCAATGAAACAACACAACACCGCATTGCCGCTGTCTTTAGTATGTTATGCAATAGACTACCTGGAGTACATGTAGTACTTATGTTGTTTTAATGTTCCTTTCAGAGAGGAGGCGGGGATACAAATCGAACCTCGTGACTGAAGTCAACGTTCTGCAAACCACAGAGCGGTTACGTGTCCACACCCCCTAAACTCTGTACTGACTCCCCATTTCCTTACCCTAATAAACATGTCAAAATCAAATCAACGTGGGTGTTCTAAGAGTATGAGGATCGAGCAAGGGGGGACCTACGAGCCTCATCCTACATATATCTCTGAAGAGATGTATTTCTTCTTCCAAGTGTGGATTTTATTAGCTTAATCTAAGAGGTGCCATTCATAATCATTGCCATGTAACTATGACTCTACACTGCTGCTGTATTCTCAGCGCAGGCATTCAAGGAAGCGACCTTGACTTGACAACTTTTTAATCAAATATTGAGTTACTTATGGCAAAAGTAAAAAAACGAAAGCAATTTGCCAAAAATTCTAACAAGATTAACTACTTTAGTGTGATGCTGAGTTTGTTGTATTTACCAGATTGAAGAAAGTTCTTTTGGACGCTTGTTGGAAGCCCATAGTTTTCGATAGTGCCAAAGTGTGGGGAAAAAATCAATAGCTGGTAAAACTTCAAAACAGTGATCCACCTGTAACCAGAAATTTAAATCTGATGAAACGGTATGGGCTATATGGCCAAGTTTGAACAGGGACCCAAACCAATGCAAGAGTCATTAGACTATTTGCCTACGACATAATAACTCCTTGTTTACCTCAACTCAAGTTAACGATAAGACGACCTCGGCTTTTGAAACAACTAGAGTCCTTTTATAGCCTCAGAATGGGTAGATATGGTGAAAAGGTCTGACAGTTTGCCATTTACGTAATTAAAAATATAAAAATTGAAGACGTATTTTCCGAAAACCATACAACTGAAGACCTGTTTACATGATTGTATTTGTTTCAAAAGACCTTCACCAAGTGGCGCTTATCTACACCGGAAGCTATCGCATTGATCCGCCAATAAGTAAGAGCTTTTTATAGGATTTGTACTCAATTTTCACTTTACATGGATCTAGGAAAAATAACGTTAATGGAACGAGTAGAACTCAGTTATTTACCAATCCTCTCCCCTCATTATTATGTACATTCTTGATGTATTTATTTACTTATTGAGACCATTTAATTGAGAGCAGAAGTTGTGGGTTCTTTAACCAAAAGTGTAGCGTGAGCGTTATAAATGGTACAGTCTGGACTCACCGAGCACAAATCGCATGGCGTTGTGGAGTTCAAAGATAGCATAAAGAAAGTCACCGACTTTTGATGCCTAACCTAAGTTGAGTGTGTCATTTTCACCATGATGAATTTTGACAAAACTTATTCTTAACGAATTCATTAACCCACTTGTTTTAATGATCCACAATAGCAAAGGTAATGAGGCGGTGAAAAAGTTTTGAAGGGTACCTCTTCAGAAGATTTGTAAATGTTTCACAAGGACTATGAAAAAATCAACGAGACTTATAGCACAATTGTGATCATTTTAACTGTACGTAGCTATAAGAAAAAAGTGTTTCACCGCGTTTCGGCCTCAATGCCTTCAAGCATTTTGGAATAGTAGCGTTAAAACCACCTCAACTTTCACACCGTACAACGTCTTCAAGAATATTTCAGGTATCGTAGTCTGGTCATTTACGCGTCCCGAGCTCCAAAATTTGAATTCCATAAGTTCCGCATATTATGCACGTCCTATATGTCGAACCATAGCACAATTGCGCGCCATAACATTGCTTGGCATTTAAGGGCAAACACTAATTTGATCAACACATATTCCTGTTTCTTTGTTAATTTTGAAAGCTAAGGCACTTTTCATGCATCGGGTGTTCCTGCCGGTCCGTCTTCAGGCTTTCACAAAAAACTCTTAATCGTAAGATGTTAAAACGACACAAAAGATTGCGTCTCATATAATGCAGTGCCGCCATACACGCCAAAGCAAGCGTACTCCCAAAGAGAATGTTTGAAAATGTAATGAGTCATAAACTCCCACCGGATTGATTTTTAAGCATATCCTTAACCAGCCAATGCAGCGGAGTTCCAAAAACGACAAGTCGTCGACGTGAAATGGGTGTTGCAGAAACATTCCAGCCTGGGTGATAGGAGTCACCAAAGGGGTCGAAAGAACAGCCTCAACATAAGTTATCGCATAAGAATTCCAGACAATTGCGGGAGGTAAATAACCACAATTTAATCGATTACATTATGCCAACCATTATACTAAACGTTACTTTTGAATGAACAGTACAGGTGAATAAAAACAAAACCTTTCTATCACTAGCAGCGTTTTAATCAACTTGTATGAATGTGCAAAGATGAGTGAATTAAGCCAAGAATCTGAGGCCCAAGTGAAGATGATCCTGACCAGTTTGAGAAATAGTTGCATACGAATGTGATGGAGATAGTAGGGGTTAAAAGAAAGTGAACAGACTTTTTCCTTGTAGAAGTAGCCAGCGGCGGCACCGGACAGTTGGACTGCGAAGATGATGATGAGGAAAATGAAATAGGTGGCAAGGAGGCAGGGTGACTCGTGGTAGGCTCCGCAACAGCCGAAGAGCGCCACTATGAGGGTCAGCGAGCCCAGGCCCATTAGCACGAAGAGCACCACCGTAGCGGTGGTGCGGCGGTTGGAGACCTCTATCAACTCCTGCGCTACCGGTTCTATGTAGGCGTACACTGCGAAGCCCAGAATCACCAGCCCTATCAGCTAAACACATAACCAAAGGCAAACTACACCTTTGATTCGCGTTCAATCCATCAATAGTCGCAAAGAAAAGAGAAGAACTTGGCCTAAAGACATTTGTTTTCACGCATCGAACACGCATGCCTGAGCCCACTGTAGATCGACAAGTAGGCTCAAAAACAAAAGTAATGTTATCATAAATTATCCTATTGATATTCTATATTCCTTTAAGCACTAAAAATATCTTATTCAATGGTGCTAAATTAATGGGCTCTCCAAAAACGGTTATGCCACTTAAATTCAGTCGCTTTAAAATGTTACAGACGGAGATCATTTAGAATTTCCTTTGCACTCAATAGGAAAACAACCATTTTTACAACGGTCGTAAGCGACTGGGACAACTTCTATATCTTCCTTGTGAAAAGCCTATCTCCATTTGATTGTGGTGCCTGTGCGCGTACTCCCGTTGTGGTCATAAATGCTTTTAAGATGTTACGCTGCTCGGTGAATTGGCTATCGTAAAAAAATGCGTCGTTTGACATCATTTGTTGTTAAACTATTGTTTTAACATATTTCTGTGGATGGTAAGATCCTACAGACAAAAACAAAGTAGGTACACGATCTCTGTACACAATTATAATTCAGGAAATGCATATTTGAGTGAAGACAACACGGCATCCCGTACTGAACTAAGCCTCAACGCAAAATTAACCAAACTATTGCGCAAATAGGAAAAGACTCAACAAAGCTAATCCATTTTCCGTAGAGAACATAAATTAAGTGATTTAGATAAGTGAAACACAATTTTCTGCAATCCTACGCCAGGACCTAATTCAGATTTACTGGCACTAAGTTTCAACTTGCATTCTATGCAAGAACATACTTCCGGTCAAGTCTGACAATCAACTGACATCTGAGTACCCATGTGTCCCAAACCTGAATGAGCAAAACGATATAAAGAGTATGAAACAAAGTGGTGTAATGACAAGCTTTCTTCCCCAAGACAATTAGCTGCTTGAAAACAACCAACAAAGTGATTAATGGTACAACATCTCACCCAGGATGGGCGTATAACGACGCGAACCCGGGAGTCAGGAGCTTTTGGGTGTAGCAAATGGATACGATGACTCATCACCCGTCCCAAGCAAAAGAATGGTGCAAAAGGTCAAAATAGGATCGACATTCATGGATTTTTTGTACGCAACCAAGGTTAAAATATGTTGTCATGCTTCTGAATGTAGAAAACAATACGAACACGTAGTTACGAATTCGCAATGCTTCATAAATCCAGGGTTGAAGTCGGATTATTGTAAGCAGGGTAAAGGCAATTATTGTGGTAAAAAATTCTTGAAAAGGTGAAAAAATGCGCTCTTTTTATTCTAATAAACCGGGAAAGAAAACCCAGACTGCTGCAGTCTTTTAAAACTAAAGCCAATAAGGTGATTGAAAGCTGAGAATATACATCGCAAGCTATAATGAAATAACTCAAAAAGTCAATACAGTAACAAATTGCCTAGATAGTATAAATTTCTGGCTGCCTAATTAACTTTAACACACCCGATTCCTTAATACAAATATAAAGAAGCGGAGCTTAAGCACCAGATTCACATTAGTTCTATAAATTAAATGGGCAAAAAAACAATAAGTATCTTGGTTGAACGAAACTCAGAGTCCGTGTCTCGTTAATTGCACAGTACCAGCCTCTGCAAAATATCCGAAATAATTAGAAATTAACAAATTTACGCCGCTGTAATATCTGATTTGTCACATCGTCTATTTACCATGAACACCAACAAGAAACGTCACGTCAAAAATGAGGGAGAAGATATAAGTCCAAAACTGGGGACGTAAATACCTCATAAGATACTCCAAGGACGAATAAAAGGTGTAAGGTGGGTTGAGAACCATATATAGTCGTAAGCTAAATGACAGAATAAGACCAAAACACGAAGTATCAGCAGGGTAATAAATGACGATGGGACATTTCTAAAAAACAAATCATTTATAAACCATAAATATAAATCTAATGGAGCGCGTCAGTGAGTGACTATATATGGCATATGCAAATAAATTGACGTATATGGAACCAGGTATAGGCGCGATCTTAAACATTCGAAATAGATAACCATGGCAGACTTGAAACATGTAAAAGTACTAAACATTAGGGCAAAAGGCTTAAAAAATTCCAGAAAACCCACCACAAGGATGAAATTATAGATAACGAGAACCATTCGTAGGCACTCCGCGCAGGCACGACCCATACCGGATATATACAAGACACTCGAAGTAACAACCAAAGAGTCCGGCAAGGCAAATGATAAGCCTAAACAAAAGTGTTAATCTTTGGGTGGATATAGATTTAGAAATATACTTTAGCCAAAATTATTATCCATCACAGCCTTTTAAACTGTTTCACTTAAACAAAGCCAATGGCTGTAATTGAATTAAAATAGGCTTGTGTGCCCTCCCAAGACTTCAAAATTCATATCTTATCCAGTGTGTTTTCATGCTAAATTTGCAAAATAGTTGCCGAAAAATTGTATTGACCTTTTTAAGATTTCTTGTAGGCTTATAACACTGTAATAGGTTGGTTTGACTCCTGGTTTGGCAGACTACGACTTTGTCTTCGCCGACGTGCCCCTCCGGGCGGGCTAATCTCAGGGCCATGTCGGTAGCCCCAATACATTTTATATGTCAAGCATATATGTTCTGTCCGGGTGTTATGTCTTATTGGGCATTTAATAAGGCCCCAGGGCGCCATATGCCGAACAAACTGTTACCCCATAATTGGTGCCTATATTTATGACAGGGTGGTTATTGTTCGCAAAGACGATGGAATTTTGCTGAAATTATATTCTTTCTTTTGCAAGTTTGCATAGGAATCTAACAGAATATGCGCATTTATTTCCCACGGAAATTTCAATAAATTTTATCATGTAAAGCACATTGATGCGATATGTCTGTACAGAGGTTGATGCAACTCAATCATTGATTATAAGGCATATATATTTTTGTTCTCCTGAGGCCTGTTTCCTCCTAACTTTTATAGAAGTATGTTTTTTACCCACTGCTTTTACTACACTCACAGTTGTTTTGTTTTAAGGGTTGGTTTTGTGGATATGGGCGATGGGACGGGGATAAGTCGGGAGGTTTCCATTCAGATAATGGAAATAAATAGAGGTGTGAACTTGTGAAGGTTTCGTTAATTATCTTAGGACTGTCGTCACCAATTCTTGGCGAGCAATGCAAGGCAGTGGCCGAGTTTCCGCGCATTCTTGAACACTACCCATTTCCTGTCGTAATTAATTCCCTCTTCCTCAAAATTACTGAGCTTTTTTGTAGCGGGTTCGTTTTAGATTAATTTAGTTTACTTCTTCAGAACCAATTCTATACGAATGTGCATATTGCAATCGTGCAGTGAGTGTCGCTGCCAGTTGCTCAAACTGACGATATCTGATGACATCGTTCGGAAGCTCATTCCGCTCGATAGCAGCAGTGATCCTAATACCAGAGCTCTGAATCTGAAGTATGATTTTTTCGTTTTCATTGTTAGCCTCTTTGGTGTATTAAGTGGTATTGTGAAGGACAATGTTAGCGTACACCATATCGTTATGTCAAGGCTTGAGTCACATTATGAGGTTGAGTTAAACGCCGCCGTCTCGGTCGCTTATGATTTTGCCTCCATATCGAAGTACGTTGGGCTGGTTTTGCGACATTTTCTCCCAGAGCGTTTGCCATAAGCCTATGTCCTATCTTGTGTGACTTATTAAAGAAAGTTACCACTACTACTGATAATAAATTGAAGTTGATACCTCTTGGCGAGTATGTCTACCATGATATGACTTGTCTTCCCGAGGTTTGTTTATTACTTTTCCACACCAGACTGGTAGATGCGAGATTGTTTGAAAAATCTTCTTAGGTCTCATAAGGTCGCCGGATTTGTGACAGTCATATGTGACACTTTAACGAAGCTGGAAATCCATTCTCCCGTCTGTACTTCTAATCATGTAAGCTTTGCAGCATTTTAAGGTAAAATGCCTTTCCATTGGGCCATTGATTGTCCTATTCATGTTCTTTACAAATGCTATGCGTTAAACTGATGAGGTGTGCTAGGCTATTTGTTGGTTTTTAGATTGAGCTTATATTAAGCTATTTCGACGCCAGCGCAGACACCGAGGTGAGAGCAAATCTCCTCTCCAATTTGTCGAGCCTAGCGGACAGACTTCCAAATCAGTGGACTCAGTCTCATATTTCAGTAGGTGTCAAAAAATATCATGCGGATTTTGGCATTGTTACCTCCTTTTTTGTACTTAGCATTTATGTAGAGTCTTTTCCAGCATTTCCGCGACAAACGAAGAAAAAGAGGTGATTCTCATGATATTTTATCGTTTAACTTCGTCTCTCAACTATGATGTACTTTATGGCGACGCTAAGGAATCAGGTAATGTCATCCGTATTCTCTTCTATTATTAACCTCGTTTCTTTTACTCAAAATTGGCGTTTTATCTGCTCATTCGTGTACCACATTCAGGTATTTTCCCTACACTGTGTAGTATTTCAGTCCATTTCCCGCTTTTTTGCATTCACAAACATTTGCTTTATCTTTATTTTTTCTATAACCGAACCTTTTACGGTATTCACTTCTCTGCACCATCCAGCGCCAACTTTTGTTCACGTTTTTTTGTGTATTGGGTATTTTTAATGGCTTATTCATAATATATCTAACAGTTTAAACAAACTTTTTGCAGACGGTGTCAGTGTTAGTGCGTGCTTGACACAGGCCCTTTGCTGTGAGCCGTCTCCGTTATCTTCACTTTTACCAAACGCTCTCGCGTTGGCTTGTAAGATCGCTCGATGTGGTAAAACCGATGAAGCGTTTAATGCGGAATTCGTTGCCTCGATGCTCGTCGCATCTCTTGCTCCGGCCAGTCGAGTAAACGAACAATCTGACCGCACCCGCTCCTGGATACTGAGTGATTCCGGGCCTCCTTTTCTTGCGCTTAAGGTATGCGCTTGCTCCCTATTTGTAATGCTCCTAATTTCAGCATAATTTGTCAACATGATCTCTATTGTATTGAATTTTTAGCTTCTTTATTTTGAACTCCTCAAGTTCATCGAAACTTTCCCCTCCTTTATCTGTATCATCGACCGTATCGAATTCTTTAAAGAAGTTCATATGAGTAAGTTTTTTCCGCCTATCCGCCCGTTTACGGTAGCATGCCATTTTCAAATCCCTGTTTCTCGAACGTGGTCCATTCGTATCGCGTCATCTTAACATTTTAGTTAAATATCTCCGCGAATGCAGTGGGTGTGCTTATGGTCTTCGGCATTGCGTCTTAATTCGTGTTACATCTGTTTTAAGAACTTTTGGTCGTAAATAAATGTCCCCTATTACTTCCATTCGCCTAGTTTGCCCTTCAAGTACTTAGATGGTAGTCCATTTTGTTTACTTTCTCATTTTATTTAATTTTCATCTGTAAAACTCGAATTTAGGGCCCTTTTTGACACGTATGGCCCCTGTAGAAGTTTATAGCTTATCATGAGCTTCTCTGCAGGTGGTGATCCCCGGATGGCTCTGCTGTGTCAGTTCCTTGGTCGTGTTTGCGTTACCAACCTTCTCTGGCTACCTGAGTTACCGGTTCTTTTGGGGCAGTTGAAGGCTACCCGTATGCCACTCTCTCCCGAGGGCACTCCTGACAATCTTCTTCAGGTCTGTGTGCTCGTCTTCATAGTAGCCAATGGATGTCCTTTGCTAAAGGAACAACAGCTTGATCTCCTCACTACTCTGGCTCAAGCTATCGATAGTGCTTATGGGGTCGATCCAACGGAAGCGAAGTCGATTGCATTGGATCCATGGATTGTCTATCAACTCGCATGTAAGGCTAGCTTGTACAGGCAACCACGCTTCGCTGCTCACCTGTTTGAACAACTAGCTTCACTGGTAAGGCAAATTCCGTTCGTACTGGCTTATTTTATTGCCATCAGGTAGTTTCTCAATCATCATTAATGGCTTGCATGCTTTAGGGGATTTTAGCGATTTTGAAAAATGATTTTTTTGGGACAGTATCCTTTTTTACCTCCATTTCATTTTTAATCGTTACCATCTATTAACTAAACTTGAAATTATCTATTGGTCGTGTCGCAAAACAATCATATTCTTTATTTGACTTCGTTGATAGTTCGGCTTTCCCCAGGTCCAAAAACAGTTGACTGGTCACGCATCTCACACCTAATCAGCCTGTTTATTCGTACTCGAAGCGGTTCTATACGGTTTCGTTCAATCATTGCTGGATTGGTTTATTCAAGTACTGCACCCCGTATAACGTTTTTTAGACCGTTACTTTGAAGAACACTTACTGGCTTCGTGGCCTGGCTATGTTGAATCGCGCTCAAGCAGATCTCTATGACGCTGCTTGTGATCTGCCCCAAAGCGGTAATTGGGTACCGAAGCTCTCTGCAGCAATAAGCTCAGCGTCGAGTGCCATGTTGAGGGCACATCATTTATTCCTGGTATGCATAGACGTTTTTCTTGACATCAGTTTGTTAAGGTGGTTCATGGTGATTTAGTCCCTCAAGTGTAGCGCTAGTGCGTATTCATGGGTTTTTAGGCAGTGGACGGGCAAACTGCACATCGTTTCCAAACGGCCTACACGGAGATACGTGCTGAGTTGCTGGCGTGCCTTGCTAGAACATGTGACGAGGCCTTCCAAGCGGGCGCTTTCTCGCCGTCTGGCGTCTGCACCCGGTGGCAGCATCTACGCCAAATAAATTTTTTCAAACTCGAGGATGTTAATTTGTCAGAGGCTCATCCCCTGAAGTCGGTAAGCTCTGCTGCATGTGCCCTTACCAAGGGCTTTTCCCTATATTCATAGACCGTGCATTTTGCTCAATATTCAATTGAATTATGATTTGAATAGTCAGCCGCTTTTCATTTCTACCGTGTTTCGCCAAACTGATGGTGCTGTCATGAACTCGTAATAGTTTGCAACGATATCTCATTTTATCTTTAGCTAGGTTCCTTGCTGTCGATGTGGAAAAACCTCGATAAAAGGGTGTGTGCCCTCATTCAACAGTGCGTGGATGCTGATCCTTCAACTTTGCGCCATTTGAATGGGTATCCTTTGCCAACTTCTTTTTGAACTACTACTTTTTTGTAAATAATATAGGCGTACCTCTTTGGAATCCACTTTGGTACTCTGCTATTGAGTGTCCTTTTACGTGGTTACAAAGTAGTGCCATCGGATAACATTTCTCTCAGGATTGTGTTGGGAGCCTCGCTGTAACAGTTGTGTTCCCATAACGATGCTGGGTTCTAGTTATTTCACTTTGCCGTGCATCTAAAAGCGAATTTTATTTTTCTTGGTTTTTGTTATTACCTTGACATAGATACATTCAGTATATTGGACCTCATTCGCATTTTCGTCCAAGCTTTAGAAGAATGTGGACCTGGCACATCGTGGGTCATTTCTTAGTTATTTCTTTTTTTTCGCTGTTTTCGATTTGAAATTGTTCGTAACCTCGGCTTTATTAGTCTTCCGAGATTTCATTCGAATGCTGAAAACACCTATTCGCGATTTCACACTGCTGTGAAAAATACCTCGCCCACCGCCGCATCTATTCTTTAGTAACCCTCAGTAGTTTTGTCCCAGATTAGGTCTATTTACTTGACTTGAGTTCAGATTTCTTTTTTTCTAGAAAAAAAGTTTGTTATATTTTGAATAATGTTTATCTATAAAAAAAGAACTGTTACAATTATAGCATTTAACTATTTGTATATTTAAGGTTGGTATGTGGAGTACACTGATATTTACTCGACAGCTATAGACAAGTAAAAGCTGAAAAAGTATTATTGTTGTAGGGAAGATGGGATACCCGTGCGTGCCGATCCAAAGGATCTGGTTTCCGCAGCATCCCATGATAGCTTTGAGACAGCGGCGGCAGTCTTGCGCCGTCACCTCTCTGTTGCATCACCCTCCCCACAACTTTTAATCCACATGTTGACTCTTCTGGTGTCCATGACACCTTCCAGTCTGCCCACCTTCTTTTTCGTTCGAAAACAATTCACTCAAATATATCTGGTTCTTATCCCCTCTACCAACAATGCTGACCCTCTCACATTGCCTCCGGGTGCTTCTCATGTGCTCCAGGTGATGGGTGTTGTGACACAAAGGCAAATGAAAAGCCGGTGCAAACCCCTACGAGCAGTAACTGGAGTCAGTCTAATTCTCACCCTTCACCGCCAACAGGCTAATAAATGTAAGTCGCGCGAGGTCTTAATCACGAAACTCCTCCCCGTCAGCGGTGACTTCTTCACGGGAGAGTTCTGTTTGAGCTTACCGACTAAGACCGAAGCGTGTCGAATCACTGTTGAAGCGACTCTGATCGATGAACAGCAGAGAAGGTGGCGGCTGGGCAAGGAGGCTGGCGCGATGGCCTTCCTGAACATCCGTCTGGAGAATGTTGCTGGTAGTAGCAGTGTGGGAGACCCACAGGGGACCTTCGATGACTTCGGCCTACCACTGTCAGTCCAGGTGGAAAGGATTCTTGGAACCACAATTTCATCATGAATGACGCTGTACACTTTATTAAACTTATTTTTATCGAGAAAATCACATTGTGTTTGTGACCGATTTAGACGCAGATCCGTCACGAGATGCTTCCTATTATTAAATCGTTGTGAAATGTGGACGTCGCTGGGGCCCTATCAGTGTCTTTGCATGACGGATGCGTTCATGAAGACTATTGCAATTTAAATTATCCAGTTTATTAATTAATTGGCTGACTCATCCTTTGTGCTATCCGTCCACATGAGTCAGAGTAGCATCAACCATATCCTAGTCCTCATGAAATGTGTTAATGATGGCAACGATCAGGAAATTCGTAAACCGTGAACTTGGACATCGGCTGTGTGTGTTTCTCCCGGAGCCGGGCTATTGATTCCGGTAGGTCGTCGTCGGTCTTACCCTCTTCTTAGATGAATTCGATGAGAGCGGTGAGTTCCACAGTGTTTGGCCAGACTAGTGCAAACCAGGGGGTAGTGTGGAAATCGGTCCAGGAAGTGACTGCCGTTTCACCCTTTGTTTGCCTTCTGTACCGTCCAAATATAGTTTTGGAAGTATAATACTCTAAATCTACTGTCTCGAATCCATTTTACGTTATACCCTAGTTTGCATCCTGGAAAAGTATAAGATCCAGGTTGCATGAGCTCTATAAATACAGAAGCAGTGCAGCTAAAACCCGGAAGTAGGTTTGCTCCTGTTATTTCTTTCATTTTCTCTACTGGAACCTCTCGGCGAGATGGAGGAGGATAAACAGTATGATAGTGCCCACGATGCCGCCGAGGGACGAAGTGGTCGCAACAGCGGTGACATCGAGGGCCGCCGCACGCACCCATCCTGAAACGGTGGCGCTGGACGTGGCCTGTTGCTGTCTCATTAACCCCAGCCAGCCCGCGAAGAGCAGGGGACGGTAGCGATGACAAACCAATGCGATGTGCAAAGTGGTTAGACTTCTGCGTAGCCAATAAAAAGCGTACCTCAGTGTGACTGGGGCTAGCTGTAAGAAGGGGGCAGTGAGTCACGTGATGGTATCACGCTTGAATCGGTTGGTGGCTTGGGGAAGAGGACAATGAGCCGCAGAGGCAAAGGAAGCAAATCGCTGACCAAAGCGAAAACGAGGTCGGTGCGGGCTGGTCTGCAGTTTTCCGTGTGGCGTGTGCACCTTCTGTTCCCCTAACTCTGGTCCTCATTAGTTCGTCACCGTTATCGTCCCCTTCCTTTGGCTCTATCATTCTTCCTGATCTCTCGAGTCGACAAATGCATCTGGCTTGACCGCATCTCGCCTGCAAGAAGCCTTGAGGTGTTCACCTTTGACTCAAGCCAAGCTGATCTATCCTCACCTCAAATTGGTCGCGCACTGTTGATGCCGTTGGTGTTGTAGCATCACATTCAACAATTCCGTGCTTCTCCAAACACCTTCACTCCTATTTTGTTCTTCTTTCGGTACTACTTAGTCGTATACCAGTCTGGTTTATACTCTAGTAGACAGGTGGCGAATATATTTCCTGTTTGCATTACTATCATTCTTACCTATGTACAGTAGACGGCTACGTGACTGCCTTCACGACGCTACTGAACACGTCAACAGTTGGAATCCAGCTGAGGGAACTGACTAGTGATTTTTGTCACGTCACAGACATGTGACATGTGTTTCTTAGCAGCTTATGATTTCTAAGAAAGATTGTTTATATTTACAACAAAATGACAATGAATGCGGTTTTTCCAAGCTTTGGGCGTGGATTGGATAAGTTTGAACAACTAACCACAATTGGAGTGCTCATTTGCACAATGCCATGCAGGTGCCGTGATTAGGCAGCCGCCGTCGTATGAGTGGACGTCTTGGATATGGGTGCCCTATGCACTCAGCGTGCGCTTCGTATCTGGGATTCATCTGCATGTCGACCGGTCGATGGATCGTTAAGACCGTCTGTTGTGCAGTCGTTGTGTGTGTGGTGAAGTAATCGAATTACCGATGGATCGATAGGCTCTGGAGCTTAGGGCAAGTTGGGCTTTGAAAACTACCGTGGATGTGTGGGTGGATGGAGGAGTGGATGAATGAAAAGACACCAAGCAAAGCAAGCCCTTGCATTCAAGAGCACAGCGACTAATCTGATTTCTAGCAAGTTCGCAAACCTCCTCTTTCTCCCCGTTGTATGTCCTCCACGTTAACCCTCTTTTCAGCCTTTAAACAGAACAGTAGGTGCAAACGAAGAATATGCATTTGCGGTCCTTTGGAAGTCCCGTTGCGAACTCCCAGTAGTTAGCCATACTTCCAAAGCGGACTTCAGGGGCCAGTTTTCCTCCCTAACTTCAACAACCATCACTTCGAGTAGTGGAATTATTTATTCCATTTTTCTAAGCTAATAAACAGCATATGTTCAGGAATCACTGCGACAATAGCAGACTTGGGTGTCTAATGCAAGGCAATTGGCTAGGTGAAGCAATAATACGCATTGGCCAAGCTTTACCTCCTTCAGTGAAACCCAGCATGAAACAATCGGTGCACTGCACAACCGCTTGGTATGGGCTGCACGTTTTGGGGCAGGTAAGTCTTCCACACCCTAGCTCTTCACTTCGACCTCTCAATCTATGCGTTGTCATGACACTTTGCCGACATGTTTCTTTGCTTGAATTTGGGAATGTTGAACCTTTAACTCACCAATTCCAGCTTGCGGAACCCTCCAACAGAAGAATAAATCGTGTGGAACATGTTCTACTTGGCCGTTAGAAACGTCATCATTTGCACTTCTTTGGAAGATAGCTTTGAGGGCATAGCATGGGGTATCAACACGGCTGCCTCGTGCCGTGATCTGCTTCAATTCGTCGTCATTGGGTGCCTAGTGAGCAAGCTAGCCTTTCAACATCGCTGCATCTCATCTGCGTCAGAGCCTGCTAATTCTTGGAGATGCTGAACATGGCACCTCCCTTCCTGATCCTTAAGCGGTGCAACGACTAGCGAATAAATTAATGTGTCAACCTGGTACTATATTCCAACCTCCTCCCATTAACTTTCTGTCCGTCCACCTGACCGGAATGCTTGCTTCTAGAGTCTCAGGGATTCGAATAGATTCATTTTTCACGATCTGAATACCTTCTGCGAACATTGTAAGCAGATCCATCTCGACCAGCCTCATATATCTATCATATGCTGTCCGCACTGACCCTTTACACATTCCGCAAGCAGGAGAATAGATATTTGAATAAGGGTAGATAGGTCGGTAGATAGATGAAGTGACAGGTAGGTCCTCAGACAGGCGACTCTAGTTTTGCTCCTTTGTCCAACGCCATCCTCTACTACCTGGTTAACCAAATGAAAATGAGAACAAGGCTTTAAACAAATGCATCCTACTACTTTGCGAGGAATTTTGCCACAAAATATTTACAGTGGGTACGATGGCGGGAAATGATAACATAAACAGAGGGAGAAAGAGAGGAAAAGACTACCTGCGGCAACTTCCATTCACAGGTATTCGTCGTTAGCATTGTGCACGCACGGGAGACAGAAAGCCAATTGACATTGCGAGACTAGGATGGGAGCGTGGACCACGCCAAATCTTCGCTTCGCTCCGTGGCGCTCCTTAATCAAATATCAGCCGCCGCAGTAAAGCTGCATCGCAAAAAAGCCTGATAACGTCAAGGCTTATCTCAACTCAGACTGAAGGGAGAGTGGACATCACCTCTGAACCCCCCTCTGTTGCTATGGTGCTCATCAGACTTAAGGGTCTCGTCTTCAACATTTCAACCCGTGTTGTAGAGGGCGCTGGGGTGTCCACCGCAAGTACTTCCTTCAACCATAGCCTAACTACGATTTCATAGCGATCATCTCATTTGTGAAGGAGGTCAACTTGACCAAGGCAGAAGTTACGACAGCCGTACTCACTCAATTTCAATTCCCTGACGATCTTCGGGAGGCTTACAAGCCTGGCAAAAGAAAGAGGAGTACGAACGGATGAGGTCGAATTGAAAAGGTAGAAAAGAGTGGTTGGATAGAGGATATGGGATTAAGATAAGTTGATGGGAAAAGGCATAAGAAGGGTAATATGAAGAAACACCCGGGCGGAAATGCCACCAGTCAAGTCTAGCTCCTGCTGCTGTTGTGGATGCAGCGTCCCGAGGCGCCATAGACAGCGCGAGACGACGACGGCATCAATCAACCCTGGCACCTCGCCTGATCTCCCTTCCCCTTTGTGTAAAAGTGCCAAATAAGTCCATTGTACCTACGTGAAGATCTTAAATTCTGGCATGGGTATGATGGGAAGCCTAAAGCAATGACTATTTGTAACTATGTGAGATGCAGTTCTAGCTTTAAGTGAATGTATTGGATGTTAGGACTCTCAAATATGAACTTATTCTGTGAAATTGTGCCTCAAAATCAGAAATATCTTTGATTTCTGATCTACATTAAGGTAATAAGATCCATTCAACAACGGGCCCGAATCAATGAGAAATAGCTGCTAAAACCGTAAAATTTGACTCATGTCAGTCGCCATTTCTGTCTCAGAAACCTAGATCGGAGCCCACAGCAGTAGTATTGGACGATTGAAAGTGCTTGAGATGTTGCAATACCACCTTCCACCCAAGGCCTAAGGACGTTAGTAAGGGATTTATCCCTTACGGATGTCACATTACATTGTACTTTTATATTTAACCATTTGTGGCAGCGATAAAGCCTACGGGTAAGCGCGGTTAGCCACTCACCACCTTTGACTACCTTCAAGCGCTTTAAAATGTCTCCGATTCCATGTTTTTTCATCTGAAAACTAACAAGATTGCGACAGAAAGGTGGCAACCAAGCTGGGCCGGGATCAGCGAACATTCCAACAGAAGACAGTCACTTAGGCTACTAATTCACTGACTCCAGCATAGTTGCCGGCTTTTATTTCACTGGCCTACTGAAAAATTAGGACTGCAAACGAAATTGTTCCATAAAGGCCAGAATGCAACTGTCCATCTTGCCTGTTTTGAATTATTTGACGGAACATCGGTGACTGAGAGTATCGAAACGGCAGTGGCAAATGAAGCACCCCAAAAAACGGTCCATCTAGATGTGCGAATGTAGCGACTACAGTTGTGATGAGAGAAACGGATACGTAAAAGATTGTAAGCTCAGGAAACGCCCAGCACTCCTCAGATTGTTGTGAACTGTGTATTCATTAATGCTTGTTTTCCTGATCTCAAACATTGCCAAATGAGAAACAATAGCCGTTTTCGACAATTAAGGTGCAATTGTTCCTTAGGTAATAGATAGAGTGGTAAGCAAATCACAACTTTGCGAGTTGATACTTTATGAGAGAACAAGATAATGTCAACACCCTTGTAAGAACTTTGACAGTGTAGCGAGGATGTCGGTAAATGCGGGCCGACACTCAGGTTGGCGCTCCCAGCAGGGCTGTATGAGCCCAGAGAAGACTTCTTCATCGGCATACTTGGGCTTGGTGTAGTGTGAGGGGCCTAGGTGCAGAGCCTCGAGGAACTCATTGACTGAAAGATCGGCTGCTGGTGAATCGCCAAGGCTGAAAAGCTCCCACAGGAGCACGCCAAAAGACCATCTAAAGGAGTGCAAAAGTAGTTTGACCTTCCTCTCGGAGTACAAAAGGAAACCAATTAAGACGCACACGTCGGATTTTGTTGTGAAGACCTTTTGGAAAACGGACTCCGGTGCCATCCACTTTAGAGGAACACGACCCTTCAAGAGAAGTAGGAAGATTGGTGAAGAAAACGCATTTAAGAACCATGCTTCCCACACTCGCTCGCACGCAACCACGAAATTTGTGGAATAGTGAAACTCCCTTGTGATACACTGTACAATACAATTGTTCGTTTCTTCCGGAGTTAAAGACAGGATAACTGATAATTACTTGCACGACAAATGACAAAAGTAAAATGAGCAGAACAGGTTAAAGGATCTACCATATATCCTTTTATAGTGCATCCATAAATATGAGTGAGACGAATTAGCACCGATTAACGAGATTGTTGCGATTAGATACAAGTATGGGAGGACCCACATTTCCCTTCATACGGTAGTAGAATTCCACCTTGCGCGTAAGACCGAAATCGGCGACTTTCGCGACTAGGTTCTTCGTCAGCACCACATTCCTGGCCGCCAGGTCTCGATGAACAATCTAAACGAAAGGTGAGCGCAACAAATAGCGGAGATCACCACCAAAATACGGGATTGTAACGGACACACAACAGAGCTTGCACTGAGACAAAGTGATCAAAGAACCTCCAAGTCTGTACCTACTAATGCCGAGGTTTCTGACCTGATACCTACTTACTACGTTTGGATCCTCGAATTTTACCAACCGGATCCACTACCCATTACGAACCCAACGGGTTCAAACGACCCAGATCTACAGAATCCCTTCTATTGGCTCATTTTAGCCGATGAGAGTTCCAAAGCTAATGTAAAATTCTAGCTATAAATCAAAGCGAAAAAGTGGTTGCACGAAAGCATAGTAGAAGGATCAATCACTGACTATTCTAGACAGAACAATCTAAATCATTGACATGAAGGGTAAGCGGAAAGTATGCAAAACGATCAACAGGATAGAACGCAGAATCGAAGACAAAGCTCTTAAAAGTTCCGTTCCTACGCCATTTTAAGGCATATATAGTTTGCCTCCGCCTAGCAATAACGGGCCAAACACTAAAAGAGGAGACACCTACGTCCTTGGAGGCGAGGTAGACCATCCCATTGGCGATTTGACGAGCAAAGCATAGGAGGACCAATTCCGTCATTGGACGTGGTTGGGTTGCAAGCCATGAGCGATTTTTCCGGAGGTAGTCAACCAGACTGCCTTCGGCAGCGTACTCCATTATCATCACCGGACGACCTAGGAATAAAATGACTATGAATTTTGGCTCCCTTAAGGTACTGTAACTAAAATGGATTATGCCTATGTAGTTCTATCTTAAGCTAGTAAAACTTGCAAGCCTATTCTTACAAGACATAAAAGGTTTAAGCCATTATTAAAACATGAATGGCGGTCGACTTAATCGTAGGACATCCATAAGATAAACAATTGCTATTGCCCACAGATGACACCGAGAATCCGCAGACGTAACCGACGCCTAGTACGTTAAATCACTTGATGGAGCAAAACAGATCCAATCTACCATTGTGGTTGCTGGTGGCGTAGAGCTGAATCACGTTTTCGTGTTTGCCGATGAATTTCATCATTTCAATTTCCTGCACGAAGGCGACCACGTCTGCATCGGATGAATCAACTGTGGCGCATAAAAAGGTAAAGAAATTGTAGTAATCGTAAACGAGTAGAATAAGCGTACGAAACAAAAGGAATCACACTACCTACAATGGAATCTGATAGGTTATACAGATACTCATAAGGAACCCAACGAGTGAAAATCGTACTCGGATTCCTCAACACTCACTAGCCCTTTTTGATCGTGATTTAACTGTGCTTGGCAAATACTTTTAATCAGGACCACGCAGTGACAGCAAGGTCCATGCCTCTCTAAAGGAGTGCTAGTGCAATGCCAACCGTTGTTTAGGTAACGTATGGTGCTGCGAGATCGCCAAATATGTCATTCAAATTAATGCATTGCCGGATGCGTTACATCCTGGGCATCTACTCCAACCTGGGAATTGGAGGTTCCTCCGCACCCTTAGAAAAGTTCGGTGGGGTTAGGCATTTTCAGTCCTACTACGCCGGTGTCACACCGCTGGTACCCAAATGAAGCTGAACAAGAACTGAAAACACTCGTAATTCGGAGTGTTCACACCTTGTACACATTGAGCATAAGAACTAAGTGAAAATCTACTTCAAACCTGATCCTCGTCTAGAGGTTGATCAAGCTAACCGAACTCACTGGCAAGTAGCTCAAATGCCCCGCTGACACATTTAAGTCAAATAAACCAAAATTACTAACAATTCCATGGCCACACCTTACATTACAGTGATAGTCCACGCAGATGCTCGTAGAGCGTCGAAATCACAAAACCATTGAAATGACATTTAACTTTGGACAGGTTCATGATGTGCACTTGGCATGCGAAAAATCCATGCTTAAGAGCTCCCTCCAAAAACAATATTTTAATACGCTTAATAAACAGCGTGACGCTCCAAGCTGCTCAACAAACTGACTATATTAAAGATCGAAACCCCTTCTAACCGCAATATGAACCAGTTAAATCAAGCCCACTCCTAACTTTTTGAAGAGTTGGAGGCAAAAACCAGCGTCAAAGTATGGCAATCGAGCCTCGAAAATGGTATTCGTTAAAAAAAAGACTCATATGACAAATTTTAGTTGTATATAATATTACAAAGCTGTTTAGTTGTGGCCATCCTCAGACACGCGTCAGACGTCCCTAGAAGCAAACTAGTCTGTTGTTGCTATAAGTAAAACACGGTCTACCACCTAAGTCCAATCCGTCCTGATTCTACTAAATCGCAGACTCCACGCCACCAGACATGAGTGGCTTAGGTTGCAATAGTTAGGATTCTATCCTTCAGCTTTTATCTTGCACAAATATTTGGAAGTGGACGGAGGGTAGCAGTGGAAAAGGAAAACAAACCTGCCTCGAAGCGTCTTAATAGCCACAGGAAGGGGACCGATGATGCCCCCAGGCAGGTGCATAGCAGATCCGCGGAGGACAAGGCCAAAGGCACCCTCACCAATACGCCCCTCGACCTGCATGCGACCAAAGGGTACCTCGTAGGTTGGATCAGAGGGCATCAGAAAACGCACGCGTAGTTTCGCTCTTTCCTTCTCTTTCTTCACGACTTTTGGCAATAAGAATAAGGGCACAAGTTGCACAGAAAAAAATGAAACAGTTGTATTTTGGCCACAGTTTGGGACGAATTTTCCAGCAACGCTCTCAAATACCGGTTAACCTAGTGTTCCGCCAGTCTCAAACAAGGTAATTTTAAGCTAGCGGTAAATCAAATTTAGAAGAAATTGTCACTAACACCACCAAAACTGCCAACTTCTGCACATCTGGTTAGAATTACAACACCAGCTATTTCAATACTTGAGGAGCATTTTCACGACGAGAAATGGGAGGTAGATTTTTAAAGCAAAGCCTACCTTCACAAATTTCATCCACCTCTGAAAAGTGATCCAACTCTCTCCGCTGGTAGAGTGCATTCATGTAGACTCTAAGGGAAGGACGCGGCTCGGGCACCAGCGTCACCTTGGCAAGGTGGTGTCCCCCAGATGACATGGGTGCTCCTGCGAAGTGGAGCAAAGACTTCTCGATGAGCACACGCTTGAAAATCATTCGTTGGGGACGACAAGCGCAGTACCAGATGAGGAACAGGCAGATCGGCAGCCCACCAAACGCAAAAATAAGCCAGACGTACTTGAGAGCTAAAAGGGGAACTACTCTTCAACTTCTGATATTTGTGAATTTCAGAGCTGCTATTTGGAGGTTGATAAAGCTACAGAAGTTAGTTTTGAAGGTTTCAGTCTTATCATATCCCAAACAAGGAGCGCTCGCATTATTCAAAATGCACACTTACAGCCCTCAAGAGGTAACCCACTGACTGGAAAGCATGGCTTACAGCCCATGTAACATCTGCTGAATGAAATAAATAGTGGCAAAGTACTTCAGATTCAGCTTCGACGTTTGTGGGAAGGATTTGCGATCGAGCCAGTAATGCCTCTCGAGAAGGGTAATCTATTAATATTTTTAATTAAAGGCTCCCCCCTTCATCACTTCTTTAAAATTGATACAGAGGAACGATCTTGCCCAAGACCTGAGGTAATACGCAGTTATACCGCGACAACGAATGAGTGAGAGTTTCGGAACTTTATCGCCTCTAACGCTAACTTGATCCACCAAACCACTGAATTCGGATTCCTTACCTCGTCGATTCGTTTTTAAAGACCCCATATTGCTAAAAGAACAAATGCATGAAATCATATTGCCAAATAATAGGCTGTCAATTAACCATTTCCCATTTTATTCTCACAACAAATCTACCGTATGACTTGTCTTTAGAATTACACTTTTGGACAGAGATTCTTATACTATTTAGACAAAACAGTGCAGGAAGACTACAGCATCACTGCATCCTCTTCACCAACGAGGCTTTACACTCCAAGATCTCTAAATAATTTACTCTAAAAAGGGGGTTCAACGGATTGAAGCTGCCCAAAGCGAAACGACGAATCTTGGCCGAAAATACCACGAATGACTAAACTAACGAGTCAAAAGCAGCAAACACATAAGGGAAATGACATTTCATGCTTAATGACCCAACGATTCTTTTAATGCCTTGATGTACCATAAAAATAGCAGCGTCGGTTAAACCTATGTACCTGCATGGAGATTCAAGGTTCTGCAGATAGCACCTTAAACGAATTGGGCCAAGGATGGGGCGGGGACGAGTGAACTCCATGTCGCATGGATGCAGGCAAGAGACACTAACTGCTGTTTCGTCAGCACACACAATCGAGCTTGGGTGGAATCAGGAAATGGCAGATCATGAAATCACTACCGTAAAGAGACTCTTTCCAATCAAATAGGACTTACACACTGTGTCATGGTAGAGCTCCAGGAGTATCCACTTTGTCAGCGTCCACCCTTCAGTCGAGGTTGCATTAACAGGAATCATTTGACAGATGTACGAACCTGCATGCTTTGACGACATAGAAAACTTTTTTGAGACAAATATACTCTTTGCACCCCTCATCGATGGTGTATAAATTGTTTTCTAGAAAGGATATAGTTGTAAGTGGTGTTGGTTTTCAACGGGAAATGGCCCTAGACATCAAACCCAGGTGCTTTGAGAAGCCGTTGCTTTTCCTTCCTTATTAGTGGGAATAACCGCCACTCCAAAGAGGCCACAACGTTCGTTTTTGAAATACTTTAAGTTTTCTTATTTAAAATGAAAGTCTATTGGGTTATTATTGTTGCAAATTCTCCATTTATAAGCCCCTAATTTTTCTGGTTAAGGAGAAAAAGCATCTGCGCATTCATAATTGCACCTAGTTCAGACGACTGGTCGATTGAAAAGGGTGGGTCATAGGCCCACAAAACAAAAATTGAAGCTTACATTCACCACTTTACCAGACTTTTTATGAGCTTCCCGAAGATTGCCAGGGAATCGAAATTGAGTGGATGCGGCCGCGGCAACTTCTGCCCTGGTTAAGCTGACCTCCTCCAAAAAGGAGATGATCATTGTGAAACCGTATTTGGGTTGTGGTCGAAGGAAGTACTCGCAGTGGAGACACACCTCAGCACCCTCTGCAACGCGCGTCGAAATGTTGAAGACGAGCCCGTTAAGACTGAAGGGTGGAGGGTGTTGATGCGATGATGCAGAGGAGAGGAGAGCTAACACGAGTAAAAGAAGACGCCCACTGCACATTGGCGGTACTGACTCGAAGTTGAGATGCTTGTACACGGGCTTCGCACTAAGCTTAGCCACTCGATGACCTTGAGGGAGTATAGACGCAGGTGCGTGTGTGGGCGCGAGTTAGTCAGTCGATTGGCCATTAACAATGGCGCGGAGGAAGAAGGGGGAGTTAAAGTGCACAAAGAACACTGTCACAATGGCTGAGGAGATGTGTCATGCCCCCCTTTTTGGAAAACGCCTGCTCATGTGAAATGTTCCTGCCGCTATCTCAAAAGCCAAGCCACGAGTTTTCAGCGATATCGTGAGCCGCTATCTAAACTGGAGACCTATATACCTTGAGGATAAAGAGAGCCGTCCAATGGCACCTCCAGAGGGTGCGAAGTACTAGTTCCTGCACAATTTCCTTAGGTCTTAGTAAGCTAATTCTTAACAGGGCATAAAAAAATCCCAAGATGTCCGCTACAACAGCAAATGTGTGTAGTGGTTAGAAAATAAGTTAGAATCTCAGTTAAAAATGCACGGTAACTGTTGAACGAAACAATGGAGTTCACATGCTGTTGTCTTTCAAATCCAACTAGCAGTTAGAAACATTCTGACAACAGCATTCTTTCAAGGCGAATATGTAATCCTCATTTGCTACATTATGGCACCGAAGTAACCCCTGCATACATTATAGGGCCTAGCGTTTTAGAGGTGGCCTTACTACAAGAGCACGAAAAAGCTCCAAGAGTTACAATATGGTATGCAAAAGCGATAAAAAATTTTAACACCTAATTTTGCCACATTCGACATCCTTGCAGTTCGTGGCAGTTGGATTTACTGCACCATACGTACCAGGATACAGCTTCGTTGCATATCTGCACAGTCATGTATGACATTTTAAGAAACGAGGTTCTACGATGGTATTAGTCCAAAGTCTCAGGTGAATTAAGCCATTCAAACTGTGACGGGAGAAAGCAAATAACAGTTTTATCAAACTTCAGCATATATTCTCAATTGAAGAACATTTCCTAAGTACAGAGAGAAGGCGAAGGCAAGCTGTACACGAAAGGAAACAGTTAACAACAGCGGCGAAGAATTGCCAGAGGATTGGCGTACGTGGAGTATAAGGGAGGAAAGCTTATCAATGCTACAGGGAAGGTAGCTTCGTTCTACTTTCTTACAAAGACAAAAATAAACAATCGTGAGGAAGGTTGGGCACCACTCTGGTCAAACGAAATGAAACGCTGCTAAAATAAGCAGCAGGAGGACACAAGTGATCGTCAGGTGTCGGTAGGCCAAAAGTGACCCTTTTTCCTACACTTTGTTGCGAAGTGCTTCTTTGAATACCATAGCGATTGAAAGCGTCTGAAGAAAGGAGGAATGAAAGCAGTGAGCCACTTAAGTAACATTTAGGCAGAATGTCAAGTCCATTCAGAACTTTTAACACTACATGCATAATATCGGCATTATTATGCCGCCACAACACACAGTAGTAGGTGGCATGCCTTAATAAGTTGTGGGCCGTTTAAGTTAAGGAGCCATTAATCAAAAAAGCAGATAACATAGATGGTAGTGGGCGGGTGCATGTAGCACGGAGATGTGATGAACGAATTGGCGTGTGAACGAAGTCATAAAACCCAAAGGGCAGCTACTTATATCTACTTGCGTCTATTGAAGACCTCGAACTCAGCATAGTAGTACGATGATGGGATGCTCAGCAGCCACACAGCGGTGGGCCAGTAAAATTGTGCAAAGACTTTAAAAGCGATCTTTAGAAAACAACGGCTCAGTGACAATCACCACCGCTGCTGGTTATGCGGGTCTTTCCAACGTGCGCCAGTCATTCAGGTCTGCAGTCCATTGAACGGCTGGACACGTCATGGCTGACTACATTTTGGATGTATTATCAACGCGAAACCTGCGGCAAAATTAAACTTGAGAAGTATCTTTCTGTGGGCGTGTTAAATTCAACACAGTCATCGCTCTCAAAGACGAACGCTTGCAGTGTCGAATGGTGAGCCCATATTGAATGAGACGATATAGATTAGCGTTTCAGCGTTGATGACGACGTGAAGTGACAGATTCTTGGTTCCTGCATTTGCCCACAAATAAATTCAAGCATGCCACCCTTGACCGAAATCTTACCAAAAACATGCTCGAAACTACAACCAATAAGGAAAGAAACAAAGCCACCCAATTGATGTCCAGATTCCAGGCATCAGCTAAGGATAGTGCTGTAATGAAGGGCTATTTGTTTCTAATTGTCAAACTGACTATCTAGGTATTTCAAGACTCCTACCATTCGACTTCTATGCGAGTTTTAATGGATCACTTATACCATCTAAGCTACCACATTCACATTACTTCTCTGTTTAAACCTATATACTTCTAAACATCCGTAGAGCTAGCCTGGAAGGAAAAACATGATGCGTATAGATAGGTACACATCCTAGTAGAAGGGCCTCAAATGACGTCTTCCTTTAAGAACTCTTACAGCCCCGTTGTCTACCAGAAAATTACTAACATTAGAAGCGACAATAACCACGAACTATCTAGAAAAGTCTGTTACAGGTCTGTCTACTCCCCCAGTAAAACTGCCCTAATTACGTGGATTCGAGATACCTTCTTTACCACTTTTCGAGCTGAATAGAATCCAAATGAATATGGCAAGAAGTAACGGACGCAAAGTCCTACCTCTAGAAACTTATTTTAAATACCGTTTTTTGCTATCTGATTTCGCTTTTGGATCAGTGTTCCTACAACTAACGATGGACACGCGTAATGACCAACACATTCCCCGTCCCCGAATTTAGTCTCAATACAGGACTAAAGTCCAGATCCAGAAAAATTGCCAGGCAAGATTAGTGACGCTGTGGTCAAATATCTTCTTAGGTGTATGAAAAATCGGTGACTAGGTGATTAAAGCGTGGCCGTTTTCTTACAGCACGGATAACATTGTAATGGTTGACGTGGGAAGTCAATCAAGGCGAGCACTGGAGAGGATGCTAAAATAGAAGATAGACCATGCAATAAGCTGGTTGCCTAAAAATCAACCTTAAAATAGTGTTGAAATGCCCGTGCAGCTAAGTCCGCGGTGTTAAAGCATTGGTGTGCATGGTATGTAGCGCCCACAGACTTCCATAAAATGAAGGAGTACATAATACTTGGGTAAAACACATATAGTTATTTGATAGTGACATGGCCTAGAGGCCAACCCCCCCCCCCGCCGGGGTAAAATGGTCAATGCACAGTGGTCCTTTAACAAAAACCTACAGTTGAACGAGTAATCAACGAATTGCATTGTGTCACTGGTTTGAAAAAAGATTGTAATGCGATGCAAATGTACAAAATTCCCGAGACTGTAGAGATTGAGTAGTTAACATCAAGGCCAAATATTCGCCCTTCATTTGCACTTTGTCTATTTTGGCGCCTTATTTAGGATGATTTTTAAATATGTGAACAACTAATTGTTGCCATTACTGATAAATAGTCATAGTTTTGCAAATGATGAGTCGCATCAATTATCAGTTTTCTGTCTACTTTGTTTTAATGCGCCACGAGCGTTTTATAAATCTCGCCTTGGCTCACCAGTCGGTTAATCGGAGTACCATGGTCGAAGTTCGTACCGGTTTTATCCCCCTAAGTTTTATCCCTTTCCGGAACGGATATTGATGAGTTTTGGTTTTTAGCTTTGTTGTTAGGTTGTTAAGGGCTTCCCTGGGCGTTTGAGTGGCTTAAAATCAGTAACATTTAGGTCACTCATTTTAGACATTTTCATTTTTTTCCCGTTTTATTGATTGTTTTTGGGTGAATTGTCAACTTCAGGGCCGCTGAATCCTTTTTAATCGCTTTACAACTTTTGCGTCCCGTGAGTCACACTGTGCACGTTTGTTCTTACGATTCTCATTTCTGATGTTTGCTTAGGTTCCTCTGGGTATTAATATTGATAAACCTCGTTATGACCAGTCCACTTATACTGGTCGTGCCAAACACTTTTTTATCACCACCAACCCTCTCAATTGCTTGAAGACGAGTAAACAATTAGACGAAGCAAAGACAATTGTTCTTAAGTACAAAGCTGGCGAGCGGATACCTGGTTTGACCGAAGATCAGCTCTGGCGAGCAAAGCAAACCTATGATTCAGCATTCCATCCCGACACTGGTGAAAAAATGTTTATTCTCGGTCGCATGGCCTTTCAAGTTCCTGGCAATATGACCATCACCGGATTTCTTCTAACTTTCTACAAGTATATTCCCCTATAATGACAGAACCCTTTTGCTTTGGAGAATACTATCTTAGATGCTTCTGCTGTTTAATATTTTTGTAAATCAATATGATTTAGTTTGTTTATTGAGTTTTACAATTCCTCAGGTGCTCATAAAAAAAGATTTCAGGTATCTCATTTTCCATAATATTTGTAGGGTACTCTCTCAAATGTGTGATATCTCAACCGTATTTTTATAATTAAGTTGGCGGTTTCTGTTTACGCTTTTAAGGACTCCTGCAGCAGTCATTTTTTGGCAATGGTTTAACCAGTCTTTCAACGCAGTCGTGAATTATACAAATCGAAGTGGCGATGCCCCAATTTCCACAACGTATGTAGACATTGGTACTAGAATAGTTTTATTCGCACACTCATCCCTACTAGTATGTTTACTTTAGCCGATTGGGTGTCTCATACGTGCTAGCAACTGCGGGTGCAGTTACAAGTGCGCTGGCGATCAACAAACAAGTCTCGGTAATTTTTCTACCTTATCTAATCATTAACGAAATTGCAAGACGTATTGAGTTAGTTAGACTTCATTCTCAACACTAATTTAGGACTGATTTGAGGCTGGTGTTGCGTAAATGCTCTCAGCAATTGCCTATTTTCATCGCAGAGGAAAATATAGTTAATGTCGGTGATTTACTGTTCATGTACATATTCCTCATATTTTTAATAAGTTTTATTTGCCTCTGTTATATCATTTTTATTTTCTTTATTCGTTCCAGTTCTGCTTTGACTTTTCCTTGGTTTAACATAGATATGGCCGATTTGTGCTGCGCAATAAATCTTGCACCTACACAGCGTTATTCCCATGTTTCAAGGATCAGCTTCATGAGTATATATTGCTGAAAGACAAATCCCCTTTCCTAGTGTTTGCATTATAAAACGCATGAGTTCCACTTACTTTGCAGTTCATTTCTTCGTCATAGCGATTCCCGCCGGTAGTTGGTCGCTTGGTGCCCTATGCGGCGGTGGCGGTGGCCAACTGTATCAACATTCCCTGCATGCGCAGCGGAGAGCTGAGCTCTGGCATTGACGTGACCGATGAGGATGGTAAGAAATTGGGCAAATCAGTCCGCACTGCTCGTGTCGCTATCGCCCAAGTCACTCTTTCTCGTGTGCTCATGGCCTCTCCTGGCATGGGTCAGTCTACCCTCCTCTCCTATTTGCTAGCATCAATTTTGGTAATGAGGTTTATTACATTTTACAATGTTTCATTGGGTTTCGTTGCCGCTTATCATATGGCTTAAGTATATTTTGTCTTTTCATACGCATTTCAAACTGAGCATGTTATTTTCGGTCGTCAATATGACTAATAGATGTAATATTGTTGCACTTTGATAACTTGCTCTATTAGTCGGCGATAATCTGGTAGAAAGATGTTTATTTTTCATATGGAGATATCAGAAAACTTGGAGAGTTTTGCCTCTGCTTTTATGCACGAAGTTTAGAGGATTCAGTCGAAGCTTTGACGTTTGTTTATTAGTCTATAAGCTCACTAGTAGGTTGAGTGGAACTTTTAATTATTTTATTTGGACCAGCTGGAAACATTTCGATCCGTCTACAAATGTACTTGAGCAGATTTATTTCATTTTAATTCGCTATTACCCATTAAGTGCTTCCACCATTTTTGATGGATGCTCTGGAACGCCGAGGCATTCTACGCCGCTATCCCTGGATCAGCGCTCCTCTTCAAGTTGTTCTTTGCGGCATTTTGTAAGCCCTTTGAACTGTACTTTTAAATGCATCCTTTTTCCATTGGGGAAGCTTCCCTATATGTAAGAGCAAATTTTCACAGTTTTCTCCTGCTTCCAATTGAATAAACGCGCCATTTTTGCATATACGAAGCTCCAACAATGCCAGCGCTGAAATGAGTCTGACCTGCGCATGCTTTCAAGTTAGGGTGTGGTAGCTATTGTTTATGCGCCACGTAGCTGGATTGCTCCTTGGGTATCTCTATTAAGCTTTCTATTTTACTCGACCTGTCGTTTCTCTGCTTTTACACTGGTTTTTCAACTTGTTTTGAAGTAATCATTAAAGCGTAAAGTAAAAGAATGATGGACTAAAATTCTATCACCAATTATCCTTGACCGTAATTTGAAAAGGAATCGAAACCCCTGGTTCGGTCTTTTTTCCAGCCTCACCTTCACGACACCCATGTGCTGCGCTCTTTTCCCCCAACTAAGCTCAAGACCATTCAATAAACTGGAGAAGGACCTTCAGGAGAAGATCATCAAAGATCTTGGTGATAAGCCTGTACCAAAACTCGTCTACTACAACAAGGGTCTGTAAACTTTCCTCTTCTAGTTTTCTAGTGATAGTGCTACCCATATAGTACAGGAGTGAAATGTATGTTGCTTTAGACAAAATACATTTTTTTACGCACTTTTAGTTTCGTTTTCGGGGTGAAAACATCTGGCTTTCATATCGTCAAAGTTTTTAAATCGATTTTACCCGTTATTCCGAACTTTAACTTTGTTAATAGTGGTAGAACCCACAGATTTCATGCAATCTGCCTAGTCAATATATGTTTTAAAATAATCCAAAACTTGGCGCAGTGACTACTTAGTGCTGTCGCCAGTCATCTCATGCAATTTCATATCTTCTAGAACCTCGAAGTGCATCGCATGCTCATATGAGATGGTGGTGCTATTCTACTTCATGTGTGTACATGAGCGTCATAGTTGTAAAGGATTTTCTTTTGAGGCATGCGGGGGTCAAGTCGTGTATGTCGCTGTTGAATGCAATTTCAACCGTTGTTTCTTTTGGATTGCTTCAGTACACGGATATTATATGAGGTCTCACTCCAGTTAAAAAAGGCAATTTAACTGTGATCCTCGTGACCTGGATGTCATGACCTTGAAGGGGACTAATGTCAATCACTTAAGAAGCTATCTATTCGCTCCTTCAACATCTTTCTCTGATGTTCATGCAGTGGGCATTAAAAGGCAACATTTTTGTCTGGTCATAATAAAGTTCACTTAAAGGATCGACGTTGTTGTTGTAGATTTGAGCAATAAACATTGACTCATAGTGCTATTTAGCTTTGGCCTTAACATCTGGCTGGGGGAGTGATTTCCACCGAAATCCACAACAAAGAATTTTTGGGATGGCCAACTCCTAAAGACCGATTAATGGGACGTGGATTGTGGCACTTGCTTCGAATGTGCGATTGCATGTCTTGTTGCTCTTATGGTGACATAAGTCTTGGCGTTCAGGCCTATTTTGTCTATAGGATCAGTTCAGCGGTTAGCGCCGATTAAATTTCAACACAACTTACCTGATGTACTTACGCGTCCTAGCCTCCCTTTTGCTCGAGTAAGCCTCTAGTTACTTTCACGCGCTGGTGGTGGCATTCACCGAAATACAAAAAGTGATTTATTACCTAATAATGTTAGCATAAATATTATCCTTTAATCTGTAGACTGACGCTTGAAACTTCATATGCCATAATGGTCACGACTTCAAAGTCGACGTTGCTAACAGTCATATTATACACCCTCATCAAGGATACTTCATGATCCACTATTTGCGAGGTAAATTGTGAGTTCGACACTGGTATCTGAACAAACTTGTCGAAATAAGTTAAACAACTTAAAGAGTTTATGCAAACCGTATTAGTAATTGGATTCCTGTGTTTGAATCTTAATTCACGCATTCGTGACAGTTGTAAGAGCATTGTTGTAGGGTCAATTTTTCGGAAAATTGCTATCGTGTAAAAGAGTAGAGTATTGGCACGAAGAAACATTAATCCAAAAAGGGTGTTTCCAACCACACCTACTGTACACACTAAGGCATTCCTAGACAGGTCACACCCTGTTTATCAATTAATTTTTCCAGTGTTTTACACTGGATGAATACATTCTTCGTCGCTCTAATTCCATTTTGATTGCTTGAAAAACATGAATAATTGCTCAGTTTCAAGACTGAAGAGATGATGGAATCAGTACAGGTTATCGAACATCAGTTGAGAGTACCTCTATGGATTTCGCGCCACTCATTAGCCTTGAAAGTAGTGTCGTTTTCATCCACATGTTTGTTTTCAGTTTGTTTAAAGCCACACTTTGACGCTGGCTTTTGAAGGGAGAAGTGAGGCTTTTTGGGAGCTTACTTATTGCTAGTCGATCGAACATGGACTGTAATATAAGCAGTGGATTTAAAGGCAAAGAGGAGATGGAATAAATGCATGCATTTGAACGATCGCAGTTGTAGTAAATGGGTGGTCACGGTCTGAGAAGTCAACATACCAGAGAAATTGTAGAAGTGGTGCAACACCATGGATACAGAAATACGAATTCTAGTCGACTATGTCGATGTGACTATGGTCGATTATAATCGACTGAAAAAATAATGTCAGTCAAAGTAGCACAGAAGCAGATCCTATCCCTACACAAGAAACAAGATTTACCATTCCCTCCGCAGGTCAAAAAACCTTTCACAAATACAAAATCCCCCATATTAGTGTTACACGCACCCATACGATTTGAAATGAATAACGGAATGATATGTTTAACATAAATGAGCTGCAAACTTAAGTAATGCAGGTATTATGATCAGTCCAGATCCACTGAGACAAATTAACGCACAAAACACAGAAAATTCTGAATTTGATGGGAGGTCTTTAGTATCAGTTTACGCTGTAATATGGTTATTTGACTGCACTTTTAGGTAGTAAATGGGGTCAACATCATGCTCGAGAGGTCCCATGGAGGTGTTAGAACCCGATTTCCTACAAAACCTAAACTACTCGTACAATTACACGTTTCATCCGTACATAGTATTCAGCACAAACAAACCTTATGAATCTAGGATTCTTTAAACAGGGGTAGAATGAAGGGCTAGTAAGACTGCTATAGGACGGTTCTAACTAAAAGATTATGCCTCTCACTTCTTGTAAAATATTATTACTTAAAACTATTACAAACTTCTCCCTTAAAATAATGACGAAACCTGTAGTGCAGCAGGAGTTACTGTCCAATGGAATCGTTAGCTAAATTCAGGCACCAAAAGTGAGTTTACTTTGGTATTTATTGAATGTATTACAATCAAACAGTTGAATTTATTTACTTAAGCCCTGGAAGCAATGGGTCAACAAAATTCAAAAAAAGTGCTCACTAACCAAGACTAACATACATCAGTCAATTGTATTTTCCCCAAATCGACTTATGCTTCTGCACTTGTGATGCACGTTTGTTTCGGAAGACACCTACCTTAATTATTTATGTCGTGTTTGAATGGATCGGACTGTAGTTAGTCACATCAAATGCGAGTCTTCAAGGGTTATCCTCACCGTTGTTTTCTTCCAGATGTACCTAGGCCTGCCTTATACTTGGCACATTGGCACCATTCGTTTGGTTTCGTGAATTCATAGCTCTGTGGCATACTCGGGTTCTGACTCATTTCCGTGGCTTTACAATAAGATTTTTGTCATTCTTCGCCTTACATTGCATCTTATCGCAAGCACTTGGTGCAATTACATCAATTTTTTGGAAAGTTTGTGAAACGCTTTTGTTAGCTTTTTTAAAGGAGCAGTTTGCATTGTTCTAACTGACTTTCATGAGTAACTAATGGAGTATATTTGTCTTATTTTCACCCAACAGTTTTGACAGTATTTCATTGTAGTTAAGTGCAACGATTCTTTCTAGCTTCATATCGTTTCTATCTTTTTCATTGACTTCATTACCTTGATCCATTTTAGTATCAAATTGAGGGCTTACTCGTTAGTCAGGTGGCACAGCTTTTGCTCGGAAGTAGTTTTTTATACTTATTGTTGCCTCTTTATTCCTCAGTCACCTTGACTTCCTGTTTCGTTAACACATATTGAACAATGGTAATTGGTTCGTTGGTTGCTTTTAATGCCACCAATGCCTTATCATTGCCGTAGTTACACGTTTGACGCGATTTGGCCTAAAATTCACTATGTCCCATTGTTGTCGTTTGCCTTTTGCACGTATTTTGTCACTTCTTATCCTTTCATTCGCTAAGGCTTACTTGTCGATGCTTTCCGATCCCGATTTTCGAGAACTTGTGATGCTACCCCTTCCAACATCGGTACTCAGAGAGTTATCCAGAGCTGGTTATAGCAATGTCGGGGAGATCAGTGGATTAACCATAGAGCAAATCGAGTCAGGTAACCTTTCAACTTTACCTAGGTTCTAGTCATAGGATGCTATTATTGAACTTCATGATAGGTAGCTTGTTTTTATCGACTTTTTATCCTGATCGTTTCGGATTGGATGGGTTGATTCATGCTGGAGTTGTGTGGTTATTAAGTGGCTGTCGTAGATGGAAGATCGCATAAGCAACACTGTACAGTAAGGCCCGTAAAGGTGATAATCGTGGACATAATCTATTCTATTTATTGCCTCGACTTAATCAGCGAATTCTGAGTAAAGCTTGCACCCAAATAATTATGAAACTTATTATCACCAATTAGAAACGATCTAGTTGTAGTGCACATTTGCACCTTTCACGGCAGTTATCATTCTGTGCAGAATGAGTGACTAAAAACTAATCCTATCAAGTTCCTGTTTCCGCTGTCACGTCGCACTTTAATTTATCTAGTTTAAGATGTTATGAACGGAAATTGGCTTCAGTTGTTTATATTTGACAAGTTTCCTATCAAATTTACCCCCTATCTCCTATCTTAAACACTGTTGTATATCCTCCGCAATTTTTGTGTTTTTGGTTGATTTTGTAGTGATAATCTTTCTGTTACATCCATCTGCTTTGTTTTTAACCCCCAAAAGAAGCGCTTGTTAATTGCATTCCAATAGCTCAAGGGGAATTGCAGGAAATAGCCTTGCTCGTACAACTTTGGAAGTAAACGTTTAAGGTATTCTTATTTGTCTCATTTAATAGTTTGCAAGATACCGAAGCCTAGAGCTGCCTCTATCGCTACTATCATCCAGGAGCATGCTAGTCTTAGAAAAGACAGCGTCTTCACTACGAATTTTCCCAACAAGAATCTGTTCTATCCTCGTTCTGCTCTCCAAATGTTGCATCCTTCACTATCGAATCTAGTCAATCCAAGCGAATTTCGTGTGGCAAATGTCTTGACCATGTCCAAAAGGTAACCTGTTTGTCCACATATCCGTTTTGCCTATAATATGGAGACTTATCCTCATAAATGTTTTCAGCTTATGTGTAATGAGTCCTGTTGTACTTGGTTCATTTTTTGAATCTGGTTTTTCAAAGTTCAGTAATAAAATCAGACTGTAAACGTTAATAGACGATGTAGTCTCCAAGTTAATTCGCTCAAATTTCACTTATGTCTTTAGGATTACTAGTTTTTTTGCATTTTAACTCGCCACATAAACTAGTTTCGACGATCTTATGGGCGGGGGATTTCCGTGCGGCAGAATAACTGAGCTTTGTGGCCAACCTGGCGTTGGTAAAACACAGTTTTGGTCAGTCCCACTTTTTGTATATTTTTATGCTCTACTTTTTTCAACAATTTTATGCAGTAGACTTTGTATCATTTGTTATTGATGGAATATCTAGTTAAAATTCATCTCCGAGTTGCTCAATGTAGAATTTCGGTGGAAACCCAATTCACTTTGCCATCACCTTGTCTCCGACTTAGGTTAGTATGATTCATCTTGAAATAAACATAGTGCACTGGTCCACTCTTAATTGCTTGTAGTCTACAAACCTGTCTGACGGTCCAGATACCCCAGTGGTGTGGCGGACTGGCTGGGGAGGCCATTTTCCTCGATACTGAGGGCAGCTTCATCCCAAAACGCCTACATCAAATGGCTGTCGAATTAGTCAAACATTGTCAGACTATGTTAGCCCCTTGTCTCCAACAGTACATGGAAGGACTTGGCAAGTTTCTGATATCTGAAACATTTCAACTACTCCGAGTCATTTGTTACTACTCAATCAAATTAGAATGTCAACCTTAGGCGGTTCCTTAAAAACACATTGTTCAGACTTTTTCCGAAGCATTAATCACCACATGATTGCAATCATAATTTGCCCTAGATTCGTTAAACGTTATTTTGTATGCCCAATCTGGTTTGGTTGCTCCAAATCCCTTACGATGCGTTTTATTGAGTCTGTGATCCACTTCAAGCCTTATGTGCTGCACAGTTGTAATAACACATGTTCTCTCCTTTCAAGATGATAGCTATGCAGATGCGGAAGAAAAGGTCGCTTGCCTTGAGGCCTTGTCAAGAATACCCACGGAAGAAAGTTTACTAAGCAAGGTCCACTACATCAGATGTACCGGTTATCTTCAGCTGCTTGCGGCTGTTCAACGACTGGGGGAGTTCTGCAAATACCACCCTAATGTAAGCTCACCACATCTCAAGATACATTACTGTCAGCTGGAAATTTTCAGTTGCTTGTTCGTTCATGAATTTGAGCACATGTTTATTTGTAGATCAGGCTCATTATAGTGGATAGCATTGCTCTTCCGTTCCGCTACGAGTTCGAGGACATTCCGCAGCGTAACCGCTTGTTGGCGGCCGTTGCTCAATCCCTCCTCTCAACTGCCAGTGCGCAAAACGCCGCTGTAGGTTTGCCTGTGTGTTATTTATCCGTTCAGCGCTTCAGGCTGAAAATCCATTCATGCTCCCTATGTGCAAGCAGAGCAAAAAATAATACTGTTTGTTATTTCGAGGCTCTGCTGAGTTCCCAATAGTTATCTCGCCAACAGCGATAAAACGAGCTCTAATCGACCATCTCGTCGTTGGTGATTCTTTCTTAGTTATCGGATGCAAGACAACTTATTTAGCCGCGCTATCCCTCTTTCTATAATATTGTACCGGCATTCGTCCTATTCTTCTCTTTCACATTTCTGAATATAGCGCCGATTCCTTATTTGTACTACTTAGGTGATCATGACAAACCAGATAACAACGAAGTTTGTCACTAGCGAGACCTCTGCCACCACTCGCAGCACCTTAGTGCCCGCGCTGGGGGAGAGTTGGGGACACATTTGCTCGGTGCGCCTCCTCCTCTCTAAGGCAGAGGGCTCTGACGCGGAGCAGCGCCGCACTGCCCGACTGCTCAAACATCCTGGTCGGCCACCCGGCACTGCCGCTTATCAGGTCACGGTACGTCACTGCCGCCTAACCCCTCCCCCCACTGCTTGTTGTAGAATTGCCTACACCAGATGCCTCCTAATGGATTAAATCTCCCCTCTGCCTGCTTTTCTTCCGAATATAAGGAAGACTTCTTGATCACATTACCTACTGAACACGCTTTTGAAATTTTTATTAAATGTAGAATAGTCCTTAAGGCACATCTTTGGTATTCTCAACTCCGATTAATGATGTTTGCTTTTAGGCTGGTGGAATTCGAGACTGCTTTTAACTGCAATGCGTCTTTGAAGGCTCAAAAATTGTAATCTCTGTACAAAGTTCGTTTTTTCATTAATGTTCCGTTCATTCTGAATTACACATCGCATTACGCGAAACGGTATGAGTCACTACTCGTTTCTTCTCCAAGTTTAAACTTGATAAATTGTGCTGAGGGGCATATCCCAAGTTGGAGTCTGTGCAGCACTCAGGTGGTGGGGAATGGCGTCTAGTAAGTGGGTATACTGAAGTTTGTACTCCTATATGAGGAATGCTTCAAAAAGGAGTCTGAGCTGCTCGGCATAGAAGTATGCAGCGAAGGTGATGTCTGAAGAGTTGACTGCATTCGCACTGTAGGGACGCAGTAGGTGCTACTTTTTCGCTAGCCGGGGAGGTCTGCGCAACTTCATCGCTTAGGCTCAGTAACCCTGAGAACAGAGCAGGGTTTACCTGGGCCAGAATTAAGCAAGACACCTCAGAAATTGGCCGTAGAAAAGTAGTTGCACATATACATAGGTATCAAAATTAAAGAGACAATCCCAAAGCAGTGTTAGCGCAAGTGCAGCGTCAATGGTTAATTGAAGGCAAGAAGTAAAGCGGACTTGGTAGTAATCAGCGGTTCACCAGATAATACCTAGGTCTCTCCAGTGTATTTGTTAAACGTAATTTGTGCTGACTAAAGAAAGACGTTGAAATGCGCAAGTTTGGTGGGTAGGTGGCAAAAAAGAGGAAAATAGTGTACGTTTTGGAATAGCCAAGGTATTCACAGAGTTGTGGAATGGTTGTTCGTCTGTAGATCTCTGGACATCCCCTCTAGTTGAAGAAAACTTAGAAGTGCAAGAGCAGAAACTCCTAATACAAACGGGCCTTAATTATTGCTCTGTCTGGATTCCTTAACCTTTTTTTGGATTCTTTAGGGTGGAGTAAGCTTCAGGAAGCTCCACTAGATCATGCTTGTACGTTGAGGTCTGAAGTGTGGGCGCAGATATATCAGGCTTGGCTGGTCCGCTGGGGGTGGTGGGGTATTGCTTAGTCCGAGCTGATATGCCACCGATGGATGAGATGGGGTGATGCGAGCCCTGGACGGTTGTTTTTGAAATGGATGGGTCCGCCAGTCTCAGACGGCGGGCGGTGCGCTGCTGCTGTTGGATCCGGGCGGCCAAAGCCAATGAACGCGTCTCGCCCTTGAAAGTGGTGTTTTCCAAGCGTGGCGACGAGATTTCCACACGTACACCGCCTGATCCGGACCCGGATGTCAACGAACCCAGAGACGAGTTCTTTGATGTACCCGTCTCGCGCTCTGCCGCTTCCCATGCAGTCTCAAGATCTCTGAGACATTCATATTACAGGAAGTTTACTTCTTTCAGCTACTAACCCGTTATTTCATTCAATATTCACGAAAACATTTACCAGTCTTAACGCATGGTACGGGATCATTAAATACCCAAAAGTTATCGACGCTAACAATCTGTACATAATGTAAACTTTTCAGTATCTAGTATTATAAAGAAAATTTCCAGATTCCTGTTCACACAAATAATCGCATTGCTTAGGGACAATCCTTCAAGGTCGAAGACTTAAATGACTCCTGAATTCGTGTTGTAAATTTTATCACTATTAAGGCGGATTATGAAGTGAGAGACCAAGGTTGATTGGTCAAATGTTATGAGGCACTTTGTGCAACACGTCTGTGAGAAAAGCACATCTTTAGCTGTAATGTGTCAAGAAAAGTATCCACATCTTACCTTAAAAAGCCTGGCTTCTTACTACCCTTACTGAACTCCTGCATGAGCTCTCGACGAAAGGTCTCAGGTGAGAAACCATGTGGCTCATTTGTTGCCACTGGGTACGCGACCGCGTGTAAGGCGTTGCCGTTTAACTTCGCTGTGGTCGCCTTCCTAGAATGACCATTTCGCAGCGAGGAGTTTCCACTTGTCGTGAAAATGTGACCAACCTTGATCAAATCCTTGGAATCCGGTGGTCCAAACGCGACGATTATCGGAGGATCGTTATCAAAGTACGGCTTGCATTCACGACAGCATTGCCTGGTTGGTAAATGCGAACACGTTTAATATATTCTAGTATTACAGTCATTTAAGTAGCTTGATTACTGCTACGGAATGCAATACCATATAGAATTGAAGAACCCGCCCCAGTCGAACCGTTCTCCATAGGAGGAAGGTGGTGGTAGGGGCCCAGATTTAGGGAAAATGAGCCTTCGTTTTCGGCATCGGCATAGCAAGCAATACATGCACAGCAGGAATGCTGGGCATAGAACGAATACGATGAAGCATATGGCGAATATGAAGCCATATTCGTGCCACGCTAAAATATGAAGGATTGTAGAGAGAATACGTATCTATAGATCCAAGGTTGGAAGTCTTATCAAAGCTAAGCATTTATGCTTAAACGTTGCTATTCAATTAAGTAAACGCATACGTTTAATAACACCGGACTTTGTTCTACCTATTTAAAAGTTTTGAAATAAGACATTATGAACGCCATCCAGTTGGTGGAGCGAGAAAAGTTCAGCTTATCGTTCATCATCAGATGAAATCAAATTTGAATCAAGTCACGTGAATTTCGTCACCTGTTATTGTTTTAAATTCGGAAAAAGGTAGGAATATTGCTGACAAATAAGGAAGACACTTGATTTAGCGAACTATAAATATTTATTCCGGTAAATGCCTTCGTAATTGGTATTTCGATCATAACGTCAAATAGTTAGAGAAGTACAAGATTATTAAGTGGAAATGAGTGCAGGTGGAAACGGGAGAATCATCCATTGTAAGTATTGCGACCAAGGTATGATTTGACATTATTATCTATGGAGTGAAGAGGTGTAATATGTTACGGTTTTACGAGAGCAAACCAGTTAGTAATCTCGTTAGGCTCACTTCTGAAAAGGGATGAGGGTTTCAACGCACTCAACAATTTTCCTATGAGGACCTCTATTGATATTAATAAGAAGAGTATCATACACACATCTGCTTATCTAGACGAAATGGATATCACCAAGAAGTAAAGATGCACAAAATCTCCGGTCTAGCCAAATGATTACTTTCTCATCAAAGGTCCTCAATGCAAAAAATGGTAATCACCAGTCCTTTTCATCAAGGTGTCGTGGGAGACCGTCCGGGAAACTTACACCAAAGAAATTCAAAATACTAGAAGGTGAGGGAAGCTTCCCGCTCACAGCAAATAAAATGCACGTTTTCACTAATGCAGTAAGCACATGAGTACTTTTAGCACTCAACTCGTTACAAGATGCTTTATGGGACTACTCATATTTAGTAAGCATATTCACCTATGTCGACAACTCAGTAATTCAGACTATCCGCCGCATCCATGCCTGCACTACACACATGGAATGATGCGCATTCGACCACATGATGGGCGATCAGGTGCGAAACGCGCACTCATTTCACCCCTTCGCTAGGTCACAAAGCGCGAAAATACAGCAGTATACACATTTTTGTCAAAATCTCTACACCGTCACGGTCTCCAACGTTTGCCATACGCTACCGATCGAAGCAGCTCTGAATTGAGCAACGAATACGTATGACCATTTAACAAAAAACCTTTATTCGCATAACAATGGGGAAATAAATAAAACCTATACTAACAAAGCGATAATAAGGCGTTTCGTTACTTGCTCAGTTACTTCCTATGCGAGCAGGATTGCGTACAAACCTGTCAAATGCCACACCTATCTTCATCTGGTTTGTGTCAAGAAGCATTGTAGCATCTAAATGTTGATTGTTGTTTTGGCCGTCCCTATGATGCATCGCAACTTCCTTCTACCCTTTCAAAGTGTCAATGCAGAATATCTGTGAAGGGAAATTACAGTGGCACCATCAATTCCGGAAACCTTGTGATAAAATTATCACACTTAATGAAATACGGTTCTGCAAACGCCATCCCCACTTGATGTGGTGTCACTTGAGCTCTAAAGAGGTCACGTATAAGTGAAAGTTTTTTTAGGGGAACGAGAGGACTCCCAGGAGCGCGTTTCGACGACGAAAGGATGGTGTTACATAATGACTATATCCAAAGCTTATTATTAACAGTAAAGTACGGCTGTGAAGTGCGAAAAGACGGGTCTATACAAAAAAACCTACATGGCGGTGGGGGTCCGCTGTCGACCGAGCCCCCGTTTCCGCTCTCCGTGCAGTCTGGCGGAGCGTAGCCGATATTGCAGTGGCAGTGCCCTAGATTGTTGCACACCTACAGGCGGAAGAGGAAAGTGCATGCGATTCAATCTCGCAAAAGCGTGTAATGGTAAAAAGGTTAGATATCCCTACCCCATTGTAGTTGCAATTGCACATTTTTCGAAACGGGAGTTGATCTCGCCTGATGCAAGTTCCGTTGTAGCATAACTGTTTAGCAAATACGGATAATCGTAAGGCAAATTATGTAGTTACGTCAAAAGGGTATCGTAACACCGACTACTAATTTTATTGACTAGGTGGTAAACAAAGTAAACAAGGATGACCTAAGGGCGCCGTATAGGTCCCAAGTCCACAAAGGTGGCACAATTTCGCGTTAAACTTTTCACAAGTATCATAACACCCCCTACAGATTTGTATGTACCAGTAAGATCATGATAGAGTGGCACATATTCAATAATTCACCCATGCATAATCATTATGGCACAATTTTTGCCTTTCGGGTCAGTCAGTAATGGAAAATCTTGATTACATTTGTAACAATGAAGATATTTCATCAATAAAACTCAAACGAAATAGTAATACAGTGAAAAACGTTTGGAATGTGGTAATGCCTTCCCACCAAAACGTGATGTTTGAATGATTAATGGTGTTCAGCTGTGAATGTTGTGTTAATCACAAAACTGTGCAACAAGTTAGGGAACTAATAAAAAGTTACATTATGAAGCGCCGAAACTGGTAACTACTACGATGTGACAGTAAGCTCAGGCATGCAGGAAGAGAGACTCACCCCTCGCTGGCAGGGCGTTCCATCAGGAGTCATACCGGCATCTTGAGTGACGGAAGCGGCGTCGCCCCAACCCGGACCAAAGAAGCCCGTCTCGGGGGTGGTTTCAGAGTGCTGTAGGGGATCGGGAGGGTCGTACACCAACGCCACGCATGTTCTCTGGGAGTGCGGCTCCATACGAGGTTGCTGCTCCTGCCAACCGAGCAGCATCGCCTTCTCGTTTCGATGCGTGCACCACAGCCGACCACACTCCGCATCAGCCCTGTCAGGCGAAAGAAGGGCAGAAAATTTCATTAATGGTTAGAAACTGTTCCCCACTTAAAGATACTTTTGACTAAAATAACGCTCAAAACCTGGGTGAAAAGAGTTAAAGCATTGCTCCAGTTTAATGATACCAAGATAGGATCCTCTACAGCAAATTCCATTGTAATAATGCCAGGATAAACGGTTGATTTTGAAGAAAATAACGCACTCTCTTGATTCCAATAGGAACAATTGTAAGTTATCATTAAGGCGTACTATACCATACTGCGTAGCAAGTTTGAACGAGCGACTTTTATTCACTGAGAAATACAGGTTAGACGCTCTTCCAAAAGCAGAATTCTTTGGAAGTTATCCCAATCAAGTAAGAACAGCAGAAGAATCGAAATTGGCCTTTTATTCCCGTTGCCTAAATAAACTACTCCAACTTGAAGAGTAGTTCCACATTTGTTTTTGAATATGTTCGAGGCAGGGAAAATAATAACCCTGCTTGCCAAAAAAGATTTTTTCTGTGAGAGGCAAGAATTGCAGAGGGAATATGGTGAGAGATGGCAAAAGAAACTTGCCAATCACTGCAGGCCTTGGAGGGCCATTGATCCATTTCACGCCAGCGCTCGTCGCCTCTGGGTCTTAGACGTCCACAGTTGGCAACCTTGTCGACAGCGTGGTTATCATCCCGCATCATATTATAGGCGACGCAGCCCGGCCCCGCCGCCGTGCCCGTGGGACCCCACAGCACGCGGCACCACTCGTCCGGCGCATTGCATCCACCACGGATGCAGTGAGACTGAAAGACGAGAAAGCACACCAACTTATTCACCCATACGCACTGTTAAACCCAACTCTTTTCTCCCTTAATGGCGACATTTTCGATCATATCAAGAAAGAAAACCACTTCAATATACATTTTGAAAGTTTGAAGGCGTTAAAATACGTAACTTCTTGGCATATTCATGTAGCATTCGACAGCAAATATCACGAGGTCTTCAACTTGAATCATTTGTAGCAAAAAAATACTTAACTATTACCTACCCTAAACAGAAATGCTTAACAAAATTGCATCTATTTTGAGCATTCATTGTGGCACGTATATCTTTTTAATCCCCTGTTATTCGTTCTGCATGCTTTTGCCGTGATGTTCCACCGTATTACTTTTATACATTCATAAAAATGACTTTGAAATCAAATACAGTACCTACGGAAAGGTACAAAAGATGCTCACTTAGTAAAGCTGATGTCGCGCAGTTTAAAATACCGAATGTCGTAACGAGTCATAAGACTAGTGACTAAAGAAACATTTAATGGCGTAAAGCCTGTGACTGGATGGTGCCACGCCCTATAATACACATGGCCATAACATCCAAAATAAGACGCAATGCTAAAAGGTAGAGAACAGCCTAAGGAAACCCGTCTTAAGTGCTACTTACGTAACAATATTTACTTTTGAACGGTTTGACGTTCGAAAAATGCATAGTAGTGGTCGTTATTTTAGATGGAAAGATGAAATTTTAAACGGTGGCACTTAATTGTAAGAGATCATAAAGCGGTGAATGTTGTGGAGTTGGTCTTATTTAGTGGCACTTTATTCTGTGCAGATATTATGCAGAGAATACATTCTAATTAATGCTTTTTTGGTCTGCGTATGGATGAATTGGCCAACAAAGGATTATCTATCACTTTTGGATTGACTGCGACGTCATAGATAGATAGATACGATGAAGGACTGACCACCAAATGCAAATAAGGCCATCGGCTTAATGAAGCACTGAGAAAATTTTTTCTGGGTGGGAAGAAGGCAGATTCATTATGGTAGAAGCAAATTCGCCTTGACAAAAATGTCTCACAAAGCCAAGTATAGGTAGCGGGGGTAAGTCACCTTTGCGAAATTCGGTACCATAAAAAGCAAAATACGATCTCGAAGTCGCCAAAAAATAGTAATCCGCCTTCAAACAATAAAACCACTATTTTAATATATGTCGGGAAGCCAAACTCCCCATTCGCCTGGCGTTTAACTCTGAGCAAACAATGTATTCGGGACTTTTGAATAAACTTTGAATCCCCGTTCTATTGAGTTTTTACTAGATTCACAGGCAGATCAAAACAACAAAAGAAAACATTAAATCACAAATGCATCAAACAAATGCAATGATACATCCCATTGTTGAACAACCGTGTGTGATACCTAGCACTAAAAAACTTAACTCTTTGAAATCCAACATTTACGATGAACCAATATTTACGAAAATTCACGTTCGAAGTACCCCTAACTGTTGACAAATCCTTGGGTAGATTAACGAAACTAATGAGCTAAAAAGTCAAAATTTAATAACCGATTAAGCTGATTGATTAAAAGTAATCACCAAAAGAAGCATACTTTGTGTTAAAATCGTAGCCTATTTTGACAACCATTGGATCGCCATCTACATTTGGATCTGATAAATTCTCTATCAATGTGAAAATCGCGGATAATTACAAGTAAAACACTGAGAATTCACGCAATTCATCTACTCGAACCTTCACCGAAAATCACAAGGAAAAGTGGGGAGATATGCGTACCCACCAGCATCAAACTTTAAGTACGTAGAATAAATTGATTTATTCGATCTGGTATAGTATCATTTGCAGGGCGGCTGGGCGCACTTATCCGCAAAAGGTATAGAGCTACCACAGTAATCCAAACTTCAGTAAAATGGCATTAAAAGTCAGGCCATTATTGCTTTGGCTTGCGTACTTTATGCAGACAAAGTTAGACAGCAACCCCTTGAGCACTGTTAGGCTGGCATTGCGTGATCGTCTGCCTTAAGGGTAACTGCACTTTGACCTCACCTTATAGCCCTCCTTTGTGTAGCAGACTTCACCGTCAGTTTTAAATACATCAGCAGGGCACCACTCCGACCCCCCATCGCAGTACTCAGGAAGGTCACAAGAGTTACCCGCCTCACGGCACACGGATCCGCTCTGTTTGAGTTTGCAAATGGTATGGGATGGGTCTCCAAAGGCTGACTGGATGTCACAGCAGGGCCCAGTTGCACATTCCGCTCCGGCGAGCAGACTACAGGTCTTCACATCGCAGCACGCTTGCACTTCCTTTGGACAGGTGTCTCTGTAAAGCGTTTTTTTAATGAGGGGTTTCATTTAAGATAGCTTAACCCAACCCTACCGTTATTGATACCTTTTTAACTTGGATAAGCTGAGGATAGCACCATCAACATCGGATCGAGATATTAAAACACGGCTTCTGCTGCATACTTGCAAAAATAAACCATTTTCAATGCGTACTTTGGCACTGGGGTAAATTGAAGAAAATAAATTATTTCTAGACGGTGAACAGGTACATATTTTTAAAGTGGAAATAACGAGATAAACATGCGCGTGATAACACGAAACAAAGCGGTTCGAATCTGACGTCTCATGGCGTAAAATGCAAGCCCTTCCAAAAGAATGATAGAAAAATAGAAGGACATAGAAACGAATTTAGGATAACACTTCATTGCTAGAAGTGAAATGAATAACACGTCAACTTTCTGATTAAATGAATGTGTACAAATAAGTTACATGTTGATCAATTGCTCGTAGGTGAGGTTGTAAACCAAATCTTGAGTGACTTACAGTTTACGCTAATATGCGTTTTCGTTGGGCTGCAAAGGCCAAAAACTCCGAACATGCATCAAAATAGAGCCCAAATTACGTTAGATGTAAAATTCCAGGATTAATCAATAGAATTTGAGTAGTCCTGGCAAAATTCACCTTCAATAACATGCTGAAGAATACCTCCAGGACTAAAATTGAGTGGTAGATGTGGAAGGTGAAGTATGTTACGCATCTCAATAGACTGATCGGTGTTTCTGAAAAAAAATAAACAGCAGACACCAACTTCTGGACTGTTTAGCTTTCGACACAAAATGGCGCGGCGTAAAAAAGGAGAACCCATTCCCAATAAATCCAATATAATGCAACAATAAATAGGTTGCCGACTCATTTTCACCAACACACGCTAATGACTAAAACTGTGATACTAACCCTCATCAGTACGGTGGCTGAGTTAAAAAGTAAGACAAAAAACAAGCCACGGACAGGCCTTGTCCCCAACACTTCGTTGTCTACGTCTCTTGATGAGCCACAAATGGGTGTGTATAAGTGAATTACCGGAAAAAAACTATCAAATTATCGACCTTGAGGGAATGACCTTAAACCTTATTATCTAAAGTACATACTGCCGTCTTGAAACGCCGAGTCATGTAAACCAAGACCTTCTTGACCTGATACTACCCGCGAGCGCAAACACGACGGAGTCCTAAACATGCTCTTAAAACAACGCAGTAATTGTATTCAGCAGAAACGGCTAGTGAGATTCTCTGCACATTGAGTGGGTGGGATATCACCAAACCGACTGAAGGCCATTTGGGAGCGTATCCTTGTATCAGGTGCCGTGCATTTGTCATTTTATGAAGCTTTAAAAAGGAATTTTAGAACTAAAACCCATAAAAGACTTCCTAAACACACTAAAAGTAGTGAAAACTCCCCAAAACCACTCCACTCGCGGCCGAGTAAATGTACTTATTGTCAAAAATACAAGGCAGCCTGTCATTTAGGTTTGTGTGGTTGGTTAGTCAGTGTTGCAGTGGCCATGCCAAACATCTGTTTCAGCTACAGAGCTACAGGGTCGCGCTCAAACCAAAGGAGTGTAATGGAAGTTAAGACTTTCTCCAACAAACCATCCTTAATAAAATTGAAGTGGCACATACTTGCTGCACTGCAAATATACGTGTGTGTATACATGGAGCAGCGTTGGAGGAATTACAGGACCTGCTGCAAGAAACAGTGGAGTAACAATAAAAAAATGGAAAAGGTTGTGAAATAACTATTAGTAATTTCATGACATGTTCACAAAAATAATTTTCCCGCCCATAGTCCTTTTCATCACAAAAACACTTATGTTTTTTTTCGTTTTTAATGTCTAAATATTTGTCGCTTGTATTAGGAAATTAACAAAGCGTTGTACTTCTCATTAGGTCAATTAACATAACTAAAGGTATCCTGAATTATTCAAGATAGCAAATAACTTTATTTTATTCTTAAATTGCTCTTCAAAGGAGTTTCCTCAAAAATCTTCATTGAATTCCCAAAACATGCACCAAGGAAATCTTGGAAACATCTTTAGCAGCAACAGCAAATTTAATCTTTTCGAACCAGTCGATTCAACACACAACGACGAAGTGAAAATATCACATCCAATCATGGAAGAGCTTAAGAAATTGTAGTTCAATACTTTTTTCAAAACTCAACACTGCTATCATTACAGCCTTGGGGAAAGCTAACATTTTTAACGCATTTTTATAGAACAAAAGAATATTCTGGCTGAATACCCGGAGAAAGCACCTAACATTGCTTAACTGATGATGGAGGGATTAATTAAAAAAGAGCAAATTACACTATAGTGGAATTATAACGATTCCTTGCTAAAGCCTCTTGATCAAGGCAGGTATCTGGTAGAGGGCACAACAGTGTGATGCCTCACTTGCATGCCCCATGATGACTGCAGCCATAAATTCCGCCACTGTCAGTGAGGACATAAACTGTGACTCAATTGTTTAACGAGGGGGCGCATTGAGACAACTACCAAACACAGAATTCAACCTCAAGAATAACAAAAATCTCCATTCTGTTAATAAGCGGTGTGTTAAAATCTTCCAATGCGTAAATATTGGTTTGTAGTTAGTGCTTTTAATAACAGGATCTTGTGTCTCAACCTAAGGACAGATTTTTTGCATTACTAGATGTCATGACATAATAGCTCTTTGCTATTCAAAGCAATTCGAGTCAAAAAGTTTACGTTTAGTAGAATTTCCTATGAACCACCGAATGTAAACAGAACTATTCACAGAGTAGACCTAAATGCTTCGTTTAAAAGAGCCGTTGCAAAGTGTTTGAGGAACGTGGGAAAACGAATGACATGGTTCATCAACGTTTTCTTTTGTTGTAAGTTACTATCTTGAACAAAACACCCCAACACATCCGCTTTGCGATGACTACATATATTTGTTTCCATAAGCACATTTCCCTATCCTGGTCGTAGAACTTATCAAACCTCCAAGCCGATCTAGGTGGGTAGCAAAGATAGTGTTAGGTGGCCGGTCATGGATGAAAATGATCATCTGAGTTACTCCACACCTTAAGCCGAGTTTCAATATGAACTGGCGGCAATTTCGGAGCGAATAGCGGACTAAAAACCATTTAATGAACAAAATATTGTTAACCACAATGAAGATGTATAAAGGCTCATAGACTGGACAAACATTAAGTTAAGTAATTTTTATACATGCAACTTACGCAGTTCCGCAGTCACATTCCTCACCAGGATCCAGTTTTCCATTTCCACAGAGAGACCTCTTGAGAGATGTGGGGGTTGATTGAAATAGTTCCGGAGTACCTCGGCGAGTGTTCATTGCGGTGTAGGTATGGATAACACTAGGTCCATTGACCTCGAGCAGTCGAGTTTGTCGTGGTAAGAGGCTGGTGTGTGAATGTACTGGAACGTCGTGGAGACACGCACCCATTCCGTAGTGTAGCAAGTTGGGCATATCGCGGATAGAGCAGGGGGACCATTCCGTTGTGGCTGTTCCAAATCTATATTTTGGACAAGAAAACAAAACTCTTTAAAGACGTCAGTACACTTTCCACCGCCTGTCCCAAAGTGGAATCTATACACTAAGCAAACATGTTGTACGACTGAAACTCCTAAATGCTATACGAATGGAAGCTTTTCATTCGTGTACATAAAAGAATAGACCATCAAAAGTTACGAGTCAATGTGAGTAAAGTAGTTCCAGCTATTCAGAAAATTCAAGCATTCCGAAAAAAATCAGGAAATTTCAGCGTCATTGTCAGTCTTGCCATTTGGCAAAGCCAGAACGCGGAATACGAGCATCGGTTAAGAAAGATCTGATAATATCCGATAATTTTTACACGCTGCAATGAACTTTATGCGCGATATAATTTAATGGGATCGGCATTCCAATTTTAGGTTAGGGCCAATCAAATGCAAAAAGCAAAGACATCCTATGCAAACGATTTGTATTAATACAATAATAATCAATAATAGGTGAAAGGCTATCGATTTGGGTCTGAATGGCAAACTTACTCAACGCCGGTAGCCATGATGCAGCCCTGACACTCGCAATTCTCGGTGTCGTGTCGGAGGCCGAAATTGTGACCCAACTCATGGGCCGCGGTCCGAGCGGTCTCGTTTACCTCCATGTATTGGGAATCCTTAAGGGAAATCACATGAAAGCGTTGTGCTTTTCATCACATGAAAATGCTCCAGATTCAGTCCGAAAGTCCAACCCATTGATTGAGATGTTGGACTACTGTAGCGGATCTGGTGGTCACACACTTCAGTGTTGTGGTTAGATTGTCACTAACACTACCCAACCGTACTGTACGATGAAGATTAGGTAAGGTAACTAAATGATACCCAATTTCCCCATTCACAATAAAATTCGACAAACATCCATTCAAAAGGCGGTTGCAGATTAAGTAAATTACTTCAGGAGTGTGACCTTACTTAACCCTAGATCAATATTTAACCTTTAAATACGGCATATGAAAGCAATGAGATGTTACTACTTCAAAAGTAATGTTAATATTATCTAGAAATCCGCACGTCGTAAGTTGACGAAACGTGAAATTGAGTTCCAGCAAATCAGCTACTACAATCGTAAATAGTATCCAGGCCATCTCCTGTATTGCATAAGGTAGTCAAGACCGCATCATTGTAAGTGAAAGTAATATGTTAAGACAACCTTTCAGCTGAAGTAATGATGATGGTGAAAAATAACGGGGAACGGAGATAACGATGCGTACGATGACTGAATACTTTAGTCACCTCTTACACTGTGGATGGGGTTACATACAGCTGATCTATGAAGATGCGTGGAACACCCTGACGAATAAAGTGCATGCTTGATTATTTATGCCCCGCTTGTACTTAAAAGGTGCGCAATGGCAGGGTTCCCGTTACATTACATTTAGTCGTTTCTCTGCCCCCCGCCAACGCGTCAGAGCCGACTTTTTTTAGGTGTTAGCAACATCGAAAAGTAGGAAAAGAAAAGGAATCATTTGCGCGTGGTGTTTAGTTTAGCAAGTAAATAACGCAACTCACATAAACACGGTGATAAGGTCATGGCGCCAACCCATTCAGCTTGATGCATAATCCACTAAAAACTGAACTAAGTGGGAGAGAGGGGGGGGAGGGTGTAAACTTACACGGACGAATGAGACACACGACGAGTGTTTGCACATGACCTCCCGGTTAGCCCGACCACGAGTGTTTGAAGCTTGATCAGTGTCTCCGCTAGAAGAAGAAGACATATTTTTGGAGAAGAATAAACTGAGCTGGTAGAGCTAGAGAAATGGAACCCCAAATAAACCAATAAAACCATGAGAATTTCTTCATCAAGCGTTGTTAGACAAATGGTACAGTCAAAGCTTTTGTAAATATAACTTAGGCCAAATGACTGTGTTTTGAGTGGGAAGGATACTAATGCTAAATTGTAAAACAATAAACTGGAGTTCGCGTAATATGTCTAGTTCACCTCACAAAAGTGATCCAATTGCTGACATCTCAATAAAAATTGCATGCATGTTTTAAAAAGCTCTTCTCCTTATCCGTTTTGCAATGCGACTTTTAATCAATTCCCTAATCTCTTGTTAAGAAACAACTAAAGACTGTTTTAATATGCGAGTTATTGCCTGAATTAAAATTTCAAAAAAACCTAAAGAATTGGACTAATCTAAACTAAATTGTGTTTCTACGAGTTGGCGCTACGTTTATACTACTCGAAGCTGATCAAACGAAATGCCATGCAACCCTTGATAATTTAAAGCACGTGAATTTTCAAGCGCTTAAAATGGTGTTGAGTTTTATGGAGCGACAAAAATCTGGATGGATTGAAATCCTGTTAAGATGGGAGAGAGTGTACTTACAGAAGGGCAAACAAGCAGTCGTGTCGAACATTCACCTCTGTACGCTTGAAACTGGCAAGTGTTTTCAAAAAGTGCTCTTCTGCCTCAAGATTCACACGATTTTTTTCCCAAATCTCTAGACCCACTATGATGAGCTGAACATTGAATTGAGCAAACAACTGAAATTAAATGAAGGTGTTTTTCATACAAATTTATCAATCCTCCAATGAAACAGCAGCAACTTTTGTAAATCAAATCAAAACCACTTTTATTTGTCAAATATTATACTGCAAACCTCAGTTTCCATTGTTAAATATACTGCAAATGCCGCAATTACAGGCACACAGCTCTTAGATCTCATGCCAATCTCTACCGCACCTGATTGATTGTGAAAGCAATCGCAGCCTCCAGACCTGAAGGAAGGCCAATTAACTACTTCCATTGACAAAGTAGACTTCAAAGTGAAGTCAGTTCATCATACATTATATCAAACGGTAACGTTACGCATAACTGAATAATGGACTTACTCCATTTACAGCCTGGAAGATACTGTTGACGCGAGTTACGATCTGTACAACATCGTGAGAGAAAGAGCTCACCTACGAAGGCAGGATAAAACATTCTAATGCAAAGGAGACTAAGGCATATTTATGCGAAATTATGCTAATTTCCGTAGGCATAATTAGTCATGTTGACTGCATGACGTTAAAAGTAATGTACGCAGTTAATAAACAGGGCTAACTACAGAAAGTGGATCACCATTACCACAAGCAAAAAATTGCTTAGAATAGGAGATTCAGCCAACATAGTCCACCACCTATCAACTTTATTTATAGCAAAATAACCGAAGAATATCCATTCAAGCCTTGCAAACAAATCGTGACGTTTTCAACGACTGTCATCGGCACCAAGGACTAACGTACGTTAAATTGCCTGCTTTTGTTCGCAAATTCTGTTCAATTTATGCCAGTTGACCTAATGATACGTAAAGTATGAAAAGTAGCGAAAAGCGTTTTATCAGCAACGCGTCTCAGTAACGCAATGTTTAAAGATAAGAGGTAATCTGTCCTGACTGCCAGTACGCCATTCACACAGAGGCTTTGAACAACTGTTGGCTCTCAAGTCTAAAAGTGATTCAAGTCCTGCTTATCCCCCGAAGTTTGCGAGCGTTGATGTAATTTTTCAGCATAAATTATCCAAGAAACGCATAATTCTGAGTAAATTTGACACTGTAGAACTATGCTTTTGATAGAGAAGCCGTCAACTGTGAATGTGATAAAAAGGAAGGGGAAGCTGATTATTGAGATGTTTAGCATCATTATATCCCGCCAAACGCTTAAATCGCAAGGAACAATTTTGGGCACAATGATTTGCTTACACGGGATCACCAGTAGAAAACAACTCCAATCGAGTGAGATATCTAGCCATACTATTTAACCAAAAAAACAAGCACGCTTCTTAAAGCAAAGAATTCACCTCTGGCCTACTGTTTCTTCACGAAATGGATATCGCGAACAACGTCTTCGATCCGTCAATATCGAAGGATAAGACAATTAACACAATCTCAGTATACGGAGAAATACTTCTGAAGTGGGGAAATGAACATTGACTGGTAGATATCTTCGATTTTGAACACACAAAACGCACTGATTTGATAGCAATCTGATTTACTTTTTCTGAAAACATGGAAAATTACTGGAAGTTTTGTTCCAGGCAGTGATCCAACAGAAAAAGTGACTTTGATCCATCAGGTTTCTTCAAAAATATCGTGGTGGAAAACTCTAATAGATATTCATAGCAATGAACTTCGATGTAAAATGATAAAACCTCAGAAGCCTACCAACTACACCAAAATAACATGGGCGTTTTCGAGAATTACGAAAACAGGAATAAATTATATGGTCCACAGCTAGTCAACTTAGCCTATTAAGGCAGGCAAGGGCAGACAACAGACTGACTCATTTCAAATGGCGTATGGAATCCTTGCAATGCGTTATTGCTAAAGTCTCCCAGCCCAAACTAAACGAATTTTCATTGTCGTAAATAGGAATGATTAAACTTGTTTATTTTTAAGATATGGCCTTTAGATACAACAAAGCACAGAATCAGTTGCAGCATAACGACAATTTCGGCGGTGGCGGCCGGCCCGGCACCACCAATCACCCAGGTCTGGTAATTTCCAAGACGCGTGTATCCGGGTCTATTGGCCTAGGAAATGGATTCAAGCTACTACCATGAAGAAAAATCGGTTTATTTTAAAACTAGTAGGCAGATAACTATTGTTACATAAGTTAAATACAAAACTAATATCCAAATTGAAGTGGGCGCCCCTCTGTAGAGCTCCAAAATCCGTCCGAGTGACTAAAGTCAATTAGATTGCTAGCTAAAAATCCCAAATGGCTTTATCATTAAGATTAACGCCTCTGAGATCGAAGTACTTTCACCCCAGCTAAACCTCACCTGCGCCATCTGAACGTTCAAAGCTTATGCTATTTCCTTCAAATATCCAATCTAGCTTCCACTATGGATCTAATGTTGGAAAGAGTGTTAATACGTTTTGAACTCCTCATACAATGAGGTATAATAACCGCCTCGCCAAAGTATTTGATAGTTTGAGCACAAATAAATAGCGTGAGCTGACGAAATGTTTTTTGCGAGTCAATAGGCAGGAAAATCCTTAAAATTTCACGTCCCAGGAAAAGACGTACTCCGTTATGAGTTAACAAAATATTACTTAGTCTTACGAAAGATTAAGAAAAAGATGATTGGACAGAATGCCTTTATCAATAACGATACGCCTTTGAAGTCACTGTGTGATTAATTGAATTGTACTCGAATTAGGTTGACCCTTTTAGCATTCAAAGCACTGACGCGAGCGCCCAACTTTAAAAGCCATCTGGAACAGACTGAGGCCTTTCTTCAGCAGTCCACTTTAAAAGAAACGAATAAACTGCACAAAATGTGCAATGATAACGCGTCGTATGACTTAGATTGAGGGAAAGCACTAAAGTGGCACACCCCTCTGATGAATAGGCGTGACGGCTATGAAAAAAAACCCGAGGCTAGCTCTACCAATCGCGTCGTCGGCTAACGCAATAAAGAGGCGCGCTAATGGCTACTCATGCCAACCAGTGACACATGGCCGACAAAATGTCACCGCCCTGCAAGAACACACCAAAACAGAATTGAGGAGCATTCATTGCTCACAGGCGAGGAAGTGTTGGTGCTACAGTGACCAGCAAAAAAAGGCTAGAAAACCTCGTGTTGCCGGTGTGTAAGGGTGTTTGTGGGTGCGTATGTGCATGCATGGCCAGGGTCACCTAAGGACACTTACAAATTTTTCGTCGACTACAACGTAGAGTTCCACAATGTAGGGCCCTTCCCCGCCAGGACGATGAAACACTTGAACAGGGTGGAGGATCTAGGATAAGAAAGGAGTTCGCTAATGCTACAGGTATCCTGGACTTGGGTGGACGTGCGCACGTAAGTAAAGTTACCTTCTGTACTTGAAGGTTACGGAAATGGAGGAAAATCCCCGAATTTCAACACGCACATGCACAAGTTATGGTGTCAATACACGCGACTCACACATTTTCAAAAAAAGCTCTTCATTAGGAGTGGATGGGATAGTTTGGGTGACCACCAAAAGCGAAGTAAAATTTAGATGGAAGCCCCAAAGAAATTGTTAACACTTTCTTGATAGACTAATGCCTGTTTAATCTACCACAGAACGACCCAGGTAAACTTCATTTAATAGAGGACATGTCAGTAATACAATATGGTCGAGGAATGAAGTTCCAGAGACAAGGCGACATCAGCTATCTTGAAGGCAACTTCCCGGTACTGGATTCCATTCGCATGAACCATGTACATTTCAGCGATGGGAGATATCGCGTACAGATCTAAAACTCCAATTGCTAAATAGCATTGCAATATTTTTCAAGCCTAATCTCATTGCATATGCCCCATATTCCACTAAACCATGCCTAGCGAGGGCGGCTGCCTGGCGCATCTCACCGTCCACAGATACTTATTCTGGTGGTAATTAGTACTACTGCTGATATGACCTCAAATTTCAAGTTATTACTGGTGTGTTCGGAAGATCACGTAACTCCATGGTCCATATTATGTACACACCCAGCCATTGATTTATCAAGGTAGGAACGGCATCTTTAGAATCCTACTCAAACTCAATTTCCCGGAAAATGAAGAACTTTTCAACAATCCATGTTTATCAAAATATAAGCCAAATCTCATGAGCATAGAATGCTTTTCATCTTATAGAATTTGACGATGTTGGCTGGAATGCAAAAAAGTACGGATAAGTGAACAATGGCTCATGACAATTAAATTGACTTATTCTTTGTTAGCACTGGTCGCCTTACAATAAATTAGGCCGCAAACGCTTTTTATAAAAGGCGGTTACTAAGATTACTACTTCTAATTGCCGAAATGACAAGTTTTATAACATAAAATAACCATGAAGTTTAAGAAGGGGTTAGCGCATTATGAGCAGTCACTGGTGCTAGTCAACTTGAAGTTCTCGAATTTTGTTACCAAAGGCTTAGTAGGAGCGATCGGTGCATAAGTCTGTGATATTTAAGTAAATATAAGATGATGGATTTGATCACTATGGGAAGGTTAGAAAAGTGCGCAGATAGTAGCAAGTGACCTAAATTCTTAGTAGGGCGAGCAATTAGTCCACGCGCTTTAATCGGTGGTACTTATCAAAGGTATTTGCCCTCTTCAAAGTCAAGTCACGCTAATGCTCCAAGATTGTCTGTGAAAATGCGAGTCGATTTTTTATGCAAAAGGCACAGGTGTCTCACAAACATGGCAAAAATACTTGTCCAGGAGTTTTTGGGCCCTGAAAAACAATTTTTCACTAAATGGAAAATTAACGTGACACATGTGCATGCATACGCCAAATAAACCATATGTCGTTAGCATCTGCAACTGCGGGCAAGTCCCACGAAATACTACACTAATCGCACTAGGTAGGAAAACTATGACTAAAAACGTGCTTATGCAAGACAGACAATAGTTGGCATTAAATAATTTACATTAGGTTGCAGATATCATACCTTGCCCCATCAGAGGCTGACCTGAACAGTACAATTCTTTTGACAGAGCAATCGACGATTCAAGAAAATAAATTCTAAATTAGTGCTCTATTTATGAGAGTTGATAGAGTTCACTAAGAAAATTCCAGTGGTAAGCAAACAATATTTGATCGAATATGCTTAAAACATTTCATTTCTGCGGATAGATATACGGTTACATACTCCTTACCCGTACAAGGAGTGGAGTGAAATTACTTTCTAACACTGCCACAGTCATAAGGAGAGAATGGGAATGAGATTTAGATGAATGGACAGGCCACTACGATAGCAAATTACCAACCTGCGTAAGTTCTGACGTAAGATAAATTGTGTGGGGAGATGACTAAGTCTTTGCTATGAACATTGCCAATGTAAGAGGGCTGTTCGCTACATGCGAAAAAAGACTGCTCCTTAAATTACACACGAGGATATGAAGACCCGCAAAACGTGTGGTTAGGAGCCTAACAGCTGGGGGTATCATCCAAGTACGATAAGATGTTCCAAATATTAGTAAAGATCTTCCTTACAACAGGTTCTAAATGGGAGGCGATTAAATAGAGTAAGACTAGGATCTTGATATTTAGAAAGACCAAACATGCAAATTTGGTCGTAATTCGGCCGTAAAATGCCACAAGATTTCCGCACCTTGTAGGTGATATAAACGCAAAAGCATAAGAAATCGCAAGAATGCGATTAACTTACTTTATTCGCAGCGGTGATGTTTCGAAATACTACCCTTGGTGATTGCTCTGAAATTGCAAATTAAAAAATGTGCAAATGGTGAATATGGAACAAATGAATTGAAAGGAACACGCCAGAATTTTCGGCTACCTGACCGCATATATCGAAGCTCTTTTGAAAGCATAAGCAGAGAACTGGACACTAGACAAATGAACGCAAATCACGTGGGGAATGTACGCCAGCCACCTCAGAAACGCATACCGATAGTTTGAATAATTCATTCAAATAGAGCTTTTCGAACGATTTGTCATCGAACTTTCAGTATCCATGTATACATTACTCCAGTAGTTGGATTTAGTGAGTGTAAGCTACATGTAAAAAATAAGTGGATACAAATGCTGTAATTCGACCCACACAATGATATTTGCAAGCAAGCCCAAAAAAGCGGGCATCTGGTAGAAATAGGATTTGGAGCCAATGACAGTGCACAGAGATATCATGAAATATAGGCTAAAGGGTCGTAGTAAATATTCTCATAGTAAAAATATGCGCCCTGTAAACAATGAATATGCTTTGAGTACAAGGCGAGCCAGAATCAATCCAACAAAACAAACTCGAGTACGACATGAAACATTGAAACATGAAGGAACTAGAAAAATTGCCATTTTAAAAGTGTAATCCATCTAATGGACTCATAAATCATACAGAAGTCTTGTCATTAGTAATCTTGAATTGCTCCTAGGATTTACAATTCAGTTAGAGCAATTTCGTGGTTCTCTACGTGAAAGACTGCATTTTTTTCAGCTAGATCCAGTCACCAAGCAAAACATTATAATGAGAATACAAGCAAGGAAAAGTGCTACTTTCACGAGGTTTATAGAATGAGAAATTAAGTTCTCAAACGTCAGATCGGTCATATATGCAGAGCCTCATGTCCGAGCGGTGTAAAGAGAGTTTAACGGATGGAAAATGAAAATCAGATTTCAGTAGAGCAAAATCGCAAGTCCTGTTTGCATTGACAATATGCGACTTACTGTTGCAATCTCTAGGATGACTAAGCACGAAAATTCCTATCAAATGAAAAGTCTGAACCACTCTTCGTCTCTAAAGCTTTATTGGTGGCGTGCAACTACCACGCGGTAATACCATACTCCGTAGTAAACATGAGGGGCGGTCAAAGAGGATTCTACAAGAATTTCGAGATAGCCTAGCATTCGTGTAGATGACTTATATGTTCGATTTATCCTAAACATACTCGAAAAAGATCTCAGATTTCATCAGATTGCGCCATTTGGGGAAGGGGTGAAAAACTACTATCAAAGCTTGCTGATAAAACTGCAAACGCCAAATATCACGGAATGAATTAACTGAGAATTGCACTCTTAATAAACAGTCCAAAGCCGATTAAGTCGAAAGCGTAAGCCAATATAAGCATTCATATTATTCATGCAAAGTAGGGGCAGTGAGTCAGAACGGGGAAAAGTTGCAAGAATCAATTAACAAGATACAGATATTTTTAGAATAATTAACCATTTTAAAAAAGGCGAAGGACGTGCCCGCATCAAGGGATGGAAGTGGACGAAAAAACAACGGTCTCTGTAAATAAATTTGCCTAAGGCTGCAATTGAGCTCCACTTAACAACTGCTGTTACCTCGTAAGATATTTGCGATTAGAAATTAACAAGCTTGACAATATGGCCACTCATGAGATAACGCTAACTTCTAATTTGATCTGTGTGAATAAGATGTGCAGTGGCTTGATCACAGGTGTTTTAGCACAGTGTACTAGATAAATCAAAATGAAGACACTTTAGAAACTACGCGCTGTACTGCTGGGGTTATTATTTGCATTAATCCCTTGGGCAGACGAAGATATTACTTAAGTTGTGCGTCTGTGACATTACAATTCAGTGAATCAATGTGCAATAAAAGCGCAAAGTGTTATAGAAAGGTGGTAGAAATTTGAAGATAAGTAATAGAAACATACCCGATAATCAATAACAGAGTTCCTAGCACATCTGTACATTTTCAGACAGGTTTAAGGCTCACTTTGATGTAGTGGATACATTAAAATTCAACACATCACAAAAGTGCAGAGCAGAGAAAAAACTCACCAATCCTCCGACTTTTAGGTTTATTCCGCCGTTTCAGTCGATTGACTTGTTGTTCCCGTGAAAATAACATGGCAGATTCCAGGCGTGCCATTGGCGCATAATGATGCGTGAGATTAGTAAACCTTAAACAAAATGAAAGTGGGATAAGTTCGAAGCAAATAGTTAAAAGCTGGACCAGTCAAGTCAGCATACTGGGAAAAAACCTTTTGGAACCAACGGAAAATGACAAGTGTTTTAATCAAGACATGCTTGACTTATTTCGGATGGAGTACTGATAATATAACAGCATGACTAGTGAGATCAAGTTTGATAAATACCGTAAAAATTCCCCTGATTTTCAGTGGGAAGGCGCATTACTGAAAACCTCCGATTTCCTCTTTCCTATGGTCTAACGCAGATAATTGTCACAAGCATCTGCATTGCTATAATTTAACAGGAAGCTACCAATCACCCATGAGTCACAATTTACCCTGTTTAAAAAATGCCATGAAAAAAGCCAGATCCCGATTGAGCATAGTGATATACCACAAAAGGTGGGAAATATATGCGAATAAGTTTACCTAACGCGTAAAAAGTATCTACACAAAAAATTTAGCGTCTTACCTAGGATAGAAAAAATATGCGGCGCAGCAGTGCACCAGTAAACTATTAGGTAAGGCAGTATCACTACAACATCTGCATCTGAAAACACTTATGCGATTTTGAGCATACCATTGCCTTGAAATGCAAAAAAATTTTCACAACAGAATTAAAACGTACGCATTGGATGAGTGGGGCCTCTGCAAATATGCAAATAGAGGAGGACTCCGATTACCCTAAATTCAAATGGGGGCCTATTAGGAATCACTCAAAAATTTATCAACTCAAAGGCAGTCAAGGCTACCAGGTTCGATGTAAAACACGAAAAACATTTATATGGATACCATCTTAGCAGAAAATGTAGCACTTGGATTCATTTGCTCCTTTGACGTGCACCCTGGTATAATGTTTGGCATATTTCAAAAGTCCGCATTCTCGAACGCGAATGTGATCAAATAGGAAGGAGAATAAACACGATGGCTACATTTGTTAGGTTATTCCTACGAATTAATTGCATCTAAAGACCGCTGGTGTAAAGATTCAAAGGTCTAAAGCGACAACAGAAAACTATAGGCACGACTGGAACTACAAGAACGGGACCCTCCAAAAAGAAAATAACAACCACGTACAACGATTGAGGAAATCCAGGTCAATTTATCGGAATAAGAATTGGAGATTATGACAGATGCGAATATGACTTGAATCAGGAAAAATCCTAGCAAGGTAAAAGATCTCCATCTAGTTCCTGTAAAGGCCAGTGAAGAAAATCCTAGACTCGATGAACATCCCATTGAAAGACATTACCGCTATTAAAGTGCGGCGCTTTTCAAGCAGGGCAGCATCGCCCTAGACTTATAACATGAAACGCATTGCTTTGCATAAACAAACGCAGGTCTAGAGTTAAAAACAAAAATTTTGCAAGAAAATTTACAATTTAATACAATTTTTGTACGAAATTTTATTCTAAAATGCTGAGCTCTGAGTAGTATGTACTTTCTTGAGAACTCATGTTGTAACTTTCTTCAACCATAAATAATGACTGATTTCAAGGACTGAAGACAGGACCATTTTTGCACAATTATTCGTTTTAAAATTTTCACTTCATGCAGACGCTCTGGTAAAGTCCTTCCATATCATGCGACATTTTAAGTACTTGTTTACCAGAATTGTTTTTAGGACTCTCGGTTGGCATTTGCTTAGGCTGTCAGGTACGTGGGTGTATTCTTGTAACTCTCAGAGAAACGGACTTAATTTTTCAAACACTTGTGTACTTTTACCATGCAATGTCCTTTATGCGTATTTTCCGCCGGGGCTACTTGTAATTCTCTCACCTTCGCATGGCAGTCTTCGAGATACACACTGTTCCGTAATTTCAGATTTTGGATTTGTATTTCTCATGGACGATTTGCTACCGTCTCCTCTTGGAACCAAACAGTAGTAGGTCCGTTCAACACGTCTATGGATATTATGTTCCTGTAGTTGGGATAATCATTACGAGAAAGAGTTGGAGAATTTCGTCGAATTTAATGCTACAGGCGATATATGGTATTGTTTTTGAGTAATATCTTTGCTCATAGGACCAATTAGGTTCGGTAAATCGAGCGAACAGCGCATTATCAAATACCTCTCAAGTTGTGGTACTCCTTTGGATTCCCGAATACTAGATTTGGGAAGTGGTAACGGTCACTTTTGCCTTGAGCTTGTAAGAAGTATCTACCACTGATACATTTCCTTGTATTTGAAGGCGACGCATGGTTATGTGTCCGTCGTCGGTATAGATTATTCCGAAAATGCCATTAAGTTGGCGCGGAAGCTGTCTACATCTGCCCAAATCTCGGAAAGTACAAAGTTTAAGGTACTCCCACTAAATTTTACCAAATACTTTATCTTCTTTTTCGACTTACACATCATTTCTAGTTGTTACTTCCCCGAAAGGGGCATAGCTGACAACTTTGTTATTGTCGTTTTCGTTTTGTCACAATCAGTTTTTAAATGATTTTCTTTGCTACACTATTCTCGTAAGGTTCTTCTGTTGTGATTAATAACGCATTGCCGATAAAAAGCTGGTCAAACTAAGGGTTTTGGGAGCTAAGTAGGGTACTCTCTTTCATGTAATTACTTATGGATTAGGTTTACATTATTCTTCCTACTTAGCGTTAATTTTAAAGTAGGTAGCTACCTATTTTTATTTGTTCCACTTTAGTGTTTGGATCTACTTTCTTCGGAGTCTGTTTACGATTTCACTTCCCAAGAGGGTCTATTTGATGTTGCCATTGATAAAGGCACCTTCGATGCCGTCACCTTGACACCCGACGACGCGAACCCTCTGAGAGTCTCGGAGAGGTCTCGCAATCTCTATTTATTCAACACCCACCACCTTCTCCGTCCCGGTGGCATACTGGTGATAACATCCTGCAACTGGACTGCCGAGGAGCTGCGTCAGGGGTTTGAGCGCGTTCGCAAAGGGAATGGGCAGCTCTTTCAATTCATCTACGAGGCATCTCCGCTGAATTCATTCACCTTCGGTGGTGTGACAGGCGATAGTAGTGTCTGTCTGGCTTTTAGGCGCCTTGGCTAAACTTTCACCCATCGTCTTTCCATTTGTATGGGTAGCCAAGAGTAGTGTTCCCAAATAATTCGAATTGTGTCGCATCAAACATTTGATAACTGTCATGGGTTGCATTTTGAAGGACGGCAGAGTATTTTAGTCAATAGCCTCTGCTTTTGGTGAAAATCTCCCAAACTTGCTTTCTTGAAACTTTATGAGGCCACCAGGAACCGTTTGTAAATGTGTGGATAAGGTTACACTGATCGGTTACATTGGGGGCTCGCATCTCTCAGAGTTGGAAGAGTTGATATTTATATCGAAGATAGACCACGTGGAATTAAACTGGGTGTTGTTACTCGGTTGATTGGCGTCACATTTCTCTCTCAGAGGATCGTAATGGTCCCTAAATAAAGGCACCACTTAAATGAAGCCAGTACGGCATTCACCTATCAGTAAATGTGAACACACGACCCTGTGTTGCACGTCTGCACCCGACAAGCTAGTTACTTCAACAATGGTAAACTGTTGCGATACTTCTAGAATAGGGTCACTCTGATTACTTGGCTTCAGAATTTCGACACCCTACTCTGACAATGCCATATTCATTTTGTAGAGAATATTTTTTGATTTACAGAATCTGCGGTTACCTCTCTCAATGGTTTAGCATTTTCAAGCATGATGCTGGACGCTACCGAGTTAAGAACGCTTGTTATCAGTCCTAAGGGTTTTATGCAACATTCACTTTCGATTTTATCAATATGCCCACTTGTTTTCCTTTGTTGGTAGGTGATAAGTAATTTAAGGAATTAGAGATTTATACAGTAAGAGTCTTATGAGTTTTTCAACGATTTTTTAAATTCCAGGCGTAAGAAATGTCTACTTTAAGAAATTTACTGATCAGTTTGTTTTTAAGGTAGCTTATTTACCTCCCCTCACCTCCGCTCGAGGGTTTCATAAATGCTCGGAAGCAGTTAATCATAACAGAGCAACAGTGTCATACTGTGATTTTAATCTGCTTCCAATGCACACATCATCCATTACTTATGACCAAGAATCAAGCAACTGCGGCTCAAAGTTAGAATGACATCCCTTTGACAGTATTCATTGTATGCACTCCAAATTCCTCTCGAGACATAAAACATGGATGAACATGGTACGGACTCTATTATTTCCCTATTTCAAGACATTTTAGCCAAGTCCCTGCTACTTTTATCGTTTTCGGCAGAAACTGATACATTGTTGAGGCTTGGAAAGTCCAATTTATTCGGAATCATACCAGTGCTCATACGTAAGTTTGATCTTCGGCCGGATTTAAATCTATGTTGCCATTTCTCCCTCTATCCATAATTTAGTTTACGCAGTTTTGCTTGCACATAGATATAAATTTCCGCTCTTCTAGTGTGCAGGGGAACACATGAACCAGCAGCAGTATCTGGAGACTTCCACCACACCGGTAGGATTGTGCCAATTTCCCAAGCACCGGAATCCCACGCGAATTGCGAGCAATGTTAAGTTGCGCGTGAAACACTATCTTCCGGCAATGAAGATCAGTTATAGTTGTCATAGAAGAGGTATTAAAGACGACTCGAAATGGTTAATCGCTGCAAAGCCTATCTTTTAGCTGCCTTTCAAGTAGAGCAATTAAGAGTTTAAAATAATTAGTTTTGGTTTAGAAATGATTGCTGGCTCTTTGTGATGGTAAATTGTTGTAGTTAATTGGTTAAGATCTGCAATCTTAACGGGAACAAGCAAGCCTAAAAAAGGTTCAAGTCTTAGGCGTTTCGGTAGTCTTGTTGCCGATTTTTCAACGTCAGTTAAACGAGTGCCTTTTGCGCACTTTCATGAAAAGACTGTTTGTACAGCTTTGTGAATGCCGAGCCAGTATCACATTATGTCCCTATTGAAATTCAGTTTTTGACGATGTGACCACTCAGTATTGTAGGTTTTAATACATCTAACTAATTTTCCACTGCTATTTAACATAACTGCTGCACACTCTTGAGCCTGCAGCTCAGCTTTGTTTCCCGCCTCAGGATAAGTAGGTCGCTGGAACCAACGGCCGTATTTTCGTCGGCATTTTTTTGGTTTCTGTGTTCTTAATGCCACGGAGCCGTGTGTTAATGGTGCAGTCCAAGGAGCTAGAGAACAACATTAAATTATTTATGCCAGTATGGGGTAATTCCTTCTAAGAGTGACTCAGCTTTCTTCTAAAAGTCCGAACTCCGCACAAGTGCATCAACTTTAAGCCATTTTGAGAGCCGTAAGGGTGTAATTTGCGAGTAAAATATTGGCCTAGTAGTTTACATTTTTCAGAACTGCTTTTATTAAGCCTCCTGAACTCCCTGACTTAAGAGATTTGGAGCAGTGAGTTTTTTCCTAATTGGCGTTTCACTCAAACTCATTATGAGTATTCAATTGTGTGGGATTGTTGCGCTTGTGAAGAATTTCTGCATTATATGAACCGGATTTATGTTGTCCCTCAAGTTTGCCTTTAATGCAACCAACAATGTGACTGCCGCGAACGGTGTCCCTTGTCTTCCCATTGTTGTAAAGGAAGGCGACAATCACTAGTGTAGCTAATATTAAAGATGGTTTGAATGACGGTGTTATGATGACAATACTAATGGTGATAGCAGCGTAATTAATAGGGTACCGGGGGATTCTTTTGTTTTGTGGGCGCGGGAGTCTGGGCCGCTAATTCATCGTCAAAATTTAGGTGATTTTTACTAATCTGCCAAAAAATTGTGAAATTTGTCTTATTTTGAGCATAATCAAGTGACTACTGATACGTGTGCATTAACCGTTACTCTCAATGGGTGGGATATCTGTAAAACATTCTCCCAAAGAGTGGACGCTAGATTTACGTAATACTAGTTTGATAAACATAAAGGTCGCTTGATAGGACACTCGGAGAACCTATGCATTTTTAACTCATTGCATTCCATATATTCAAACCGTTCGTTTCTCGCCTTATTCTCGTGTGTCGTTTTAGCTGATGCCGGTTGTGTTCGTCTTTTGCGATATCGAAGCATTATGAGCAGCCGCCCATACTAGCCACGTGTATTGAAAATGGGGGCCTGTATAACTGGATAAATACTCAATTTTTACATTGGAAATAAAGCGGATTTAGTTAATTTGAATTTACATTGTGAAGGGAATGCTAATAAATTCGCGTAAAAATCTCCGAATCCCGTCAGGCTTTTCATTAAACAATCGTATTTTGGAATATGAGACATGCAAAGGTCAGTGCAGTGCAATGCAGTGATCACCGCCTTTGGGGTAGAAGATCATCTTCCCATTGTTAGTATTTTTACTAAACTGATTAATGTGTTAGATTTCAACAAAAACTTGTAATTACCACTCAGCAGTGCCGAGTGTTTTAATCGCTTGAAAAGCTAATTCCGGAATTGCATCTAAAAAGGAGACCGAAATATTTGCGTTTTCTTCACTCTGCAGCTGTGCTCGGGGGTAATTGACAGTCTCCAATGTCCACTACATCTGATGTGTTGTATTGTGACCAGATTCTACATGTGACGGCACACCGTGAAGTTAAAAGCATTAAAAGTGTGAAAACTTCTTACGTTTTACCCCACCCCCCACTCCCCTCCGGCGTCCTCCGACCGCTCCCACAACCTCCAATTACGCGCAGACAGCACAGACCCGTGGCCTCAACCATCCCACGGGATGTAGCTCAACACTCCTCGTCATTGGGCTACTGCCTTAGAACACGTGCTATCGCACACACTTGGGTGGGCCTTGAAATGAATCGCAAACGCGGCTTCATTAACAATTTTTACGACCTCTCTTTCTGGTATCGCTTCTGAACTGCGTTTGTAAAGTGGTATTCACCAGGGCCTAGTCCAGTCCAGACAGGTAAGGTCCAGATGCTTGACTGCTCCACCAAATGCAGGCATGGAACTCAATGCTGTAACCGTAACCATGTGCGCGCATTAAGTAAACCATATATTTCCAAAGTAGTTTGGTAAAACGGAAAACACAACCTGTTTGATCTGGATAAACGTACAGCTGGCGGCTTCATGCAGTTTAAGCCCGATTCGCAGCGTTGAGGAAGACGCTACCCCATTGGGTAAAAAATAGCTGGGGATTTCCATTCCTAAAACCAAATGGGGGAAATAATAGAGCGGGAACGTAAATGAGTTTACCAAATGGTTGTTGAAGCATAAAACCAAGAGCATTACAGCATTTGCAGAATAGCTCCATTTTGTTCATATCGCGGCTTCTCTGCAACTTGTATGAATGTAAACACCCAATTTAGCTGAGTTTTCTTACTGAATACAGCAATAGCTGTTGCAGAACAAGGTTTTACGTCACAGATAGACAAAACTGTGTTTATTTAAAAAGCATTGACTAAAATGGCTATTGAGAAAATGTTGGAGTGAGCCGGAAACAAAGTCAAAACGTCGTTATTTTCTGGCAGGCCCAAATGCGTCAGGAAATTAACATGATTGAGGATAAAGTGAAATGTTCAGTGCAGCAGTTAAGCTTTGGAAAAGTACTTGAGTGCAAGTTTTCGATGACAGAGTAGATTGCTGTGATTACTCTAAAATTTCGGTTTTATTTCATGTGGATGGTAAGTGCTTTGGATTTTAATAGAGGAAAAAAAGAAAAAGGCAAAAAAGGAAAAGGGAGCATTGAAGGTGTTGACAATGTTCGTCTCATCAAGGTAGTAGCATGTGGCTGATCCTTTCGATAAACAGACAAAAGTTGGCTGTTGGAGTATAGTTACTATGACATAGTGATATCTTGTTTCAAAATCTTTATAATTGCATGTTTCACTATTGCTGCCCTGAAGGTGGTTAGCTGCCTTTTTCAAGGCGAGGATGGAAGAGTGGCCACCTGTGGTAAAGCCTCAGTGCATCATAACAACGAAGCGTGATTTCAGCAATTCACCAGCGCTGGTGCTGCCAGGCGAGAGGTGAAAGTGGCCACGCGATGAGTGAGCATGACTCATTACGAGTGGAAAGGGGAGGGATGGTGGGAGGACGGCTTCACTTCCAATTTGTGGACGAGCCCAGTTGCACGACACGCGCACAGAGCGACCCCGAGAGGGTGGGGGCAGAGGTGGCGGTCCGCGTGCGTGTGTTTAATAAACAGGAGAATAAAAAATTGGCCCAGCTAACAGACATTTTTGACAATGAGGGTGAATTAGGCATTGGCATTTCTAGAATGTGGCTCTGTCGAATTCTGTCTGCCTAGTGAGTCTCCTGCATGATGTCAACCCTTGCTAAGCGCGATATCAAAAGCCCTCGTGTGATGCTGGTTGTAGTTAAGGGAGGGATTCGGTGACCACCGCCGAACAGCGGTCGAACATCAGTCGACTCCAACGTTTTCACGAAGTCCTAAGGCTGTAAGACAGACTCATTTTACTGAAAATAGACCGAATCATTGCTTCAAAATGATAAATGCTTCTCACTGCCAAACAAATTAATTGATCCTTAGGCAACCTTCTAAATTTGATTGCATTTCCTTTGTACTGGATTTAAAAGTAGGATCTCTTTTGCACGGATAACTGTACGATTGAATGAATAAGATGTTTATAAGAAAACTCTTCTTTTCCCATTAGCAAATATGCATGCTGAGAGATGTTTTTGTTTTTGCTTTTCCAGTTCGATTTACTTGGGAATGGTATCAGCAGTAGTTCAATAAAGTTGTCTTTATTAGAAAATCAGCAAAACATTTACAACGAAAATCCCCCTTTTAAGCCCTTTTCCAAGTGAAATCGCAAGTGCCTGCTTCCTCCATTGCCGAGACAACCGACCCAAGGACATTGCATCTCTGGCACAATGACTCGAGTGCATGCCTGCCCACTTTAAGGCTATAGTCCAAAAGGAGGCTTGATTAGCTAACATGTTTTGGTCCCTATTCCTTCCATTTTTTTGCACTCAATGTTAACTAGCGAAGTGGCAGAAGTGAGATTTCCGACCAATGGCTTCGACAATCCAGTGGCAAATTCTTCTCTGCTTAATAACTACTCTTTTCAATTTGACAAATATCTATCACGCTGACCAAGCCTCTGCTTCATCATTTAATTTCAATTTTTTCTCCAGACGGTTACTCTGCTTATTTATACTGAGGTTCAATTTGGTGGTTTAATTACCCGGAGCACAGAGCAACAGTTATTCTCTCACGAGATGCTTTTAGTGGTGCTATACTTCAAATTAATCTGTATCATCGTTAATCTTTTCGTCATTTCAGACACTAACGGATTTTTAACGATGGGAAAGAAGTTCAGGTTTGCTTTGAGTCCAGAAAATCCCCCCTTAAAAGCCACTTTGATACACATATGAATTACTTTCAGAGGAAACTAGCTAACCATCGTTTCGGGGTTTCTGTACACACAAAGTACACATTCGCATACCGTTTAAAAATGGCATGCTCCTTTCCCTGTAAGTTACAATCAACGTAAAAATTAAGGCACATAAGATGTTCCGATGGATCAGGAAAAAGTAAATTGACGCCACTTTAGACGAATTCTTAAATATTTAGAGATTTTAGATAAATTGAGTTCAGCAAAATGTATTCTTTTCGCTTGCATAAATTAATAACTAGGTGGCACATTATTTAAATCCTTTGCCAAGTTATAAAAACTGTCCCTGATCTCCTCGTTTAGTGTTAATAATAATTCTGTTTTTATAGTCTAGACAAAAAGTCTCGGAGGAGGGGTGTTCCTCCTCTTGATCACGCGGAATTTAAATAGGCGTTTCCATTTTCATTCGGAGGACGCCTCTTCTCATATTCATTGTATGGACGCAAATTCTGAATTTCATAACCTAAATTGGCATTTCTCCCATAAACAGTGACACCTTTTCCATTCAATTAAACTATTGCGAAAAGTTTAGACTACTCAGGAACCACTCTAACATAAGAGTCTAAACATTAGCTCCACCACTTATTTGTAAACAAGAAATTTATTTTAGACTAATTTGCAAATAGTACGCAGTGTGTATCATATGTAAGACACAATTAAGTTCTGTGGATGGGAATTAACAGGGTGACATTTCTTTCGGATTATTGCGAAATCCCATATACTGAAATAATGCCAGCAAATCTTTCCCACATCCAGACAATCAGCATTTTTACTTCTATTATGGTGCAGTGATTTGATATTTCCGTTAACTGGAGCTTAACTACTAGGGCACTTAAGTCCCTAATGGTCGTGGTTCCGTTATGCAGCAGCGCCTTCGAGCTATGCCAGTGATCTCCCAACTCCTTCCTAAGTTAGCAATACGCGTTTTGCTACTACCACTTATTCGAAGACCCAGAAAGGTACATTGGTGGTGAGTGACCCCGAGACAGAAGGACAATCAGCCTAAATTCTATGGTTGTACACCAAACCTTGACGTCACATCTGTGAATACTCCTAACAGAGGAGCCAAAAATGGCTCACACCTTTACTACCTATCTCAATCCCGTGTTCTGCAAGAATAATACTAGTAAGCAAAGTGGTACTAGACTTGAACCACTTGGGAAAGTCACTTGTGGTTCTGCCCACATTACCTATACGTTAGAGCAACGATTTTTTATAAAATCTTGACTCATTGCTTCGTTCCAAAAGTTTAGAACTTATCCAAACTGAAAGAATGTCATCAAATTTAAGCTAAATTAAAAGATAAAAAATTACGGTTTGAACTAAATACGGTATTCTTCTTCTGTTTATTGATAATTGTGGGATCTCAGGAGGGAAATGGCGCTGTAGGCGATACTTTCTGAATCACAATCGAGCTAAGAAAGGGACAACACAACGGTCTCATTACTCCTAAATATTATTAACTGAATTCGTGATGTGCAACTGGCTTATTTCGTGGGTAGTTTAAAGATAGAAGAATGTAATAAAAAACTAGGTGATCCATCATTTCTCTATTCTGTGGGTGGTGAGGCCAGGTAAAATAAATTAGTTTCGTTCAAAGTTAACGTCCAGCATTTCTGCAAACGAGACGCTCGGACCTTTTTCTCCTGCGTAAAAAACCCGATGATTATTAAAAGAGTCAGACGCTATTAATCGCGTTCCTTCAAAAAGTGTTGATTAATTTGTTACAATGATATTTACTACCTAGATAGCTTATTTTTATTCTTCATGGACTTAATTACTTCTCACTTCCCTCGTTGAAGCACAAACAGTTTTCCTTACTTTACTTGAACCTTCAACCAGGCTTTATTACATTCTGGCTATTCTTTTATCAATGCAAGTATTTCTTGAGAAATGACTGTCGTTAGATCTCTCCAACTTGTTTTGAACGCTGTACATATATGTGATGTGAACGCCTTAGTACTCTTTTGTGCCTCTATATATTTAACGTGTAATGTCAGGGCTTCTAAATTGGCGTTAAACATGCACTAATCTATGGCCTTTATCTTGTGATGAGGTTAAGCTGCTTTGCCTGTAAGATATTCTAGGTATTCCTATTTGCCATATTTTTCATCCAATCGCAAGCAAGACGCCGCGGTTAAAAATTAATCCAGCATTTCCTGTAATGCATGCCATTTGCCTTAGCAGACTTATGAGTGGGAATCGACAATGATGAATAGGGATATTTAAATGCTCTACCCACGAATTGCTATCTAAATTCTACCGATATTAATGTACATGGACAAAACGAACTCATGCAGGCCCTTCAATGAACTTTAACCGATCCCTTTCCGCGACTCACTTGGGACGTGTGAAAGACAACCAAGGCTGTGTGACGTGCTACCCCCCTCCTGAAATGCAGCAAGACAGAAGATCAGTGTAAAATCGCATATCGGAAACAGGCAAAATTCTGGGTCTACCTCTTCTATCCATGCCCGCTATATCCATTTTTGCGGTCTAACATGGTACATTCTCCCAGTGACTAATTCTGAGGCATCATGCGTTAAACACTCCCATTTTTGGGGCACATTGTTAGTACTTACGCTTGTTTCTTAGATTAACATTTGAAAAACACCTTTCAATTCGGTTTTGCTTAAATACAACATCTGACCAACATAAAAAGGTGGACGGTGAAACATAATTCCGCTGAATGCACATTTAACCAGCAACTTCGATTCCGATAAACACCTAGGTTCACCAATGCAATTTTTTACGGTGGATGATTTCTATGCATTTTGTTTCTTCACACGCTTCCTGACATCGCCAGGTGCCTTCCAGTACAGAATCATGTGGACATGACTTATGTCCTAAGGCGGGTATGGCGGGCCCCAGCTCACGTTTGTACTGGGTATTTGAAGGTGCGGGTGATGCTAAATGTCACTACAAAAGGTCATGCTCTTGTCTACTGTCTAGGCATCTTTCACTCTCCTTATTCAGTTGAAAACACCTAAATCAATGTTACCTGTTTTCGCTTATTATAGACATCTGCAGTCCAGGGCAAGTTTATCGTAGAATTTAAATGTCAAATCATAAAGCTAACCAAGAAGAGTTGCCTCTTTACAACAGAGGCAAAAAGTGAGTAACCCTTGGTTGGTTTTAGGAAATAAATTGCATGGGCTATAGTTCTGGAAAGGTCATGCCGCCAATGCTAAAAAACCAAGCGTGGAAGACGCGGCGTACAAGGAACAAGAATAAATTTCAATCAACGACGATTATTCCCATATTTGGGGCCACGTCCATGCACCGGTACACCGCCTAACGTGCATTCTGTTGAGGCTGATTTCGATACTTTGTAAAGCGACACAGGGCAAACAGACCACTGCCATGAATGAGGCGGCCCCATTGAGGGGGAGAGCTCACTATCCCTAACTTACCAAAAAAACCTAACTTTCCGTGATATCTTTGGCGTATGATGGTCCAAAAACTATTTATCAAAATAATCGTACCCCAACTTTTGCTGTAGTGAATGTCCTCTTTGAACGTAATCTGATCTATGAGTCCGACACAATTTCTCCAATTTCCAGTACTCTCCAAGACCCCGAATAATGTATCACTCGAACCCCCTCGACAAAACAGGAACCCATTCACTCCAAAATAGACATGTTTACCAGTAGCAATTTTCACACGTGCCGCGTGTCTTCGGCGCCGACGTATGCCTGCTTTAGACGGTCGTTATCCCGACTACAAATGCTGCCTGACTTGGATATGCTACGCTACGTTGCTCATTACACTACTACCCTTCGCTTCTCACAGTCTCGTGACCCAGACCAAGCAGACATCATGATCTGCCAGACGTAGTCTAGGTGTAACCCTGAAACGGCACACTACAGAAATCCCATCTCAGCTAGTAAAAATCCCTCAAAAAGTGTGCGCTTGAAATGGGTTAAACAGTTAGTGGAGCTTTTCACTTCGACACACCCCAAAGGGATTGTATATTTTCCCCAATCCCTTATGCGTAAATTATAGCCTGAAAATAAGTGAATCGTTACTTTTGGCGTTAACAATACTTTCGCATGAATTTAAAATTCACCAATTTCATCCTAGAATCAAGGCAAGGCAAACAGTCCTAATTAGGTAGACTACCCACATCCAAAAACTAGACGGGGACAAAAGTGCAATGTCAGACCACGGCATGAACCAGAATATGCTTCCCGAAACAAGGATACAAATATTTGATTCACTTTCTCGGAAATGCTGTATGCACAACATCGATATATGGCTAGGCAAACAAGTATTTAGGGCAATAACGCATAAATGCTGACCATGAAACGCATATACTATCTTACTTCAAATTTACATAAGTCATTTTAACGTCCAGATACCTAGGCCAAATGGGGAAAAAGCCTTGAGTATGCTTTCTGCCAAAGCCTTACAACTTGTGATATTTACAAATTATAATATGTTGTCAGGTTCATTTACGCGGTGGTTAAACAAGGACGGGGATCAAAGAAGTGAATAAACACAAGAATAGGTGCAGCAAAACCGTGCGCATTTGTGTGAGTGCGGATTTTCATGATGGACAGAGCAATAGCAATTTCCTCATCACCGTAAATTAGTCACTGTCCACTGTCTGGCAGGTTATGCTGCCTACTAGACAGTCCTTAGGCACGGTTCCTTGGGCTCCAAAAAATCCCCAGAATATGATGACGGCGAGTATATACATGATAGGCAGTGCGACGGCGATCACCGTGGTGCAATAGCTTGGCAGTATGGGCCCCAGTGGCTGCAACAAACTCCCACTCAGTGCGGTCGGTGCACCAGGAGTCGAGCTCGAAACATACTGACTCTTCATTAGTCCGAGGTTAGAGTCGGTGGGCTCGAAAACACTGAGACCTCCGTTCTTGGCACAGCGCAGTCGCAAGGCTGTCCCTAGGCTCACTATAGCCGACGAATCCTTGCTAAGTTCGGAACTTGCGGACCGAAAATACGCCTCGTTGCAGATATCCTAAAGGTAAAAAAGTATGAGAACTCAAATAGCCTCAGTAATCTGCGCAACAAAGCACCAAGTACCAAGGTGCCTTTTAATTTCTACTCTTCATTTGTCATTTTAAAACTCAATTTTTCCATTCAAGAGCTCATCGCCATTACAGGGGGGAAAAGAGTTTAGCATGCAAAATATTATCTGGTTGAATGTTCATCTCCAACTTCTAGAAGTTGTTTGTGTGATGAGTGGCCATAAAAGTGGTAGATGCAGGTGCATCGTCCTTTAGATTTCAGCATATTCTTAAGCCTCACCAGTGAAATCGGCACCTGTCCAAATGTTTGCCAGCATCCAGCTTGCCAAATTTATGCTGGAGCAGAATTGATCTCCATTCAAAAGAATAATAACAAGATTTTTCCACTAATTCTGCTACTGGATCCCATATTCTATTATGCAAGTGGGTGCTAAATGCGTTCCGTTTAGTTTACGTTAACTGCATAGAAGTTTATGCAAAGCAAGTAAGTGAAGCAAAGGGTCCGCTTTCAAATGCTTTAGCATCAATAGAACGATATCTCTCAACACACTTCTAGACTTAGCTGCGGAGTAAAATCATTATCTCTGTATCGTACGCATTGTATTAGGCTCATTTTTCTTCTATCATATGCAAAACCACAAAATCATTCAAATATTTTAGGAAAAATCTCAATAAACACATGAAATAATGAAAATGATGTAATACCGATACCGTAACATATGTTGATGGGTGTTGTGGTGCCAATCAAGCCATAGTCACCCTCTTCTCGATCTACCGGGATGAGATGACTAAGGTCGCAGCTCTATCAGGGCTCTTACCAATTTAGTCGGCATAGTGACAGGTGAAGGTTGGTGCATCAATCCGATAGGAGGAGGCGAGCCCCCACTACTCATGGGATTAGCCTGTCCGTTGCCGAGACCGATGAAGCCTCCACCGGCACCGCAGAATCCCCCAGCGCAGCTGCAGCCGCCACATCCACATGTAGAGCCCCCGCTGCCGCCGCCGCCCCCAGCCGCCCCACAGGGGGCCATTTTGGACACAGAGAACGCCGCCGTGCTCAGTGCCGAGTAGATGCGTCTCTGCTGCTGAATCTGCCGTGTCTTCGCTAGCCTATCTAGCCGACGATGCTCGTAGAGCGTGATGAAGAAGGCAACACTGATGAAAACGAAGCAGAGGATGAACCAAGCATCGACAAGAGTGAAACGAGTCGGAACGACCCCTGCAAAGTGGGTCCAGGTTGCTAGGCAGAGCAGATTTAGACCGCCCTGCGCAATGGAAATTAGCTGTGGATTGCAGGGTAGGGACCAGAGCAAGATGAAGGAGAGGAGAGTGAACATAAGCGCCGGAAATGCGGCGCGAAGGACCAGAGTGGTTGGATTGAAACATAGATTTATTGCTAGACTTGACTGGGGCCCTAAAACGCATAATAACAATGATTGCTAGTCAACTACCATCCGCAATTCAACGGAGAAAAATAAGAGTACTGCTACGGTTTCCAGGCTGATGTATGTGTGAAATTTTAAGGTTGATTTCACTAACCTAATTTCTGCGTAACAAATGCATCAAGGCTTAAAGAGGCATCATAATAACAGAAACCTACTTGATTCAATAATTCTCTAATTAGTTCACATTGATAAAGTCCTAAACCGAACAAGGCTTACCTTAAACACACCCTGAAACAATGCATTATCTTGAAATCGTCACATCCCCTGCTGGTGGCCTAGCTGTTTAATAAGCAAATCAGGCTCATGATAGCTCTGGTGGTATAAACGCGTCAAGTAAAGGCGTAAATGTCATTAAATGTGTTGGTGATCCGCACAAGTCATTCACTGAGTCTGACAATTCTGATACGATTTGGAGTATAAATCTCCCTTTTTCTTGAGACTTTAAATCCCAAGTGACGTAGAATTTTAGAAGGTGAACCCTTTACGAAATGATGGTGTGTGAATAAAAGAATGGTTGCAAAGATAAACCTGATAAATGGCCAAATTGCATTAATAATTAATTCTCTGTTGGGAGGCTTATTAACAGACACTCACAGTGTTTTTTAGATACCACCACTCCTAAGCAAGCATTACCTTTGTTGTGCAACCGCCCGTTAATTAAATTCATTGAAAAAGTAGAATAACATGTTGGGCATCCTCAAGGACACGATGTCCAGTTCTTACCTCCAGAGACCGACTTGTCAGATTCCACAGTTGACACCGTTACATAGGCTATCTTTTCAGCCGCTTTTGGTGACAATGTGCAAGTTGTTCTGTCCTGCCAAACGTAATCAGAGTTCTCGCGATGAAATGTTTCTAAGGGTGAAAGACAGGTAATTTAATGTGCACAGTAACAGCTGATTTTGAAAACAAGCTTCTGAAATTTACATAATTTTAGGTTTTTTCGATAAAGACGCACCTTCTCACCCAAGCACAATTTTCGTTAAAAATGCTTGATTAAAATCCAGGATGGTTAAAAACGTGCAGACACGAAGTAAATGCCTAAACTGATCATGCGTTAGCAACGCGAAAATCCATCAAGACAAATAATAAAAACAAGAGCAAATTTACTCATAGTTCGTAAAAATCCTAAGAGAAACGAAGGTTTGTGCACAAGCCACACCGAATCGGCGTCACAAGCGGCGGGTCTTTCGTTAGGGTAGTATATAATTTAAAAAACCGTTGAGATGTCCCATTCATCTCCACCTCAAAAGTATTATCTGATCCGACTTTAGTGAAAAAAGGTTGGAACGTCGAAAAAGTGGGACAAGTTAACGTAGGAGGAGATACTACGCCTTGCACACAAATGTTTGTACACACTAACAGAGGAAAAGTGAGATTTAATTAAAAATAGTCGTTGTGTTGTGTACTGAAATGCGGGGTAGGCTTATCAGGCCCCGGTTTCCACCTTGCAGGAAATCGGACTATATCCCATCATATTCACTCCATCTAGAGCAAATCATGACTCAGATATTGTCACTTGTCATGATGAGGAGGTGTTCTACTACCGTTTACTTAAACACAAACTTATTGTGCGTATGGCTAAAGCGACAAATAATGACTAGGAGAAAAGACGGCAGTGGTCCGGTGCAGGGAAGCCCAGACGACGGGCTGACTAATCGTGTAAGTTAGAGAGGACCACCAAGGTGTTCATTTTGGACACTTACTATTTGTCCCTAATGCGTCATTTAGTTGAAGTTGACTACTTTTCAAATTAAACAGAAAAGGCGCGGAACCTCGAGATCTCGCGATAGGAATAACCTACTTGATGGGCGAGCAATATGTAGTAATAACCAGTGCGAGATTTGTGGTACAGGTAGCCTTTGCGCTGCCTCTATTGTGCTCAATCAATTGCACTGTTTAGAACACACCATTAAGGTTTTTGAGAGCTGCACTTTGATGCAAACTCACCACTAACCCTTGAATGCCCCGAATCAAATGTGCATCCTAATAGGTAGTCAAAGAACGGGAAAAGGTCTACTTCTGGGAACACGGACGCCTCGTCACAATCACGTCTTGCCAGATCACAGTTAAAACATTGTTTGCGCTTTTTTCTTCGATAAGATGATATTCAATCGAGATAAGACCCGCCTCCTAAGCTTGGTGCAAGGGAAAGTTTCATCCTTTTACTTCCAGGCAATGAGGTCAATAACTGCAGCTTTACCGTAAGAATATTTACTAAACGTAGGTCAAGTGTTGTTTACTGACTGTAAAGTTACCCTCAAAACGCAAAGGTCCATTGCACACTCGTGATGAAGTGACTTCGCTTTTGTGAACAGTCGTAAGACAAACTACCATGGTGAGCAAAATTGCCCTGGTAACAAAAGATGCGTGGAAGACCCGACAATCCCTTTTCAACTCCGCTTTTAATCGCGTTAGAAAGTTGTATTCTAACTAATTGCATTCGGAGTAAACTGCTTTCGAGTCAAGTCTGAGCGAAAAAAGGATAGAGATGGAAAGAAACGAAATTTGCTAGTATTTCTGTCTGCATAACGAAATAATAACTAGAGCAATAAAGTCCGCGTCGTAAGCCTCATCTCTGCTCGATACGTTCCGACTCAACATTCATCTGAACAAGCGAACAGACACTGAGAGGCAGACCTAACGAACTGTGCGTCATCTGCACGATGCACTGCCAACATCACTTACAGTTAGACTGAAGATTATTCCGCTCAAGTCACGTAGTGGGGGATGCTTCACAACCGGTGTGGCAGAAGCAGCTTAGGTAACCGTTTACAATGCTTACCGAAACACACCACCCCCGTACCAGCCACCACGCCAAAGAAATGAAGTAGCTGCACGAATTTAGTATAGAAATGACAGGCTGAATATAGCGGATCAAGGATGGACCAATGAGAGCAGAGTGCTTACCTTGGTGGAAGATTATTGGGCAATGGATCGCCCCAAGATAGTTCTTTATGTTCGGCGTTGAGCAGAGAACCTCTACGTTGAATCTGTGATGGGATATTGTTCACAGACATTAAGAACAGAAAGTTGTGTTTAAACATTTTGCTAACGCTTTGACTAGCCCGTTCAACTCCTTTTCCAGAACGAGATAAGTGGTGTAAAAATCTTACATTCATTTGCTAACTGAGAATTAAACTCATTGATTTTGACACCAAGACTGGTAGTGGTAATAGTGACGACAATATGAAACGCTTTAAATAATGAAGGTATTGTCTGTCCACCTATTTCATGCGCTTAAGCAGGATAACTTTAAACCATCATAAACATAGCAGCAACACTAAAATGGATCTCAGCTTAAAGATTTGATAATAATGGCGAAGTTGACACAAACGTCAACTTATCTCAGATAGCCGACCCCGATTAGACGTTATTTATGCAATGCTAAAATTTGCAATTCGTTTTAACCGCAAGCGAAATGGTAGATTTGCCTATGGCCTAGACGACAGTTAGCGAGGTGTACGTGCCTGCCCCATCACTTATCACCCATTTATTAACTAAACCTCTTAAGATATGCACCAAGTTACTCATCGCAAAATACGCTTGATATCTCCTCGTCCGACTCAAGCATCATCGTGGAAACCACTCAAAATACCAAAAACTGGAACCAGCATGGATTTGCTTACAGTGTGAACAATCCATTTGCCTTCAAAATTCTTCCATATCCACGCAAACAAGGTGAACTAAAGTACCTAAATTGGATTGCATACGGCAAAAAAACGCACATTTCGGACATGACGTAGATTGGTCGCCTACTGGAGGTGCTTTGAGTAGCAGCTGCCTCGCTGCTCGCGGCGTACTCCGGGTCTGGATTCTGCAAAAGAACACGGTGAGGAGGACTAGACTTGACGAAGGACTGCAACTCGAGGCGACGAGAGAAGAGACTTATGTGACGAGCTCCAGATACCATCACCCGCGGCCTCCAGACCCGCTCGGCGTCCAACAATACCGAACCTCCTGCCATGCGGACCAAGGTGCTGTCGGAGATCTTGGTGTCCATTATCGGCCAACTGGCCACGAGGCGCACGGTCGCTCGGCACACCTGAATTTGGTGAAGTGATCATTCCCTTTTACATCTGATCCCAGTTTATCCGGTGCAGCGCTCGAATAAATGGTAGTTAACATGTAAAACTGGACATTGTTTTCAGTGACCGTTACAGGCCACACATGGGCATTTCCATTTGTTTTAAAGTATGACAAAATAACAAATAACCGATTTTGGACTCTAGGATAGCCAAATACTGGATTAAGTACTAAAGACTTCCGAGAATATCATTTTAGTGTATTAGCACGTCAGTATTTCTGCCGTAATCTTAAATAATCAAGTCATAGTTCATGGCTAGATTGCAGCTTCTCAATTATAAGCTACTAAACTGTTAAAATGAAAACAAACAAAAAGCAAGATCAAATACGATGTCTCATGTACACTTTCAAAGGCCAGTATCAGACCTTTGGCAGGTGCTGACATGAATTACTTCCAATAAGAACTGTTGTGACTACCGATTCTTCATTAAGTTCAGTTGGTGAATTAGATCAGGACAAGTCTCGCGACCGGGATGATTATCAAACGCCAAGCCACGTTTGCATATTCATTCTTTTCAAGAATAGCACAATCCGTTTACGCCGTGAGCCGATTCTATCATATTTGCTGTTCATCTAGGGGTCGCGAAACCGTCCGCATCGTCACCAACAGAGAAGTTTCGATCAATTGTAATGAATTGAGTTAACGAAGCAACAAAGTTAGTAGCTGATATTACCATAAGCATACACGGCCAGGAAAACTTAAGCCTATAACATTGTCGCCTCAAATTAGCGCACGCATACAAAGGGAAACTTGGAAATAAAATTACTGGCCTCATGTCGCCGTCAAAGTCTACCTTCCCAGGCCGGTTCGTTGCTTTGAAAAGAATCCCCCAATTTAAGAAAGGATTTGGAGACAACAGTTTATTCCTTTCGGAGGTCAGGGCAAACTTCGCTTTTTCTCCCTGAAAAGCTGTTCAAAATACTAATCTATATGTCCAAAACGTTACGAATGCTTAATCTCAATAGCTGTCCCGTATTGCAAAAACCATATTTCCAAAGTGCGGTAATGTGAAGGACCTTAACTAGGGCTTTGCACAGCTTATTTAAATTTGGATTTGAATCAAGGATAACCGCCTTGAAGGCATCTGCCAAATGAAGCGAATTTCGTAATCAGGTTAAGTGTTTCCATGTGTAATAACGTCTTTTAGATAAATATAATATCACTTCGTTTTGGAGAATTTTAGGCAAAACTAACGCTGGCTAAACGATTCAACAGAGAAATAAGCCAAAAATTGCATTTTTGCGGATTTACATTTGTCCACGCCCGGCTGCCCCTGAAGACAGGAAAAAAGATAAACCTAAGGATGACATGAACAGCACGGCTCGAAATGCTCGATTGTCTGTTATAGTAATCGAGTAAGTTGTAATACAAAGTACAGAGTGTTTTCAACTAAGACCCACCATTGCCTTTTGGCTGGTAGAATGAGCAATTTTTTCAACCCTAATTTTAAGCCAACAACCCAGAAACATCAAGCTCCGGTTGCAAGGTGGGGCGATGCCTTCGAAACAACGACGCGTAAGAGACAGTGGACAGTTTGGATAATACAATCCCAATTATGCTGTGTATGAAGATAGGCAGGGGACTTCAGCGATGGTGGAGGTTAAGAAACGAAGCTCACATCTTGCATGTAAATATCCCACCGGACTTAAGCAAATGGGAGACGACTCAGCCCGAGTCGCCGAGATCAGCCAAATGTGAAAAAGTTAAAGTAGGCACATTCAGATTTCGGTCTACTTTTGAGACGTCTATCAGTCGCAAATTGCTGGAAGAGGGCAAGACTAACGTAACCCGGAACAGCATATTTGCCCATCCTTTTTGGATGACATTTGTAGAACAGCAGCAACGCCTTGGCTTCTGCAAGCGCCTAACTTTGGAATAACACCAATTTTGTGAAAAAAATTTAACACAATGATTTGGGCATTACCTTAAAGTAACGTAGACAAAATGATTCGTACGTATAAAGGTAGATTTGAAGACGGACAGTATAATGTGATTTTAACTTTTTATTTAGTTTTACTACCTTGGCGACGACGACGACAATCGTGATCATACACAGTAAAAACGCGCATGTCCCGTTCAAATAAGGGTTCACCCGTTCCAACTTTGTGAATGAATAAGCACGATTAATTCGAAGAAAAACCATGCTCTATAGGTGGGCAAAAATCCCGAATAAAGGAGAATGGAACAACTGTTTGCCTTGGTAGAATGAAAGATTGCGAGGTACAATTTCAGCGGTGTGTAAGAAGACCACCTACGAATAGACACAGCAACAACAAATCGCATCGGGAGGCAAACGGGGCGCAGAACTCATCGCCCAAAGGGAGGAAAGGGCTTTTCGGTATTTCAAAGTCGGCTTTTTATTAAATTATTCTGATTCATCCTAGCACAGCCTGGAAATCACAGGTGACTCATCATTCGAGGAAATTAATTCTAGATCGTACGTTTAGTGAAGGCGTCATGGTGACCGCAACCACTGAGGTGGTTTAGATGAACTGCACGAAAGCTCCAACTGAGTGGCGCAACTTGTTAATACGTGAATATCACCACAGGCCTATCCAACGTTCTAGATTTATTTGCACCCACGTGGGCTTTGGTGGAAGGAATAAGCTTTGCATTACTAATTTCGACAACCTATTTCGGTGTAGTGTTTGAAGTTTTCACAACATTGCACCACGATTCTCCCTCTCATGCCATAATGGTGTTCGCCATAAATTTAGATCCGTTAGATGAGTTATTTTATTAAACAGGTGAATGCGGATCTCAAGTCTGGAGGGGTGTTAGGTCTTCTGGGAACACCTTAACTATGCAAACCATTCCCAATCATTAGTTGATGCTTAAAGGCTTCCAATGGTAAAGACGCAATCGGAAAAGATGAATATATTTGCTCATTAAGCCTGCGTTCACCCAAGCAAACCGCCCAATTTTGGTGGTAAAGTGGTCCTACTTCAGGGCATTTCATTAATCAACGCCTAAATCCACCTAAATTTTCAAATCCGAGTCATCCTACTCGCCTGACCCCGAAGAGGTCACCTCTTGGTCCATTGGCGTCACACGCACGGTTTCCACACGCGTCCTCTAAGACTAAATTATTCCACAGAACTGGTGGACGTGTCATGCCATTAGCATTGAAGGAATGTGGAGGAAGCTTTAACTAACAAACTGATCTGTAAAAAGACCAAATGGGATTTTATCCCTAAGACGTGAACCACCATTCCGATAAATTATTTTATGCACAAAGGACATGGTTCGCTTAAACTCCACGGAACTCAACAGAGGATGTGGATAAATTATACCATATTTAAAATGTCCAAAATAAAAATGTTGAAGCCTTTTGCGCCAGCATATTTGAAATTACAGCGAAGGTGCATGAAGGAATCAACGAATTCCTGGAATGCACAGAAAGGAATGAGAATGAAATGGCTTACATAGTCATCATAAGTGTGTCCGAATTCCGCACTATCGATTGCAACTGAAATTTTCACTCCCACTTGCTGCCCTACAAGACAGTTGAAAATTTTAGGTGAGAAAGAGTCGGCATCAATCACAAACGCTATTAGAGCCAAGCCAGCTTGCCGCAAATGCTATCAAGTGCAGAGTAAAGGAGTGAACAATCATCCCATTGTAGTCTAACTTATCGTGCTCCAGTACCATGCGTAGGGCGTGAAATAGCTTAGTATCCAACTTTCCCCAAGGACTACAAATGGTGTAGCAATTTGGATAGGCAAATATGCAACCAACAAAGCTTCAGGCGTTTTAAGGAAGTAAGAAATGGAAAACAAGGCTTTAAATAAGCGCACTTTAGGAATGGGAAGATTTCATAGGGTTAATATGCAAAATTGAGGTAAGGCACAAAAACCACAAGTGGATACACGGTTGAGTTTTCATTGCTGACTGCATCTGTTAAGTAAAATAGTAATAAATTTTCATTCGGGAACATTAAGTCAGGCGCTGAAAAAATCCCAACCACAATCAGGATAATTACTTTCGATCCAACGGAACCAACATTGACGACTCTAGCAGAAACATACTTAACAGCGTGGAACTTTGCAAAGCGCTAAGGAGTAAATGTTAATCAAGCGACATTACTTTTCCCTTTAATGGAAGCAGAACGACTCAAGTGATTAAAGAACAAGCAAAGTGCTTACCATTTGAAAGCCGGTTTGGAAGAGCCGGATCTGGCAGCTGGCTGTACAGTTGCTTCCAAAATTGGTGTATAACTTCCAGACTAAAGCAGTGTCGAAATACAATACCAATATTTGAAGTCCATTAAAACATGGAGGTATTTGCACGATACAATATAAAATATCTGTGTAACGATTCACCGTTTATTAAAGACTCCGTGTACTCAGTCATTTTTTAAGGAAGTGCCAATAAAGTAAAAAAACCTTCTCTTAAACGCTTTTTTAACCCGCTATTAACAATATGTACCATATGTTAGTAAGTTAAAATGACAATTATGATAAGCACTATGGTAACAATTGATCCGGATGATCCAAATATATATCGATGGTTGGAATGAGTTCACTGTTGCAGTCAGCATCCGTCGAATTCCAAAGCATCAGTGTTGCATCTCTATCACTAAGTTTGCAACGCGAAAACGTATATAGCTGGAAAATTGTCTTGGCTCATTAAGGGATTTTTATCAAGTAACCTGCCGGGGCCGTGACTCATCAACGCCATGGGGTTCAAAGCAATAAACTATTTAAAACGAAAAATGTGTTGCATTGGACCGGACCACAGATTAAGTGCATCATGGCACCTCCTATGCATTAGAGTGAAACCTGCCTTTTTAGTGACTTTAGTAATGGTTCAGTGAAATAGTAACATTATTTGTACTCAGACATACTAAATGGGTTCCACTAGCCTGTCGAACGCCTTTATCTGCAATCGTCCCACTCTGCTACGAAAAAGGAACTATTTGAAGCACAAAACTCGGGACTGTTTTCCGACAAACCCGGCACTTAACATACGACAAAAGGATTTCGTCGAGTAAACAAACAGAAATGGCATGTTTTCTAACTAGAACCACTCCTTTGAGACTTCTACTCTTTTAAACAAACTTCCGACCGCTTGGATCACAAATTAGCTCTCAAGACATGCTTTAGCAGCCCCCAACCCATTATTCGCAGTAAATCACTCCAGTGTACCGAGTCACGGTGGGCCGTGACTGATTTTGGCGCATCCTTTCGCCATCCGCAAGCTAAGTCTGATTAAAAATCAGACTTTGAAGGGATTCCCTAAAAATTCACGACAAGTAGTTATGAGTTTGTTGCCCCGAATAATTCCTCATGCGCCACTTTTCCACAAACATATTTTAAAAATCACCTGAGAAGCATCCATTTGGTACAGATAATTTAACTAAAAATATCTCAATTAAGTAGTTTAAAACTGCACGTTGATTGGCTTATTTTGGAGACCGAGCTAAAACCCAACTGCCAAGCTTCTCTTTGCCTTCAGGACGGTTTCACAACTAAACAAACCACCGGTTTAAGTTGAGGAAGTGCTACCAGGTTTTATTCATTTACTGCTACCAATTGTTTCTGGTAAGCGCAGAAGAAAATTAACATCTTGTCTTAACCCAAATGGGACTGTTGGAACTGTAAGGTCTGAATAATTGAACTCTCGAGTCCGGAACACCCTATGCCGAATTTTTGAAACAAAACAAACAACAAGTCCACGTCCCCCAGCATTCACATGTGCAAATTAACCCCTACTTTTTTAGAGATATTAGTTTTGATAGCATGAAAACCAAATTTCTGGATGCCGAGTAAAACGTTGCCATAAAAACAACAATGGTAACTCATTTGAAGCGAGTGGAAGAGTAATTGAACCGTTTGCATTGACCTATATTCTTAGACATTTTAAGAGGCGTACACGAACATTTACTGTTTCGAAAAATGGCCTTTTCAAGAACTCATTTTGGTAAAGGAAACTCGAGGTTGTCTAGAATTAGTACATTCACCAGCCGTGTGAAGAGATGTTTCATGCCTAAAACTGGGGAGTTCACCACGCTGAGGCGAATGACTACCTCGTCTTACGAATCCAATCGCGCGCCGGCGACTCGCGCGTCCAGTCATGGCCGAGCGCTGCGCTGTTCAATAAAGCTGGGGTTTTTTCAACATAAGTCGCAACTGAGGCCTCATATTTACCTAGGACATAATTCTGGGCAATCCTCTCAGATTGAAGACATTATAAATACTCCCAATGCAAAATCATCTGGACGAATAACTTTGTGACTCGTTTTGCTACTTATGCAAACTGCATTAATGTAAGAACTAGAAACAGGCTTAGTGGTGTCCCAATTTTGATCTCGTCCGGATTCAGTAGTCTGTCAGTGTATCCAAGGTGTGAATTGTGAACATAAATGGTGTTAAGGCTATTAGACAGCAATGGAGGGCGCAAACTCCGACAGTGGCAGAGCGTTTGCGGAGATGCAGCGCGAGTCCAGTTGAGCGTGAAGAGCCGACGGACTAATTATCCTAGCTTCCCACGTAGCCGCCGTAATCGCAACCCAGAGGACGAGACGTACCACACACGATGCATGCGATAAACGCATCCACTCCCATCCGGTCGTCGAAAGTGTCGCCTTGCTCGTGGTCCCTCTCACCACCCGGTCTCAATCTCTCGAAGGCTAAGCATATCTAGTCCCGGGTGCATATCACAAAACATTGATGACTTTTAGTGAAATTAGAGGGGGCCAATGCGTTAAAATCTTTACGATCAATTGACGTAAAAATGTTCCATTTTTTTATTTCTACTTTTCGGTTAAAAAGACCTATCTTTCAATAAACAGATTCTGCCGAAGTAGTGGAGCCCCTCATTAGGAAAAAGATTTGCAGTGTGTCAGAATAAAGTGGTAACTTGGTTTCAAAGTGGGCAAAACCGAGCACTTTCTGTGATTCTAGTTACTGCCTGACAAATCCTTTAAAAATTGTGGCAAATTTTACTTACAAAACCGCAAACGAAAAGAAATCGCTGTTCAGAAACTTGAAATAATTGCAGCTTGCTCCACTGTTTCCGAGTAGGTGCCAACGTAATAATAGGATAGAACTATGTTATTTTAAACCGTTATGTGAGCTACTAAGAATTTTTTTAAGGAAGGAACTAAATACAGATAAATTTGGAAAAAAATAAAGTGCTTTTATCCTTTTAAAGATGCGACACCGTCTATACTGCCCCACGGAGGGTTAAGGGTCTTGGAATAAATGGCAAGAACAGTTCCTAATTCTCATCCCACAGTTGCTAGGATTCGGAGTGCAATTGGAGTTAGGTACCGACGCACGTCTGGGAGCGCTCGTCCACAAAACTGATTTTGGTGGTGGGGATGGTGGTGGTAAGCTAACGACGAGCTTTGCGTGCTTCGAAGCGAGCGCCGATGTGGTGGCCCAGTCTCTCGTTCCAATTGTGTCTCGCCAACCGCACACCGACAGTTCGAGTCATTATCCCCAAAACGGTCCTCGAACCACTAAATGGACACTTTCTTGTGTGAGAGAACCAGCCAAGAATTCGCAGTACTTAAAACGGGGTCTGAAGAGGAGAAATTTACGACAGTCGGGTACAACATCTGCAAATTGATGGGCATATTCCGAGGATCGTTTATTTGCGCTGCATGCAAGCAGACCTCCCCACTAGCGATACAACGGTAATATTTGATGTACTTGGTGCTAAGTGATTGGACAACAATTCTGTTATGAGTTATTCGTAAAAATAAACTACATCGGATGAGTGGATTTCGTTTAGCTCCGTCTTGGGGGTAGACATCTAATGAAACCTATCGCTAGGTAGTAAGCGAGTTTAGGACGCACAAACTATTTGCGACGATTGGAATGCTTGAAATAATGACACTTAAGATTTCTACCTGATTATGAGAAGGAATGTTGTCAGCACTAACTCTTGGGTCTACCTATTCAATGTGCTCATTCGGAAGACAACAAAAAATACTACTGCTGTTTTTGTCAGTTAATTAACTGCACTAAGCATTCCTAACATATGGAAGCATTTGTTCCAACAAAACTGAGTAAAACGGAATAATTTTAAAAGCGGGTATTCTATTTTAAATTTCATCAACGAAAATTGGTGCGAAATGTCTCAACAAGAGTAGGAGAACCGTCATGACGTAATTGTACCAGACAAATAGTATGGCAAACTAAAACACTGTCTTTTAAATAAATAGAAACCTGCAATGCATAATCATCCTAGTGATATTTGTAACTTAAGAGTAATTCACTAACATTGTTTTGCTGAAAAAAGCATTGAAAACAGATCGAAAGACCACCAAATTAGTATCTTGAAATAAAACCACAAGTTGCTACTTACTTATTCGCATGACAGCACCGAAATGTCGCGCCAAATGTGATGAACCACATCTGAAGGAAGGAAAGCAAGTCCATATTTGAATCCACAGCCCGATTTAAGGGGCGATATTAGCTAGTTTTCCAAACGTGAGAAATCGGATCCGCCACGCAGTCTACGCACGTGTTCATTCGTAAAGCGGACAACCAATAAACGCACAAGAAACCCGCGTGGGCCAATCAAAATCAGAAGTTTATACAGTCCCGTCCGAGTTTATAATTGGTTGAACAGTGTAAATGTTAGTTTGCTGCTTCTAAAGTGAGCACGGGCAAAACCATCGGTTTCATCGGTTAACTTGTTGCAGAATACGTGTTTGCTAGGGCCCATCTAATATGCATGGATTTTTTCTGACGTGTATCGTTTTCCGTACGTACTTAACACAGAGAATGACCCAATAGTTAGACTGCTGAATATACGTGTCGCTAATATGCAGCATATGCTCTAGGTGACTAACAGTTTTTTATTGCATACGGGCTATGAAGGATGTACATTGTCCGAAATGTGAAAATGTCGCGGAATGAACAGGAATAAGCAGTTTTAATAATTAAATTTACACAATTTTCGAACGGGGTAGAGTTTGATCGTAAATTTCATCAATATGTTATCTTTCGTAGTCTCAACGATACTTTTCCAACATAAGTAATTCTTTACAAAATCTTCGGACCTTACAGAACAAAAAAGAAAGTGGCTATAAAGACTGAACCTAATCCATTCAGCTTTGGGTCGAACAGTGATAAATACTTCCGCGAGATTTTTGTGTGGCTTATCCAATTTTTTACTTTTCTAGCGTGAGTCAGAAAGATTTTAGCTTTTGCTGCATAAAATTATTTATAAAGACGACATTCAAATAGTAACCGAAATAGTAAATCACAACTTGCTATGGTGCTTTCGATAGTCAGACAAGGCATAAAATTACCAACATTTCATGAACTAAGCTGATGAATAAAGACACCACCTAAACAGAGGAATAATAAAAATAACAAATGAATGGGATATTTGGGACTCAGAATTATCTTGGTCGATAAGGCAGTTCAAGCTAATCATTTGCTGCCACTTTTCTGCGCAGTTATTCCCTGGCGTTTTTCCTTAGCAGTTTTTAACGGGAAAATCATCGTAATTATTGAGCTTACATCTATAATATCGTTTCACTTTAAGAAAGAAGGAGAAAAAACTATCTTATCTTGACACAGGCTTGTCTTATTTATAGCAAATGGTGAAATTTTGAAAAAATAATGCAATAGTAAGGTAGCTACCAATGTGAAAGCACATTTATTCTCGAAATTGCATCCGCGATGCACATAGTAATCCTATAATTCCTGAACAATTCGAAAAATACCCTATTTTCTTCTTTTGCCATAAAGAAAGCTAAATTCATCGCAATTTCTTTGAATTGTTCGGATCCAGGTTGCTACAAGCCTAAGGGCAATTAGCAAAAAGGTGGTGAGAAGGTGACTGCACTAGACCGGTCTGACAGTAGCGAGTTACAATTGGAAACTAACCGTACTTCCAATCAACCTTACTCCATGTAGTTTAATTAAAATTTGGAATACTTAAAGAAAAATATTAGTAATTTTTTCATCTAGGTCCACCAGCTACTTCTCCTTATGGTCCCACACCAGCCCCATTAGCTAGTTGTCTTTACGGGGGCAAAAAGAGTGAAAGCCTCTAAGTTGCCACTGGTGCTTCTATTTCCAGAATTTTGCGTGAGACGATCGTTATCATTCCACTATGCAGTGTGTTGCCTTTGGCTGAGGCGTTGAATTGTCTGTCTGAGCCAAAGTGACAGCACAAGGATGCCGACTTTCAGACTCGCCTCACGGTGACAAACGTCGTCGCCTTTTGCTGTAGAATTTAGATCGTAAATGTAATCAAAATTTTTCATTGAGTTTTGTGTTTTGTGACAATGTCTCTCCCTAATGGCTTTACAAGCCAGGCCAGACAACGTCTTCGCGAAGAATTCACGCCTGTGAGATTTATATATTAACCTTCAGTGAAAGGTTCCGATTTTGAAAGATCACTAGCAGATTTAGCTCAATGATTTTGAAAGAAAAATAATAAACAAAATGAGTTTGGATCAAATTTTGATGATCCAATCACACATTAAAACTACAGCATTTTACTTCCCATGTAAGATGAATGAAGTTTATCCTTCTAACAGAAAATCCAAACAACAGCTCAATTCGCCGGTCCCATCAGCTGTTCGTTGCGAAGGCAGTAATTTTTTGCACAATAAAAATCAAAGCCGGGTGAATTTTTAAGCTTAAGTAATAATACAACATTAGGGCGTTGACTTAGCAACTTTAAGCAAGTGAATATATGATAAGGAGCTCAGTCAAAATAAAGGAAGAACAAGTCACAAAAAAGTTGAAATAACTTTATCTAGAGCAGATTTTTAGTATAGATTTAGTCTCTGCAACACCTGTGCCCTTTTTCAGAAGTGGTTTAGGGTCTCTTCACTATCAGTTCCCATTTACATCTCTGTAGCAAATAAAAAATAAACAACAATATGGTTAAATCTTCATTCTATTTATCAAAAGCACATTTGACCGCAAGCTTACCTATGTGAAACCCATAATTTTTATTAGTATGGTTGTCCACTATGAACCTACATCCAGAATATTAAAATGCATGCGTAATAGAGGCCCTCTATAGTGGTTTGATATTTTGGTTGATAGTGTGTTAAAATGCTTGGGCACCTCGGTCTCTGCGAGTTGTGCTTCTGCTCTGCGACGTAACCTTCAGGTCATGGCAGTAGCCTCTCAACTCCTCTGTACCTTAGTAACCTATGCACCTCTGCAGTACTTTGGGATGTTACAACTTCAGGGAAGACTAGAGGCACTACACCTCAATGACAAGACCATGCAACCGTTTGGTACAAGTTTTTGCATCTATTCTATGATTTTATGCGATGAAAAGTACCTCGATTCCAGTGTTAATACGCATAAATTCAAAGGCGGCTCATTGAGAGCAAAGTCACGAAAGTGCATTTCATCCAAAGTATGACATTTGTCAAGGTAAAATATGTTATCACAAGAACAAGTTAATTAATAACTCAGACTAAAAGTCGCATTTATTTAAGTGATCAAACACCTTAAAGTAAAACAGCTCCCAATAGACCTAGCAGTTATCACAAAGTGCACTGGCTTCAACTTCTTCAAATAAGGCATTTTAAAATAAATGGTAAATCCATCATGGTGAAGTAAACAAGCTTCAGCCGCTGGCTTAATGGTTATATCAGGAACTAAGATGAGAATACGAGGCAGATTACTAAACTATAAAATGAACAAATTTTCATCTGCAGACACCCGATACTACGATTTAATGCACCTTAGGTGGAATTAATTCAAGCTTTCTGCTTAAATGGTAGAGAGATGCTAAACAGTCAATATGGTTGCCCCTGAATAAATCAGAATGTATTAATTGTATAGAAAAATGAGAAAGGAGAGAATCCATGGCCTGGTATTACGTCAGCGGGAGATAGCATTATGATTGCAGGTGCTGCCTTGCCTGCACCCGAAAAAGACAAATTTGCTCGCTTTAACTGCTCGCATAGCGGACGACCTCCAAAGCACATCACCGTACAATGGAACCGTTTTCGTTGGCAGATTTTAAAATTCAGTGGCAGGGTAGCGCACTAATCATCAGATTAACATTTCGGTTAAATCTTATTTCATTGGATAACGCCAGCCATCCATTTCATTAATTACGGTTACCCTATTTTTACCACAACGGTAAAGTTTCCGAGGTTTTCGGCGCAAAAACCACGGTTACCTAATGTAGGAAAGAATGGTAAATCTCGGCCTAATCATCTTGAAAATGACATGCAAAGCATAAAATTACAAATGAATGGAAACCACACAAAAAAAAACAGAATTTTATATTGCGCATGTAGTGTCCCAAGCCTTTCTTGAAGTCGTAGAAAGTCATGGTAGCACGGCATAAAACGTACTACTGATGTAGGGAAGGGCTGAGAGGCTACTGGTACAAACCAGAGGCTTTGCCACCGGGCGGAATTACAACCTGCGGAGAATTAAGCCCTGCGTGCTCAGAAGCAGTTAAACAAACCGCCAAAGCATCACAGCGTGGGACACAGAAAGACACCCAGCTCTCATAATCTTAGAACAGAGGTAAAACTTGTTTAGCCGCGTTTGTATAAGCGAAAAGTTGAATTTGCAATTTGCAGTTGTCACACAAAAGGTCAAATGCCTTATGAAGGGCAGCATTAAAAGTATTTATAAATTACTTAGCTCATTATATTTTGTTCAGTATTTCTTTGGTTTCAAAAGTCGATGTTGTCCACATCTAGCACTAGAATGACGAATTAACTTTTTCCCTTTACTTGCCTTCACTTCATTTAAAAAGTCCAAATTAAGATGCCATTTTGTACCTTCCTGGCATTCATTTCACAGGAATGCAAAGTAAATTCGATTGAAGAGATTCATGCAGGAAATTTTCTCCAAAAAGCGGAGATTTCTGGTTTGATGTCAAGGACAAATGGATACAGGTTTTGTGAACAGTGGATGTAAAAGGCTTTCGTAGGTGCAATTTCTTTTAGTTTTTTGCGTAATCGAATCAGTTCATATAAAACACCAGAAACTAATTGTACTGCATCAGAATTGCCCCAACTCCTGTTAATTTCATTGATAAAAAGGAAAATGTACATCCAGTGCGCAAGTACTTCCACTATTTGGAAAGCAGCGATTTCACACTAAAATTGCTTTTGGTGCAGTGGATAGTGCTCGGGCAAATGAACAGTACAGCTAATGAGTTTTAGTTATTTTGATTATATGCAATGCGCTTTATCGCTTTTAATGATGATGGTAGCAGCGGTTGCCCAGCCAATTAGGGAGTACGGGTTCCTCGTGAGTCACCGCATGTTTAATAAAACCATGCTCAAATGTATCAAAACCTTCCGCCATTAAAATTTTTGATGGACAAATCAATTCAACATTAAAATACCTGATTCATTTTTCCTTTATTCTTTAGTTAGATTTACGTACGACATAATTGTGCTAAATTAAATTATACATTCTTTTAAGAGCGCTTGCTACTAATAAAGCATTTATAGCATTTTCACCAGAAATCGATAAAAGATAAAATTGCGAAAAAGTTCAGCCTGAAATAATTTCTGCCGAAGGAAATGAAACAATACAATAATAATAGAATACGTTTCTCAACTGGTGATATTCCGTCTCTTGCGCATGTATTGTGTAGTAAAAGGTGCTTCAGATAAGGTCGGCGAGTATCTGATGTGGAAATAATTCCCCACGCCCATTTAACCCTTTCAGGATTGGATGCTTTCCCATAACTTTTTGTATAGGGGAATAAGGACGCTGTGAGAAGCGTGAACATGCAGGTGTTATTAGTATGGGTAATTTAAGTAAAAAATCGCAAAGGAAAATGCGCTTTGAACTTATTCATGAGTATTATAAGACGACATAAGGTATCATCGTCAAATTGCTTTTCGCCGTGCTTAACCTTTGCTCCAAACAAAGAGAACTTAATAATTTATCAACTTTCTATCGGCTACTTCTGACCTACAATTCATGTTTAGTCAATATGTACCATTGACTTAGCTACACGGAAAGCATACTACACCCCCCTTATCATTTGATCGAATCGTTTCATTGCGTATCTACTTCAGTTTACGCAAAGTAAGCTGAAATGTGCCTATGGCGATAAAGTTAGTAACAGCCCCTGAGTTTTAGCTAAATTGGATTCCATAAAAGTAGTCTACTAGTTTTCAAGCTGACGGAAAACCGTAAAAAATGACAATAGATAAGAGAAAATACTTAATCACCTCACACGCATCAATAAGTGCACCATCCATATAATTGAAGTGGCCAAGTTTCCATTTAAATCAAAGTGAATGGGTTTTCAAGGGGTCTGTTGTTGCGCTTAACAAAAATTAAACGGGAAAACTTTGTTTATTTCTACTGATAGGAAGAGCTGGGTTTTCGAATCGCTTGTTTGTAGGTTCCTTAGAAGTGATGATTATGTGATTTTTGCCACAGAGGACTCTAACGGGGGAATTCCAAGTTAAAACAGTATACTAGGAAAAAGCTGCAAAGTGGAAATCACACCGAAAGCAACTTTTCACTGTTTGTAGTAGCCAGTTTTGTGGGGAGTGCCATTCCAGTTGGGTAAGCTACAGAGAGGATTTGTTATCTCAGGCACTATCAGCTGCAAGAGGCTAACGCGCCATCGATGAGCATGTTTCGATCCGATCCCCTTCAATCGTACGAGTTAATGAGTAATTTGTACGGAATTTTTAAAGCTAAACAACTTGAGACATCATAGTGCCCTTTAATCCTCAACTCAAAGCTGATTCAAATTTTCTGAGCTTTATCTGGTATCCAAGTGATTGATTAACGCAGAATCAAGAGTGTGCATGTGTTACACTTGAGCATTGGCCGGATTGAGTTTCGCCTCTATGCACTGACAAACAGTTTGATTCGACTAGGCAAAAATTTAATTTTCCATTGGTTTTGAAAGGGAGACAAAAACGTGTGTCTACTCAACTACCTGACCATCCGCGCCTTGATGGCATTCGAGTTTTTCATAACCGTGTTCGTGAAGTGTTTTTGAAACGTAGCTTAACAGTTATAACCAAAGAAAATTATAGGCATCTACAAGTTTTATGTATCATTCATGTCTTGGTGCACTTGGAAAGAGCTTGGCGGTATTTAGTTACAGCAGCAAATCAGGGACACATGGTTACATCTTTGCTTGTGGCGTAGTGTCGATCATCCAGTAAAGTTATCTGCGGTGCTGCTAATTTCATGTTAAACGGTCTACAAGTGATTCAAATTCAGATGAATAATAATTGTGATTGCCGTATCGCGGCGGCAATGATGGCAAATTCCACAATCTTGCCCTTAACTGAACGAATTCATCAAATTACGAATGCGCAAGGAATGTGCCTTTTGAAAATGTCTGGTCTTAATAAGGTAAGCAATGAATATCGGGAGTTTGTAAAATAATGTGGTAAATGAAAATATTATTCTTGTATTATAGTTTGTGAACAAACTTGACTATATTCATGTCCCAAAGCTCTTCCATCCACTTTTATTCCATTAGTATGAAAAGATGAAAACATTTTTTATGTTTGGTTCTTTATAATGGTACCATAAAGGGTGTGAATGGAGGATTAAAGCAATTGAAGTTCGATCTCATAAAGTCAAAAAATCCATGCGTTCCCCTTCCACCTGATTGAACAACAAGAACTTGAAGGAGCTGTGGAAGATAGTATCAAAACAACAAAAGTAAACATAGTAGATTGCAAAATCCAAGTTAGTGAAAAATATTTATGATGCTACCGACAAAGGAATTTCTTTAGAACAATCTAAATCTTCATAAAATGTAATAATAATAATAATAATAATAATAATAATAGAAGCCTTGAACAATCCACCTACGCTCTAAAGCCCTTCAATTTGTCCTTTGTGAAATCTCCTGTCGGCCACATCACTTAACTGGCTGTGAGGTTTCATTAACTCACCCAAAGTCCAGGTGGACAAAGAGGAGTGGAAGTCAGACATCGTTGACAGAACTGCTTTTTCTCCAAACTTTAGCCAAACGTTTTAACCTTTTAAACGAAAATAACTGCACTGCGGTGATTCACAGTTATGCACGGTAGAAGTTTTTGTGTAGGTAATTGGACCGCCGTCGATGTCAGTGGAGCTATTGGAGCAAAATTTTCCACGAAGGGAAAAGTGGAGCAAAGTCGAGGGCAAATCGACCCCCACTTGACCATTTTTATTTCAACCATATTTAGCTATACATATGCACATACATGCATATAGAAGCATTTTACCCCTGTTGCAGAGATGCGATGAATTTTTCTTCCGAGTGTGTGGATTTGGCCTGCGGTGGGCCGCACAGGTCGGGACCCGGTGGAAGTTCACAGGCCAGCAATAAAATGCTTTGGGCACGTGTTGCCGATCTTCCCTAAGGTGAGGAAAAGTTGTTACGCCCATGCCATAAGGCATTTTAATGAAGTCTTTACACTACACTAATGGTTAGAATTCAACCCTAATCCAGAAACATCCAGTCACTTATGGGCAGAGAGTGAACAACTTTAAAATATCACATAATTGTCATTCGAAGCATGTTGTCGTCACGCAGATGTCTAGTGCTTTAGAGAAATAATAATATCCGTTAGGATTTTTCAGCAACAAATGGGTGTTCGGTGTACATAATTATGGTAACATGAACTTCCTTTTACCCATTTTACGTAGACATTAACCTGATCGAGTTCCCTTTCACTTTTGCATCTCTCGAGTGTTGTAGCGTTTTAAAATCCCGTATGGCTGTACATACCCTCATTTGATCAAAAGGATTCTCCGATGCTTCATAACGTACACGTGGAAGTCGAGAAGGCACTTTATCAATGATAGAAGGGCTTGTCAACATTATCAAGGATGACGCATAAAGACGCCTCACCTCGCCTGTGCGCCTCCACAGGCAGTTGTACATTTGCTCTTCGCTGTCTTCTCCCTACTTTACCTGCAGTTGGGAAAAACGCCCTTTTTCACCGTCATCACAGTTTGCTTTCAGTCACATTCTGGAACCAAATCCATAACCCAACGCCAGCCAGTTATTACATGTCTGAATAACCTCGTGGGACTTACATGGAAAGTGTTCGAAAACTCCACCATCTTAGTCAAGTTCTGTTCAGTTCTTGATACAAGGAACTTTCCAGAATCTACGTACCACAGGAGCCTTGATCAATGCTATGATTTGATGCATTCGCAAGTGCTTCATTCCAGATGCATTTATTCGCGCAAATCTGAAAATGCATTACGTTAATACATCTATCTTCGCGAATCGTGCTTTTAATGTCCTATTATTTTTCGAGAAGAACGAGATGAGATGATAGTGTGAGTGCCAGAAACGATAACTTGCATAACCTCGACCTGATCCACCGAACATTAACGCCCAACAAAGCTCTGTCAAAATTCATTAGATCACACATGTCACACGCAGTGCTCGTTAATGCAGCAGGCGGTGTTATCCTCTTATTTTATTATTCACACTAGCGTAAGCAGTAAACGTCCCACTGATCTGCTCCATTCAACGTTTTGGCACTGAATAAAAATGATGCCATAAAAACTCAGTGTCCTTAAGATATTCGAATGTATAAGATTTATATATGAGAATATAAAGAATAGATTGTTTTTGGACGTTTTTGCACTGTCAATAAAGTGCAATGCTAAAGCGGCAAAAAAGCCATTGATAAAATGGGTTGTATGAGATGGCCTAAAAATAGAAATGCAAGAAGACCAATGCATTCAATGTTTCAATATCCATTTCCACCGTCAACTGAAGGACGATAATAGCTTTGCAAAGCTCAACTTCGAATTTTCTCGAGTAGAATATGAATTTCCCTCAAGCATTCCAGACGTTAATTATAATAGAAGCCTCTCTTGCTTGTGCTACTACCGGATATTTACCTGATGCTACTCTTCTGAAGTTAATACTATAAAGGGTTGCATCTCATTGTAAAAATAGGCAATAATTTCTCTGCTATTTTGAATGAATCGCCAAGTGAAATGCACGCCTATTGACACACAATCACATTGTGCATACTACCAGAAAACAAGGCAATTACCTCCCAGTTTCTCTTCATTTTTCTGACAAGACACTACTAGGGCCTGGTCGCTGATGGGAAACACTGATTACCGGCCTTCCGCGGTCTCATCCTGTAGTAGAATATCTTAACCTTGGACAAGACTGTACTGAGTCTGCAAAATCCCCACCTCCTAAGAAGTCTTGTAGCCGCATTAGAATCACTCCTAGGTGTTCCCTAGCCTGGATATCACGGATGTGCGTGGGCTCAGTGCTTGACCATCTCAGGAAAAGTTAAGGCATGTTTATGAAATATTAAAATGTCTTTGGAATTAAAATATATCTTACGCCAAAAATGATTGTGATTGCAATAGCTTTGATAGCTGGTTTGTCATTTACGGCAACAGTTACAGAAAACAATCATGAAATGTCCTAGGCGCAGCGCAGGAGGTTGTTTAGCTGCTTAAAATCCATCATATCTAAAAAGACTGAAGAAAATCGGCTTGACTTGAAGAGTAAATAACTTTAGTTCGGCAAACATCGATCTTAACTTCGCAAATTTCACTATAGCCAGTTAAGGCAATCGACACTGTGCTATGACAAGATCAATTAAATCTTAAATATGAGGTTGACTTATCATAAACTAATCAGCAGTCCGTTTGTTACCTGCAAATATGTACATAAATTCGACTTGACTGTAGAGTATTTGCAATAGGTGAGAGCCTTTACAAAATCGGACATTTATTATTACTATGTCACAAATCAAATCAAAGATAACACTTTGTTTCCTCACGGAATTTTATTATGGTAAGTTCTATCATACTGCCTCTTGCACGAGAGCAGACTAGTGTGAACAAGAAGCTTATTCTGATCTTAACGTTACGCATTCTCCTTTACATCACGAACCTCCAGATATGATGAATCTAAACATCTCAATAGATGAGTATATCCAAACGATGCAATACTGTGATTTTAATGTGCTTTTATCAGCAGGTTTAAGTACTTCAGTTCTTCAATCTCCACAGATTGTACTTTCGCGGGGCAGCGTGGCTCTCCAACAATGCAAACTCTTACCCCCTTATAGAAGAGTTGAAGCGCTAGTGATACTGTTTTGTATTTATCTTCAACAGTGAAGATGAGTTTACATTTGATTCAAAAGCCGTCAAGTAATTCGGAGACGACTATTTTCTCTAAGTTGTTAGGACCCAAAACAATGGGCTAAAAGACATTCAGAAGATTGTCAGTACACGATTTCCTCACATCATTTTAAAAGATGGTAACCACCTTACAGCACAATGCTTCAACATTGGATATGTCGCACCATAATTTGCTAAGCGGTTTATCAAGAACAGATTTATTTTCTAGAAACAAGCAAACAAGCATGAGAGGAAAACAATTGTTAACGGACGCTAACCATTGTTGATCTTGGTGCAAGTGCGCAAAGTGTATGTTTCGAAGAAATAATGATTCTAAACTGGGATGTATATGATGAAAATACTTCGAGGAATTGTGGTAACATCTGCACAATATGAGGCAACCAAATCAAAGTAAATAACCCCAAGTCAAAAAACAAAGCATGTATTTCGTTGAAAACTGCACGCTAGCAAGGAACAACAGCACGATGGGTTGGTGAGATGTAATATGACGGGAATATTTCACATGTTTGCGCTTGAATACAATGTTATACGGTATGCTTCAACGTAGGTGGCTACATTTTTTGTTTCCTGCTCTAAAACGTCAATTTATAAAATTCGCATAACGAAATATTGGACCAACAAAGTAACGAATATCCCGAGATGTTTATATCTTAAATGAATTAAAATAACGCCGTCTCTAATAGGCGTTCACAACCCCATTTCCTGGATTTCATTAGTCGATGAGCTGGCGCTATATTTAACGTTATTTATTACTGCGCGAGAACGAAACAAAGACTGATACATAATAAATCCCGTAAAATTACAGAGTTGCAATGAAAATACACAACTTCAGAAAAACCGAATCTTTAGATACTGTTTATGTTCAGAAGTTGATTGAATCAGATCAAGTATTTTCTAGGACTAAGTTCAACTTGGTTAGTATGCTGTGAGTTCCAAAGTAATTTTTCTATAAATACTTTACAGAGAGCGTGGACTATTTTCCCTCACTGCGATAGGAGCTTGCGGTGAAGTTGTTGGATGCTTAATCCTAAATGATACTCCTCCACTTTCACTTGTTAAGGGAATATATGGAAGTGATTGGCTGAAGACAACATTCAAATTTGAACATCTTAATACATGCAACACCCTGTTCGTTCAATTAATTGTTATCAAAGAAGAATACAAAAAACGTGGATTTATTGATATTATACGTGCTGCTTTTCGGGCACTTGCCGACGTAAACCACTTTCTCTTGCTTGTCCCTGAAACTGTTAATTACGGTATGCCTTCCTATAAGTAAAAACAGGCCTTAGATGAATTTGATGAATCACTTCCTGAAAATGTTCTTAGAATGAGATTCGCACATTTTATTTCCTGGGAAATAAAGCCAATATTTTCTAAGCTACCACCTACCGAAGAAGAAGAGTACGAGCTAAAGTGGGATGTTGTTCACTTTATGCGTCGTGATTTCGACTCTGCTCTGCACTGTCGATTGGCCAGGTTAGTAGGTTCGTATAATCAGTACTCAAAAGTGTCAAAGACAATGACGATTTAACACCAATATTCGACTCAAAGAGTAATATTCTCCATAAACTTTACGGGGGTTTCTATATATCCGAGTTAGTGGAAGCCCAAAACAAGGATATGAAGGCAATTGCATTGGAATCGAATAAAACAGGACATGCTGTCGGGTTTATGAACGCCACTACATTATTCGATGCCGAGTTTTTAAATAAAGAATATGATTTGCGTTCCTGCAATTATCTACAGAAAAACGATTTGCGAGATAAATCAAACATGCCAAAACCCACATCATTTTTAGAATTGCACATTGATTTGCCTGTTGCTGATGTTGATTCAACAGAATCCGATAATCTAACCGATGACTCAACGGATAAACTAAAGAAATTACATGCTGATGCCTCATTAATAGCTTTTCGTGAAGAAATCGACCCAGATTCAGGTAAACTTTAATATGCATAAAGAATAAATGAAGTACGCAGAATGTTTATCAGCAATGTCGGCTCTTATTGTTTACTAGATGGTAATCCTACCACATTCTCCACCGATGATCTGCGTTCTACTATTCTTTCGGATTCGTTTTCTGTAGATAAAGACACAAGATTAGCTTACATTTCATCGGGAAATTGGATTCGACGTCATCTAAAAGGATATTTTGGTGTAAACCCCTCTCATGACACTCAACAAAACGCTTACTCTCGTGAAGACAATAATGCATTTGTTATTCAGCTTTACGGTTTGCTTCCTGAATTTGATACGCGGTGCGTTATACTGTTCGAATTTCCGGGACCTGAAAAGACTATTGCCTTTCTCCGTTTTACGCAAAGATGCTTACAACGTGCACCATATGATCAAATTTCTTTGATGTTAGACACTTTTACAACACCCTAAACATAGGTTTCTGCCCTAATGGCTCAGAAAACCACTCCAGAGTAACCGTTAGGTAATAATTCAAATAATAGCCTTACTATCACTCAAATTATTAAGATGAAAAAAATCAGTAATGAATTTTCTAAGACTTACATATGTATGTAGGTAGCAGGTTATAACACTAATCATTCAGTCGAAATAGCCTAGTAGCATGTAAAATCGGCACAAATTTTCAAATTATTTCTTAAATTGGATTTTAGTGCAAAGGACTTTTTATCATTCATGTTCGATCAATTTCCTGGTATTGAGTATGCGGCCATAACAGTTCCACGACTAGATCCAGAAACAACTTTGCTGCAGGAATTTCACGTGAGTTCGACAGTGGTACTGGGTTTCATAAAATTTATGTATTAAGCAGGTTGTGGAATATCTAAGATCCTTAAAACCGAGACCCCAAACCACTTTGATTTAACGTTATTAACGTAATTAAACAAATATTTGACATTTCAATTGGTTGATCAGTGACCTGCGTCTGAAATAACTCTCTATCACAGCATATTTAAGATTATTTTACAACGGCATTGAAATTTTAATAAGATTATTATTTGCAGCGAGTGAAGCCCCGAGTTGATTCCGCAGTTACCCAAGACCTATATGTATATCATCGGGCAAACTTAATAAGGTGGATTTATTTTGAAATTCACATCATACTTCACGCATATAAAGGAAGTGATATGCTAATCGTCCTTTCGTGTTGCAGTGATTTTCAAGTAAGACCAGCTGTCAGAAAAGACCTCTCTGATATTTTGGAGTTGGCCCATCAGATGCATCCATTCGACCGAAAACTTTTGGCAAAAGATGTAAAAAATTACATGAAGTTAGGATGTGAATCGGTAGGTGAAAATGGTTGGAACAACGTAGCAAATGAATTCGTTACTGTAGGATGGAACCGCATTGTTGTGTTACGTAGCGTTGTGCTTGGGAAAAGTCGTGGGCCTGCTTTTTGCTCGAGCCGAAGAGGTATGCATGTCGCAGGAATATTCATTTAAAGAGTTTACTGAAACAATTTAATGAAAGTATTTTCGTTTTGATAGCATATCGATTGGCTGAAGGCTAATTATGATTTGGAAGAATACATATATTTTACACATCACGGAAAACATGAATTTGCTACTTTGATTCACTTTGTATTATCTTTAACTGTTCATTCACGGGCGCGATTTTTTTTGCGTGAAGTAATGCGTCAGTCGGGAAAGACATGTTTCTTCTACCTCATCTATCCACCGTTCGCTATGGACACCGTAAGTCTTCATCGCCGTTTCAATGGCAATGGCCATTTGAATTTAGAGTTGAACACAGTATTAAGGTTCCTATGTGGCTCCATCTATTATCCATATACATGGATTCCTGAATAAAGCGGGCGATTTTAGTGCATATGTTTATCACAAGAATATTCGATAAAGTGTTAGAATTGACTAATAACGTTGAGGCATTACTAATTAAAGGTTGGGTTCGCTTTGGATCCAGATTTTTCGTAGCCCTAACAGCTATATTTTTTAAAATGTTTTGCACTAAACCTCCTCTGAGTCGACCGAACTCCAATCTTATCTTTCGGCAAAATTAAATGTTTCACTTTATTCAGTAATTTATTAACGATCTGAAGTCATGCTCACTCCTTCATTTAACAAGTAAACTATTTGTTGATTTTTGATGAGGAAACCTTAGCCTACAGACGATGGAAAATCAATCAACAGTGGTTTCGGCCACTGCTAAGACTAGATGCTTCCAAAAACCATTAAAATCATCTAAATTTAAAGGAAACGGCTGTTAAATGAATAGGGAAATTTGTTGATTATTTGAAGCTCTTAATTTTGAACTTTATACCAAACAACCTTGATAAGAACTTACATGAGACTGAAAATTAGATGGAGTTGACGTGATTAGGTAGTGGACAACTTACGCTGAAATGCCTATATTCTTGCTAGAAGCTGAAGATGAATACACCACTCTCATGTTTGGGTGATTTCTATGCAGTCCGGCCTCGACGCCAGATTGTGTACCCTTCGGGGTTAGTGAGGGGAGAGAAGGGTCCACAGAATCACACTCTCAGCTGTCCACTCGACGATCCACCGCCAGCCGTCTATCACATCTCCCGCAACTTAATCATGGAGCCCAAGATTGTGCTTAACGCGCGCATTATCGTTGTCGGCGCCTCGTCGACTAGTCTAGCCTTTCTAGAGCGCTTGGTCTTTGCGTAAGTCATTGTTTCATTGGAATACCGATTTTGCCTGCAAATGAATGCTGATGAGCACGAGTATATTTAGTAGGAACGGAATAGGGCGATACTTTTTAAGCTTTAGCTCATTGAGTGAAATAACACTGAAGCGCAGAGGGATTGTATAAGTCTATTCTCTTATAATTAAGGAAAGGCTGAAATCATAGCGATACTGGCCAACACGGTGACAACTGTAGACTTGAATCAAGTTCTATTTCTTGGTTTTCTAAATGATAAACAAGTAGACTTACCCATCGACTCTTCCAACACACTGGTGCGTTAGTAAGCTCATTCCGTCTTTTTTTAGATCACACATCCGTTTCAATAATCTTGTTTTGTTATCTCCTCATGGAATTCTCGGAGACACTGAAGCTTCAGAGAACCATCGTGTCCCTCTCTTCTATCCATCACGGTACGATAGTTGGTGCACAAATTACCTAAGTAAAGCTCGTATAATATCGCACTGCTGCCATCCTTATAAGTAAAGTCAAAGCGGCCGCCTTGGTTCCCATCATTTTATCATCTTTGACTTAAGCTTATTTAACTCAGCATTATCCCTATTTATTTAAGATATCCGAAATACTCTAAGCTATTTTAAAAATTGGCTAGCTAAATATTTTCCGCTGTGACGACTTTCTAAGGGTAAAGCGCATAATTTAAACATCCTTTTCAGTTACGCGCAAGGCCGGTGGCGTCTGGGTCAGATTTCGCTGCATACGTTGGTAAACGTTATTTTGGGTACACTCACGGCAATCGACAGGTGAGGTCGTTCCCTCCGATGCCTAATCCATCGCTAAAGCTTGGACACCAACTCTTCCCTCTTTCATAGAAATCGAAAATTAATTACAATTGATGGGGTCCATGAGATATCATACGACTTTCTCATTTTGTCGCCCGGAATGCAGTACCACCCGCCAACGCCAATCGGGATCGATCCCAAATTCATCGGCGAGAGGAGTCGCAAGAATCCGTGTGAACCCAGTAGGTTGCCTGTTGCGACCACTACCAGTAAATAGCACACGTTTTCCATCCCTCTGGTTTTTGCTCTTTTTAAAGAAAATAACACTGTTATTTGATAAAACAGTACCTGCTGCCTTTTACAACACTCAGCGCAATTAGCTAGCAAAACATTTATCATTCTGGATTATGGAAATGGTGTCAACAGTAAAAAGAAAGTGTTTAAATTCCATATTAGACTGCTTTATTCATCACCTTAAAACCTTATAATGTTTGCGATATATTAAAATGCGAACTTGTAAGGGAAATACCAATAAGTAGGAATGTGAAGGGTTGACAGAAAGTTATCTACATTATTGCTAGGCTTTTGAAGTTTGTTCATCTCGGTTAGATTTTAAATGCAGATGAATTTGTGGATTGATGCCCAGACGGTTCCAATGCTGTTATAACAATTAATGCATAGAGGAATATCCGAGATTATGCAACATCCCATCAACTCTTTATGAGGAATTCAACTCAGTCTTCTGCAGTTAAAGCTTTAGCAGGTTTCATCGCAATGGTTATTTGAATGCGAACCCAGTTCTGTGTGCGGATTTACCTATTGTGCCTTATTTTGTTCACTAGTTGTAATTTCTACCAAGCACAAGGCCTCAAACCTCTTCCTCTTGAACGACGAGAACAGCACCATTGAAGCCATTGAGTATGTAGAGAGGAACCTCATGCCGGATACGTCCAACGAGAGGCAGCTGTCTCGGAAACAAAGTCTTCAGACAGACATGCTTTTGGAGGACCCAAATTCAGAGAAGAAACCCAAACACCGTCCCGAAGAGGGTCCCATAATCATTTTTGGCGATTGTTTGGACGCCTATGCCTGTGTTCATGGACTTCTCCACATGGGAGTCCCTAGTATCCGCATCATTATGATGCACCCTTTCAAGAAAAACGATGTACGTTGAAGATCAAACTAGTGTTTCTCGTAGCTTTTACATTATTGGTATTAGCATAAACAGAGATGTGATTTTGAATTAAAATAAACTTAGCAAAATAAAGAACATGTTAGCTGTCCTCAAAATAAGGTTTGAAAATGTTTCTTAAATGAGCTGACTTAAATGAGTATGGTGCTGGCCTAAGAATGGCACTAGGTGAATTGGATACGAGAAAATACAATAGATATTGGAAGAAAATATATTTGTTCTCTGGTAATGCTTCATTGTCATCCATCTTGAAGACCAACAGCATTGATGAGCTGTCGAAAACCAAGACGAAACCCCAATGCCATTCATTAACGTCTGCATTTGACGATTACGCAGTAGAGACAGTTATCCATGAAGAAATGGAAAACGCTGGGGTCCGCATATTCAAACATTGTACTCTTTTACGCTGGAATGACGACCCAACTTCCGTTTTCGTGGAAGAAATTGAAAATGCCACTTTCATCATTCAGGGAATAGAAAAACGTATTCGATGTGTCGTAAGATAATTTGCTAATTGGTTCCATGTCCTAGAGAATTGTGAAATTGGGTACTTTGTTTTGTAGCATAATGTCTAGCTTTCAATTGCTTGAATCTATTTGAAATTGAAACCTTGTTGATACCTTATGATGGAGTTAAAACCGACTTTACCACTTCACTCTTGTAAGGCAGTAACTTGTTTCTTCATACTTAAGCTTCATTTTGCCTCTTGAGAAGATGGCTGTGATTGGAATTCATTGAATTTCTTAAATACATGCCAATGCACAATGTAATCATGCACACCACGGTTCTCATCCCCATCATTTATTTGATAACGTTAGGAAGTTGCAACTGTAATGTGCTCATTATCATCTCTGTTTTAGGCGTTCTTTTCATTCGTCAACAAGAAAATCGACTACACGTTTTTCAAAGGTAAAACGACATTAACTGTTGTTACGTTGAAACACTGGCAAGGTCATGTCAAAAAAAATGAGTAGTGAGGAATATAGTTAAAGATAGGACTGGTTTTCTCGAAGTGAATTGATGCTATAAACACATGTTCTCCTTAAATAAAATCACCAACGCGCTGCGTAGGTATAATGCCTGAGTTTTGGTGATTCATACAAAACTGTGATCTTTTGTCACGGATAAAGTACCAGTCGGATGAATGTGACGCATTTCCAGTCTCATCTCGCCAGCTCGGGGTGACACCAATAAAATAAAAAAACATTTCATTTCAGAGTTTTTAGTAAATAATCACTGTGATGATGCAATGCACCCACCTTATCATGCTGCTGGAGCGCTTTCATCAGCAATGGAGGCATATGTACATGTGCAACTTTTATTTGCGAATCATTGCAAGGTGCCACCGAGGTCGATAAACGTATTTCACCGTTCAACATGTATCTAGAAAGTGGGATCACTGCGAGTGTTTCATAGCATTAGGAGTTAAAATAAACTCAGTTTGGTTTTTAATGTCACCGAGGCCTTCGAGTGCTGTGGGTTTCTCAGCTGTACCTCGTGTATTTCAGCCGTGAATGACGCCTGTCTGGTTTTTGACAAACAATTGGTGATCGATGCCAACTTCCACACTAGTGACCCTTGCATCCGAGCTGCGGGACCAGCGACGAAATTCCGTCGTATTTACTACAATGACAAATACACTCATGCTCTCTTCAACAGTCTGGAAGTTGGAGAAAAGGTGAACGGATGCTTTCATTTTCTTTATCAGCAAAAAAAAACAAACTTATTTGACCTATTTAAAATAAAAAGGGGACTGGATCGTCTGGTATATACAATGCATGACTCAATTCAGTGTTTATCGAATTTGAGTATTGGCATATGATATTCAGGAGCATTGTAATTAGGCAAAGCATTTATAGCGTATCACTTCTAACAGATTTCGACGTTCTAACACTTCGATTTAAGTACATAACTATCGTTCTACCTCAATGATTGCCTTGAATTTATACCTAAAGTTCCGACGTAATATGGGATGTTTTTTGGTTGTTTTATCGATAAAAATTTCTCGTATTATCGATATCCAACTTAGTTTTATGTTTTGAGAGCAGCCTTTTACACGTTATTAGACTGTGTAATAATCGAACCCAAACCAGAACCATGCTTTGTATCAACACAGTTAGGAGACGCCTTCCTGAAAGAGTTCGATCCGAGCATTGAGATGCCCAAAACTCCGGACAGAGACGAGCGACACTTACTGCCTACGTTCAAGATGCCCCGAGTAGCATACGCCATGCTCCCCGGAGGCTACACTTTCCTCAAGATCTGGGAACCTGGCCACAAAAAGAACCCCCTTCTCAGATTACAAGAACCGGAATTTGTGCGTTTACACCTTGATTGTTCATGAAAGCAGTGAAAGCAGTATCGCCATTCAGTTCAATCAGTGGCATATCTAGATTCCAGTTATTAATGCACATGAATCATTGAAAGTGAGCAGAAGCAAACCAATACTTTAAAAATTGAGTGGGATGCAACTTTATTCGGCCAATTGTAGCACACGATACAATGCATACTGGAATCTCGAAAATCCACTACTGATGTGGACTCTTCTGGAGAGTGACTTTTACCTGAGAGATTGTACTGCTTTTAGGGTAGATCACTGGTTACCGGGGCGGCGGAAAAAGGGACCGGTTACTTCCGCATACAAATAAATGAGATCAACCGAATCTCTCACATAATTTGTCTATCAAGACGGGCAAGATTTCTCCCTTGTTGCCATTTCGAATGCCTAATTTTCAATACTATTGAAGCAATTTTCTCTGCAAAATAGGCCCTTCCAATATCAAATTATGTGAGCCTTTATTCAACGCACGAGCGAGCAGTAAACAACCTGGTAGCGCGATATGATGAGGGATTAATCTCCGATTTCTATTCGTGAGTGATCATCCGAATTCTCTCAGCTTCCAGCACGAATGGGCAAATTATTCGGCATCTAAAAAATCTGGCTGTGTTCAACCCTTCCAAAACACAAAAATTCCCTTTTATTGTAGGTTCTTTGATGAGCCATGGGCAATGGCCCTCTTTCACGACCGTTTCGAAGAACTTAAAGAGGAAATCCATGAACTCGGCTGCAACGCTAGGGTACGAAAATTACATGGCGTTCGGGTTAAACATCGTACGTGTGATTTAAATAACCTCTTTTCTTCAGGAAAAGGGAGCAGTGCCGCTTGTTGACTTTATTCGGGCATTCCAAGAGCCCTGTGAGAAGGTGAGTTCATGCACCAAACTTCAAAATACGCCTCTTCCCAAACAACTCAACTAAGAATCAGAATCTTCATAACTCAAATAGTCAATTTAATGTGTTTTGCCATCATAGACTGGTTGTGAAAGCCAATTCTGTACTCTAACATAGTAACCTCAAAAACCATTAAAACTCTTGGGTAATGATCCTATAATATTCCAACTAAACTTGTTTCAACTTCTAACAATTGAAGCTTTACGTAAAATACAATAATTTTTCTTGGATTTATAACAGATGTCAAAGGAAACATTTGAGAGAATCCACTACGAGCATCTTTCAAAAGGTCATAAATACGAAGTGGAGAAGAAAACCATCAGCTTCGTTGCTAACAATTACGACCTCCTGCCTATGTACGCGAAACCAGATATGGTTAAGCAGGTCCGTTAGAAGATTCTCCATTTCAGCGAGGTGCAAAATGCCATTGAACATAATGAAAAAACTGAACACCTTTAGCAGTATAGCAGGGATATGCTAGTACAGATGTATGCAAGATAATCACATCACACGGCCTTAAAAATACGGTTGTACTAATAGTGGTCCATTTCCACAATAAGAGGAACTGCGATATTCCAAACATTTTTTTATAAAAAAACGTGTTTAAGAAGTCAGAGAGAAACTCACTAAACAGCGTTTTGAAATACAAAGTTTCTGCGCTCAAAAACGAGTAAGTAAACGCTGTATAACGAAAGCTTTAACTCATCTTGAGGTACTTGTCTAAGGGACCAGTACTTGAGGTAGAACGAGTTGGGTGTGCAACTCTTTTTGTTCTGGTACTGGGTGATTTTGAGGAGCTTGGGTTTGGTGAAGAAAATGTTTCTTTGACAGCATCCCATACCGTCTGCCGACTCAAGCAAGTATCCAAGTGTTCATTCATCTAAACAAATGATAGAACGTTAGGCCGTCGTGTGTCATCCTTTAAATTGTCTTGAAAACGTGAATTATTCAGAGTAGTAATACTTTGAGCAACAAAATGTTCAAATAATTTGTTATAGGAAAACGAATCAATTCCACGGTTGCCGAATGAAAAAATACACCATATGGCATACTTGGCGCACGAAAATGGATTTTTGATATAGAGATGGTTGTTCCTCGTTAATATAGACATAATTGAGTAGGAGCTCCGCAAAAACGCACCTCTTCAAGATCTTTGAGCCGTATTTGTTTAGAGCAAACAGGGCAGGTTGCGGAGGTGAACCCTTGGGCTTGTGTAGCAAATGATTCCTTCCCGCTAACAAGTGGCAGAGACCGTTGTACAAAACAATCCTCGGGAACTTCCTGTAAACATTCCAAGTAGCACAGAGTAAAGTGTTTAGCCACTCACTACTTATTTGACGGTTAAAAGTTTTCCATGATCACTAAAAGACCAATGATGATATCATGTTCAAGTGGTTTAATCAATTTCATTTAAAAGAAAGCACACCTACACAATCGGGTACGAAGTAGATGTGCGTATGGTCTACACATTTCAGTAGTCCATTAAAAGCTGATCGCTTCATCTCCTGCTTAGGGTACTCGTGACTACTTGATTGATAAGCGCACACTAAAAGCGCGCCCATGCTACTGCATGCCTCTTCAAGAAGAGCAAGCGGACAGATTTGAAATAAGCCCAGCGCAAACTGTTAGGCTCATGAACGAAAAGTGCCTTGGACTAGGAGCATTTATAGTCATTTAAAATGTTCAGTTAATTTACTTGGCAGGAAACATCTTCAGGTTCCGCAAAAAGCTGAAAAGGTATACCATTTTACTCCAAAATCTATAATATTGCTCACAGGTGCCAAAAATGACTGAGGCTCTCCACTCAGTACTTCGCATTATCTGTGCACTGAATAATCATAGTATCCTTAAAAAATTGAAGATTTCACGCAAATCACTGACTAAGTAGTAAGTAAAAAAGACAACGGATGCTAGTGAAACGCAACTGCTACTCATATCTGCAACTCACAGCTCAGTGTTCGTCATCTACCCACATACAAATTGGTACCCGAAGGGCGATCAACGAGAGCAGCTCCAATAGAAGGTCGCATAATGCATCACAACACCTCTACCTTCGAATGGGGGCGTTGCTCGACATTGCGTAAGCTATCAACCCCCGAACCCTCGACTAGACCCAAAATCTTTGCCCTTCCATCATTCGAAGGAATGGTATGCATAAAAGTTTATCGATAAACCCTGAAACAGGCCCTACCTCGACCACCCACCTTAGTAGGATGCCTCGAAAACCCCCTTATGGAAGATAGTACCGTTCCTCTTTTGTACAATGAGACACCGCATTTAAACACAGTTGTGTAATATGTAAATAAATCCAAAAGATAGAGCTATGTAGCTACAGCAAAGGCTCGACTTAATGCGGTGTCAGAAACATAGGAGAAAAAAACAGGTATAGCTCGATTGCATAAGGCCCATACTTCAAGTAATCGACTACTCGAACCTTCACTAATCCGCAGTCCAAAAGGTGCGGGTCTTAGAGTAAAAATAATGACAGATCAAAAGTACACGGGGGCACCACATATCAACGTCAGACAGAATTAGAAGCAAGTCGTTTTAGGCCAGGTGCTCTGTACTCTGATCCATCAAGTCACCCGATCGAAGAATACCGAATGAATTCACCTCAAGGACAATGGTAATTTCAGAAATCGTGTTGGGAAATCCCATTAAGCACATAATTTAGATGAGAGAAAACTCAAATACATCATCTATTGCGGCGAAATTGCAAATTTATTAAATAAGTAGTCAAAGTGCCAAGAAAGAGGAGATCAAAAGGTGTGGCGTACGCAAATAAGGCATGGATTTGACAAATGCGCAATTCGAGAAGCACGTCAACACGAAGTTATCTATTGATGTAACCATCTATGTACATTTTTGGCTGGGTGGTAAGATAAACCTACCATTTTTCAAGTGGTGTCAGGGTCAACAATACCCAACTTCAATCCTTTTATAACGAACATGACTGCAACTATTTCAGACTTTCCGTTTTTATAAATACAATAATTAGAAGGAATCTACTTCGAAGTAATTTTGTTGCCACTCGCATTGATGCCTACCATGATGAGCAGTGCCCTAATTAATTCCATGAGCTATAAGAGAAAGCAATTAAAGGCGGACAAGAGTGGGAATTTGGTTGATATTTCCATGGGCTACAATTGGCGTGTCGATTGGTACTACAGTCTTAGACGCACTAACAAACCCTAAACAATTCCCACAAAATCGTTAAATGTTATCAATTGAGTCTTATCAAAGTACTTCAACTTAAGTAATACGACTTACAATTTCAAATACAATATTATTGAACGGATCAGATGTTCAATTGGATAAGCCTATTTGTGTATCAATTAATGTTCATCTACCGCATGGATTTTAGACACAAACAAGTAAAACATCTCTTAACCATAAAGTCAAAAGATATTGTTTAGGTGCTCCATTTCGTACACGAGATCCTACGTAAGAAGCTTTGAAAACTCATATAACGGATTTAATTAAAAGTATTTTTAGTCGTAACAGATGCTGAAGTGGTTCTGATAAGATACGCTACATTACACTGATGACTATGCTTCCATCGCAAACTCACGGCTGAAGTCACCAAAGGATCATCATCATCAGGCTCCATGGTTTCATCGCCTTGAAATCCTCTGTTAAAAGCGGCCTCAAGCGTTTCTTGTCGAAACTGCTGACACATTGCAGAGGGAACCAGATTTGAAACTCGAACGCCTAAAGTGTAGAGAATTAATGCAACTAGGCATTGGTAATACTTTTCAAATCTTGTAATAAGTATATTCTGCCGAAAATTGTGGAGGTGTAAATGAACACTTCTTCTGCCTCTTAAAAACAAAGGAGGTAATGCAATCGACAGCATGTACGAAAACCTGCATCGACCATAATCCAACGTGTATGCAAATCGAATTCATACAAAAAATAGGGTGGAAAATTTACTTTGCTCTAGGAAGACATCTACAATGGGGGTATGAAAAGGGCTGGAGGAGAAACTAGGCTGCACTAGTTGGTGACTGAAGTGCTCTGGGAAGTCAAAGGCTATGCTATTTATCAAATTACGTCAAAAATGTAGCAGGTAGGTGGGTATAAGCAAAATTACCCATCAGTCTAAGAGTGAGGACCTTCGAATTTTCTGCCAACTCCGCCTTCATCTCGTCCCTGAGGATCTCCGAAGCGCACTGAGAGATGATTGCAGTGGTGCAGGTGTAGTCGGGCAACGTTTGCGATCTCGACCGAACTTCAAAGGTACTCAATTTAAACTTCATGGTCACCGTTTTACCCTTTGGGTGAAAATGGCATAAGAAGAGAGTTTAGCAAAAAAGCCCCTCAGAGTGAAATTAAAACGTATGTGAAGTTGCAAAGGCTAAAGTTATACCAAACCAATGTTTACAATGTTGTGGCCAACGGCAACTACTAAGAAAGTCCTAAAGACTTCCTACTGTACCAACAGCAAAAGTCTTTTGAGAAGGGGATTTCAATTATTATGCACAAATGTAAACAGTGAGCATAATGAAGAAAAGGTAAGAGTTAGTTGCTATTTGAGTAATGTTTGTAACCTATCCACGTGAACAAATCATCACACTTAACTGGAACCAGTTATTTGCACATATTCCACTAGCATTACGCAAAATACTTCAAAATGCCAAATTAATTAGTAGGAAGGGATATTTGTTAATGAAAATATTGACTAACTGACTGATCAAGGTTATAACCATCGTTTAATTATGAAAATGATTTAAGACTAAATTGAAAAATTAATCATTCGTTGAAATAAACAACCCAGAACTTTTAGGATGCTCCTGAACTGTTTGTGCCCAATGATCACATATGAGCGCTTAAAGGTTTCTACCCGATGCTGCAATAAATTATCCTTGAGTCTCGGTATCAGAGCACACTTTGGCGATCAAACAAACACGTGACAATACATGAGATGCGCGGAAGACTTGCCCAATTCATTTGCCTATTCCGATGCGTTTATCCTAAAAGATACTCGTTAGCTCCCAAGAATGAGCGTGATTTGAGGTGAGTACAGTTTAGGCAAGCATCGCAAACCCTATAAGCCAATAGGGTCGAAAATTGATGTTGCGTTTCTGAAGACTGAAATGCCTGGATTCCGCAAAAATGACGATGAGATTGCAATGCTACATCTAGTGCTTGTAGGTAGCTTTGGTGGGTTGCCATCAAAAATCTAACGGATGAGAAGAAATTTTGTTATTTAGTAAGTTACCTCTAGTTAGCAATGCATCCACATGACTTAACGTCCACACATTAGACAAACCATGATGGCAGACTGACAACAAACCGACCGCACTTTTAACATTAGCTTCCACAAGGTAGCTCAAGTCGATGGATACTTGCTAAGGTTTATACATATGATTCTAGAATTGCATGCAAGGGTCAAATGGCCCTTGGGAGGTAGTCACGCCAAAGAACCCAAACTTAAGCGCACGGCAACTTAACACCTACGACATTGCATTTCACATTACCATCTCATTCCAAATAAGATTAATTCCGCTACAGTAAAGCGTGTGGTATCCTCTCATTGTGAAAAAATTTCTTGTTTTTATTGGAAAAGTGGCCGCAGAGAACCTTTTGAGCAATTATTGTTTGCTACAAAACTGGGCATATAATTAAGTCGATGATAACTTGTCTCCAACTGAAATGGCATAACGCCTAGAAAATGCCGATGCGATTACAAGACGAAAGCAATTTAACGGGGAACTAGACAAGGTGCTCGAAGCTAAAAACTGTGATTTTTGAGCGTTTAAATATCAGTGTTCCTACTAACAGGACCATCCGAGGTAATAAATCTCCGACTTTTCATTTTTATCTGTCAGGGAATTCGCTCACATTACACTAGATCAAGGAGAACTGGTATTCACGATTACTTTCTGAGCGCAGTAAAGTTACCTACCTGAACGTGCGCCTCCTTCATGTCGTTAACAAGAGATAAGCACAATTGCCTGCATTTAACATGAAGGATTCCCGGATCAGCGCAATCGTGGAAAGTTCTAAAACCATTTAATAGGTTACATCACCGAAAAGTCATAAATATTAATCCCAGTGACGGTGTGCAGCACTTCGAATTTGTCTCGGAGGGTTACGCTTTACTGCTAAAGTATACTAACAATAAAACTGAGGGTTGAAGATGCGTACAGTTTAAAAGTACGATCACTAAAAGGGTAATGCATTATCGGTGTGAAAGTAATGTCAAAATGTAAACAGACCCGAGAACAGTAATATAACAGTTTGAAGTGCAAAGTACATCATTTTCCAGTATTTCACGGTCCAACGCTATGAGCACACAATAAAATAAACATCACTTCAAAATTATAAAGCATATCAAGCTCACAGACTTAAAATGCTAATTTGAGGACAAAGTTATTACCAGACTGTCTAGATTATGCGAATGTGAAAGGGCGAAATGCAAAGTTTGATACCACTTGGGGAATAAAAAAGACAAGTAAGTGTAAGTTGTATGAGCTAACGAACTTCGACTTTAGTACGAAACTGACAAACGATTTTGGAAATAATTTAAGTATGACATGTTGTGAGAGTAGCGGAATACGAGCGGAAGTACGTACGATGGAAAACTGAAAAACCTATTTTCAAAAAGAAAGGAACAAAATGCACTACATATGATCATAGAAGTTGGTAGTAGGATGATAACGAACACCCCAATTAATGAGTATGAAAGAGACATTTGTGTGGCACGAAAATTTTTTGGATGTTTCGACTCAGTTAGGTTTGATTTTACAGCCAAAGCAGACTGAAAACACTGTATTTTGTTTCATCGAGAAGGTTTGCACTTAGCCTTAGACACAAAGGACAAAAGACAGAGGTGGAGCTAGTGAAAGCCATTAGCAAAAGATCCAAGCTACTATTGGGGATGAGGTGGAAAGATGAAAGATAGAAGGCCCCAGAAAAACCACAACCCACGAGCGAAGTAAAGCACGAAGAAGATACCAATGGTAGGTGAATCGACACACCTTTCGATGCCCATGCTCTTCTGACAGGCGCCTCGCAAGTAGGTGCCCCCCATTGTCGCTGTCGCTGAGGCCGCGGGACCGACCCAGTCGTCCTCGCTATGGCCCAGCGAGATGCGCATATAGTAGGCTAGGCCGATGTGCGAGACGAGATGGAAGAGGGCACCGCGCCGTTTACGTAGGTCTTCGATGCGCTCCACACCAAAGGCCCTCAGACGACACTCCGTAACGTGGCCTATGCCGGGCACCTGTGCGGAATTAGCAATCACCCAGGAACGTCTAATGTCGGAAAAGTCACAAAGCGTGCAGTTCAGCGCGTCTTTTTATTCCATCCCCTTGGGGTTATGAAGTGAACGCGCACAAAATTAGTAACTACCGATTTGGGTTTAAAAGAGTATGGAATCGAAAGGTCTTAACAGTAAAGTGGTTCTGCAGGTAAATGCACTCTTAAGTGAAGAATCTCAGTCCACTTGACTGTCTAAATGCGCTTGAAATCTTATGAAACATTAATAAGCCAGCCACGATCACACAGACCTTGAGACACAATATCTAGGAATTATAAATTATTTATTACAAATACTAATATGATTGATTTATTACTGTTGATTTATCGATATGGGGCAACGTGTTTTATCTATGGAGTCCGCTACTCGGACTCAGACAGCACATAAACCACACGCAAATTACATATTGAACAGCTGGTTAACAATTCCCACTACCACCTAAAAAGATTGACTAGCCACAAGCCAAGATTGAATTTCGAAGACCTCCACGACAGAAGTTACGTGAAGCTAAGCCCGGGTGCATTATGCACAACTGAGGCGATGAGGACAAAAATACAAAATATGAACGTCATCAGCAGTGCACACGTAAACTATAGGTCGTATTCCTCAAAATCAGGCGAGTCGCACACCCTAGAAACTGTCCATAGGGCCATTAACCTAAGCATCGCTCGACGGTAGGTGGGTATCCGCGCCCGGTGTGCTACCTTACTGAAGTTGTTACCGGCCTGCCATGAAGAACAGTTCCATTAAAAAATTAATCGTTTCGAAAATATCGGACTGAACGAGTAGGAAATCTACCGGTTATGCTTATTGTGAGCATTATTTTTATTAACAATTCACTATCGAGAAGAAGTGTTGATTTCATTAATGATCCTTTTTTACCTATTACACCAAATTCAGTTAAAGAAGCACTTCTTAACGCAAAATCTATTAAAAATGAAAATAGGCTCTTCGAGATCAATCGTTAACAAAGTTCAACTGATAATTTCTAATAGAAATAAGACCATTTTTTGAAGCAATTAATACTTGAGAGATATCAAACTTTGCACCTCAAGTAAAATCTCAGTTTAGCTCGTTACGAAGTTTGACCGTCCCTCCACTGAAATAAGGGTTCCCATGTAAATAGACATGACTTGGGAGCTATAATTTAAAAATAACGGACTATTCTTATATGGTTGTTAAATAACAAAACTGCATCTGCGGCTAACGCACTAACGCTAACCCAAAAAACCCCAAATGCTCTCTTCTTTTACGGTTAATGAATATGTGCTCTGCATAAGTCATTCAAGCGTAGTTTTAACTTACTTATTGCGCTAAGCAAAGCAAGAATACGTGGATTTAACCTGAAATCAAGGCGATGTTGCACTACACCAAAACTATACATTTGTTTTCAGCTATTTTAGTGCCAATATCTTGCTGTAAGTTATGCAGGCATTTGGTCCTCAAACTACACTTTTAAGCAGCGTCTGAGGTCGACAAAGATGTTGAAGAGGAAAACGACTTTGAAAGGATTAAGCAGATCTAAGTAGTGTGACTTTCAAGGTGTAATTTGTAGGTTAAAAAGGCAAACAATTACTTATGTGCAAAGTTTAAGCATGAAAATAAGCCTGTTTACGGTATGAGCAATTTTTAAGCTTTGAAGCCACAGCAATTCGGGTTTTCTGGCTCCAAGTTCAAATCATAGATGAATGAACTTACCTTTCTTATGGGAAGAGGGGATATAAATGTTTCAACAGCTTCAGCTGTGGGCTCAACGAAAAACTGTCCATTTGGTTTGTTCCAATCGGAGGCGATTTTAGCAATGAGGGAATTGGGCGCGATTCCTTCAAAAAAGGCATAAAAGAAAGAAAGAGAAAATAAGTGCAATAATACGCAAATCTAATAGGCTGCTGCACTTTTGTTATCATACAGTAATGGTCGTCAAAATTGCAACACACAACCACTTACCAAGGATTGGTGACAGTCGCGGTTGAGCCAAAGCAATGTGTTCCGGAAATTTTGCAAAACAACTATTAATAGTATTCATTTCTGTCATGAGAAAATTGGAAATGCAACCATTGTAATATTATTTGATGGTCGAAATATGTGGTCGTGAAAAATTACAGGCCAGAAAAAGGCAAGATCATGCAGGATATAATGGCATTCACTGAAAATTGATGTCAGTTATCAAAATATTCAAAGTGAACATTACTCCGAAAAGACGGGATTGTGAACTTTATGAATTCGACCATTAGAGTACTACGAATCTTGAGAGGGTATTTTAAGCAACGCTCTAAAAACATTCAGAAAGTTGAGAAAGGGAACAAGTAATTGGGATCCATTTTTTTCCGAGGCACCATGGAACTGACCGGCGCTACAGGTGAGACGGGTCGCACAGAACACTCGGAATCTCATTTCACGAACAGCCTCTTCTGCACTCGTCCCAAACACACGCGGGCCAGATCTGATCAGCATTCCACATAGCAGACACGTTGCGAGCTCTTCATCTTTGCCGACTACGAGGGAGACGATGTTGGAGGGGGCGTCACGATTGCTGTTGCCTTCCTCCGCAGCGGAGAGCTTAGTGGGGGAATTCGAAGCTGATGAGGTAGTTAACAGATCAGCGACGCCAGAGTCTTTGGTAGCCTTAGCACATCTAAATAAAGGTGATATAAGGGCCTGAACAGTATCAGCTAATTAGGACGTTTTAAAACAGCAAGGAAAATAAAGGTCCACCAAACCTAAGACAGAATTAAAAAAATAAGCATCATAAGATGTCACAGCAACGTTTGGTGCCACACTGCGTACGAAATGAAAAAAAGCCATTATTCTAAGAATACTTTGAGTCTACATGAACATAACATATCAACGAGCAAGTGAAATAAAAGTGAAATACACTCATGGAAATTGCTAGTAATTTGAGTGGCAATCTTAAAAAAAATGAGCTACCGTAAAAAGATGATCCGTTTCACAATAATAAGCTTAAAAACAAATAATGAATTGTATGAGCTGAGTAAGGACATTGGAAGATGAATTGAATTCGAAAAAAACCTTGACATTTGTGAAAAAAACGATAATTTAGGCTGATACAGAACGAGATGATAGTTTTGAAGTGCGAGTATCGTACCGACAGACAAGCATGGGTGTCTTGGGTGCCGCCCGCGGCCAATAAGTGCGTTTTGCGGGTGGCCAATCAGCGCGCTCCTTTAGGTGCTGGGTGATGTTCAAATAAACCTCATCTAGACTCATCACGACGAGTCCAGGGGGTCCGCTCTCACAGTACTCCACGAGGACAGCACGCACCGCCCGACTGACTTCGGTGTACTTGACAAAGTCTGGCGGTACGATGGTCAGTTGAGGACACAGTTTTTTGCCTAGGAAGCCCGGCATTGCAGCTCGCACACCAAACCGACGCGCCAAGTAGTTGCTTGTCGACTGCAAAAAATTCAAAACTGCGGTTTTGACGTCGCAGATATACACTATTCCATGCATCAGTGACGAGTGTGAGTGGAAGGCCTACCCTTCTTAATCGGTCCATAGCTGAAAAGCCAATAGTCTTTGTCTCAGAAACAAAAATAATGTTGAATATCACGAAAAACCAAGATGAATATAAATGCGAAGTGCAGCTGTCCAAACCACACCCGTGAAAGCGCTGTGATAACTCTCGGAAAACATGATACGCAAATGGCTTCATGCAATTTCCAGTGTTTTAAGTCGAAATCGTTATGCATCCTAATTGAGTGCCACGCAACATAAGAAAATTTTGGAATCACTAGTTCCCAAAAACCGGCTTAATTTAGCACAGGTGCTTCGACTGGAAAGATACTATTGACAGTCGCCAGAATGAAGGATATTTTGAGCATGAAATGTGACTAGCATTAGATATTATTACCAAGACAGATTTCACATGGCCGATTGTTAGATCAAACACATGATCTTTTGCTGAAAACGAGTTGATTCTAGTAGTTACTCAAAGATGATATCAGCCCATCAGACACGGAACACTCAAAACTAGGAATACGACTGTGATCAGGATGAAAAAACCCTAATAGAAGATTGACAAGATCCTTTTAATGTAAAAATGAATACACTTGAATATGATTAGATAAATAACGTTAGGTCACATATAGGTCCGTGACCTGTGAGGAAACATGATGCGACTGCTAATCTAACCTAAGCTATTGGCAGCCGGAGCTGACTATTTTTGAATAAAATTTGGCAAATGTGCCAGCTATGAAAACTGATTTTGCCGTTCAGGTATGACCGAAGTTGGTAACAGCATATGAGGATATATGCACAATTTAAAATAATTCTGTGGGCTTGAAAGCTTTAACCAAAATTGGGTACGTTTTCTGAAGGCGCAGCATTGGTGCAGTTGAGCATATACTTCCTTCTACTAAATCCCAATTTGCATCACACCTTTGCTGCTATTAACGCTTTCTTTGGCCAGTAAACTAGAACAGCCCTTTCGTGCCCAAACAGTAACGGATGTTTCGTGGCTGTAGTAAATGCTACACAGTAACCACAATCCTAATGAGAAGAAACTGATGACCAACGAAAGAGATTTTGATTTCCACACATTTGAATCTCTGCTGTAAATACATGAAAGATGTAAAGTAAGCGCATTTGAATCTGAACCGCTTTCGACCGCATCACTTCGATAAACGTATTTATTCGTAAATTAATAAATACACGCACTTATGGAGATGATTATTAAACGTATTTCGCCAACAAAACACGACCTCAGCTGACAAGACTAGCATGCATTTATCCCACGGTATAAGTAGGACTCTCGAAAAAGGAAACTACCGTATATAAAAATGAGTCGATTCACATACGGTTCCATATTCATATGCTTATCAATCATACTTTGAAATCACATTCAATTTCAGGATGAAGCTCGCATCGGCTCAGCCACGCAAAAAACAAACTTTTGGCTCCGTTGGGAGAAGCAAAGGATGAAACATGCCTCGACTGTGATATGTTTAGATTAATGGTATTACATACGAGAGCGTGTAAACCGATTCTTCTTGTGGCACAGATATCTACATTACTTTAAAAGAGGAGCCAACAAAAGCTGTAGTGTGTAGATTATTTCCATATACGGTTTAAAACTTAAGCAAGCGTTCAATTGGAAGATGGAAATAGTACAATGTTTTACCAACATGCTCTGGCTACCAACAGCCAGGGGTTTAAGGCGAAGCGACGGATCATCCCGCATTTCCACTGCCGCGTAGAATGCATCCATGTCGATGTGAACAATGCACCTGTCGAACCGCCTTTCAGTGCAGTAACTCCGCAGCAGTTTGTCAGCCTACAATGAGGAAGTGGAAGTGACCAGATTTGATGTTTTGCGGTTCCTAGTACAAATAAAGAGGAAGAGTAAAGGCAAGTGCTTGTCTACCCAATCGAATGGTCCAATAACTCACTGAATCGAAACAGGAGCGAAATGAAAAACGTTTCTTTCATGTGTCAAATAATCAACAGTTAGGAAAGATTGGCAACCAATTAAGGGAAATTTGCGCATATGACGACAATTAGATAAGTTTTTTATAACTGGACCCACTTGCAAGCGTTTACAAAAGGTGAAGGATTGGTCTAAAACTACCAGTACATTCTTTTAGATTATTTGGTCGCAGCTTATATAGAGACAGTACATATATATATATATATATATATAAGGGAGCTATACTCAGATGTAATAAGACTAAATCCATGAAGTAAATGGAAAAAACACTCCATCTATAGCGGTTTTCTGCTCAAAAATAAGCATTAATTGGAAAATCTATGAAGGTGGGTACTTTTATGACGATTTGCCCCAAATTTCGGCACTTTCTGCGCACATGACCGAGGAATTTAACAACGAAAATAATCGAACCAGCTCTGATCCCATTTTATTAAATTGAGTTTTGTCAGCGTGAGGGGACACAGGCAAATGCTTCTATACGCCCAACACACCAAAGCCATAAAATAGGCTGGATCAAGTACGGCTTTCAAGACGGATTTGGGAATTGAATATCAAAACACCACTAAAAAGTTGTTCGTCTGGTTGCATATGGCATTTGATGTTAATTAAAAGGCAGCGATCTCATCTGCATGCGAGAAGTAATGTGTCACATTCCTTTCAAGTGAAACTCGTACCTGATTGAGGCCAAAATAGCAGTTCAGATAAAAGCTGTTAATTTAAAATTAGCAAATGGTCATAATAGCACTGCAAGTCAAGCAGACTGTCAATCGAATTCGTGGTCCATGATTCAACAAGGATAGGATTTCATATTTATGTACAGCTTCCTAAAAAGGGAGTTATGGGGCCAATGCCTCCACCTGAGAAAAGCTATGGGACGCAAAAACTGAACATAGTTGGTGCAACACCAAACACGAAAAAGCCAAAAAAATGTCAGAGCAACTAATTGCCTGACGTTAAATTATATGTAGAAAATGGCTAATGCGCGCAGCATTCTTATCCGAATGCCGTCTGTTTGATCATGGATGAGACACATATATGTACGCTACGCAGAGCTTACATCCTTCTCACCCGCGTCAATTTCTTCCTTAGTCAGAGACCGAAGTTTTGCTAGCTTCCTTGCAACTTGTTCCTTCAGAATGGCACCACGTCGCACCTCATTTTCATAAAATTTGGACCCTAAGGAAAGGTTTGGTGCATTAGTTTATACTCAACGGTAATCGCTAGCTTACTAACGGCAAAAAATAACAGCTGGTGTTTTTTGGTAGATGACTGCTATTTTCTTATGACCGCAACGTGTTAGGGAATGTTTGCCATGTTAATGATTTATAATGGAAGGTATGGAGACTGGAAACGTGCAGTACTTCGGTACAAATTTCAAAGAACATTACTGTAAGGAAAAGCTCAAAATCTAACTAGAGGGGAGTGAATACAGTCCAGATTCTCAGTTACTGGAGTTCACTACAAAGACGCCAGCATCTTACGTTAACATTGAAATTAAGTGTATCTGTGGCGGATCGACCTCCTGTTCTATCATCCACAGTGCTAAAGGGTGGAAATTCCTTACTGCTCAAACTCAAAGGAGAAAGTTAATAGCTAACAATTACACCGCATTCTTGAGCATCACGCAACGGATCTAACCCCAAAACATAGATTCCACTAGCTGCTGAAGCAAGGGGAAGGATCAGGAATCAATACAAAATAGATCGTTTATAGCTTACCCTTGGAATTATCTTCGATAATTTTGTCAATCGTCTTAGCGTCGAGACCCTCCATGCCGGCTTTGTACAAATTAATTCCTCGCATGCTGTCAAATGTCTAAAAGCACAGATTTGCAGCCTACCAATAACGAAAAGCATAAATTAGGCTATTTGAACCTTATTTTCACTTTTCGAGAAGGGGACGTATCCCATAACAGCCAACCTGTGTACAAAAGACTAAACTACCTTAAGGCCGCATTATGAGAAGGATTGGCCACAGTAAAAAAATCCACAAGCAAACCATGAATATTGATCACTACAGCGCGATCAAGAATACTGAGAGGATCTATCAATAGAAGTCTAACGCTTCGCATCACTAGACCCATGAACATAGCCCATGGAGAGCGTAACCATGAGAACCAAAGCGGGAATATCTACCACCGTCCCTCAAGCACACTTTGATGCGAAAACAAACTCAGAAATTGAAAATATGACAGCATCCAGGTATCGTGCCATAGCATGCGCCCTAATAAGTATAGTATCATGGTAAGAAGAACGTATATTCAGTTCTCACACCCTATCAAAATAATGGCAGTAAATGACCAAGACGAATACGGACATACTTCCTTTCAAAGGCACAAGTGTAAAAAGTTCGGTAGACGAGGATAATTCAGACAATTCGCTAAAAAACATTCATTCTGACGGATCCTTGTCCATTCCAAGACATTTCTAGTTGCATAATCGCAACCGCACAAAAACCAAAGGCGTTTGATAAGACAAAGTAGTCGATGGCAGTACAAACAAACTCAGGCAAAAAAGTAAGGTACTTCATAATCAAGACATTTACTTTTAATTAAATGCCGTTGTGACAAAGTGTAAAGCAACAACAGAGGAATGCTATCACATGATAGAGATATACGGCGCAGAAACAAATAGTCAGGTTGAATTATGGGAATTGCCACAGATATTTTAATATCCATAAACACCTTTAAGGAGCCGCAAATAAGCAGACGTGGAGATGTTGGTAAATATTACAATGTTGATACAAAACGATATGCACAGGCTACCGTCAGCTATGTCCTGACCGGTTTATTGTACACAACGTTAAGAGAATTGTGACTACCCTTTGAGTAGGGGTGTTCGGCCAGGAGGACCGTAAAATTGGACAACTCAGCAACTTCATTCCCAGTAATATCAAGATCACGAAGATTGGGACAAGAAAGAATGGGTTCAAGTCCTTCAAAGTGGGTGATGAGATTGCGGCATACAGACATATGCTTTAGCTGGGGAAGACCAGCAATTGGCCCCAGAGAAGATATGCGGTTGTCATCTAAGTTAAATTCCTTAAGACACACAAGATAAGCGCATGTTCCAGGGAGCATATCCAAGTTGTTGCTCGATAAATTAAGTTCCGTCATAAGACTGCACCAATCAAGGCAGCAAACACGTGTTAACCCAACTCCTGAAAGATTGAGAACACGTGAATTAATAGCAAAGGATGCAACAAGAGCATCTTCGGTGGCATGTGCACTGGCCATATCGGCATAATAACGCTTCCTGTGACCATCGACAGTCTTCAAAGTTTTGACAGCGGTTTCAATTTCGGTAGCACAGTTGGGAGGGCGAATATAACGAAGTAAATTGACAAGGGTAAATAACGCCCACTTATTATTAGGTTCCAATGCAACAAGTTCACGAACAGTATCGAGCTCACCCATCAAGCTGGATGGTTCATGGACAGGAGACACCATAAAATTGAGAAGACGTCGAGGGTCAAGAGCAACCCTAGTCAAAGATTCCTGCTGATCTGCTTCCATCCGACAAAATAGCCACGTTTTAGAACTCTCAACTGTGGAGGAGTAAACAGGGGTCTTACCTCCCCTTTCCTCGGAATGGACAGTCACAGATACCGCACACCCATCAATAATGGTCTTTGGAAGTTCAAACCACCACACAGCAGAAACATTGTCATCCAAAGCGCTTTTCCAGCCGTCAAGATCGTCGGGAGTGTAGGAATTGAGTGTGTTGGTGGATGAGTCGGTTACAGTTATGTCAACAAGCAAGTGACTTATGGCACTCTTGAGTTTTGGGGATGTAAAGACTAGGACGGCACGTTGAAGACTCCTTGAAAGGTAAAGTTCACGGAGGTAACAATCTTTCACACCACGTCCGAGCAACCACGAATAATAAAACCAGGGACCCTGATCCTTAGGATCAGTAAAAATGGCATTGTGGACCAGATCAAATTCATCCCATGGGAACCTAGAATTTTCGTTCTTCCGATCGACTTCAAATTTGGGTGGTGGGCTGACCGGAGTTGCAACCGTGCAGACTTCATCATCTGCGCCAATCAATCCGCTTCTGTAATGCCAAGCAGAATAATTACTGAAGTTTTCCTCCAAGGTCAGGCATGTAAAATGGAGCTCATCGGTATTGGGCGTCCGAGAACTTTCAACGACAAATCTCCGATAGTCCCAACAATGAAAGTTTCGTTCATTCGACTTAAGAGCTTCATTGCAAAGATTTAGCTCATTCTGCCAATCAGGATGTGGATGGTGGGACATCACCCAACTCCGATGATGCCAAGTTGCGTAGGACTTCGAGTTCTTTAAAAAACACTTTGCAGTTAAGGTAAGTTCGTTGTCAAATATTCTAGATCTAGCATCAACTGAAATGTCGAAGTTGGCGGAATTAAGGATTATTTCCCGACGATAATTCCACATTGTAAACATATCCGGCGATTGTTCTAAAAGTTCAGCAAGCTCTTCTAACACTTCAAGATCAAAAATTCCCGATCGACGTTTTGCGAGAACTTCCTTGGCTAGAAAAGAAAAACGTCGTTTTGCTTCACTTTGGATTTCACGGAATTTTGCATCCTGCTCTGGCGATCTTCGTACTTTGACTTGGCCTTGCATACTTCTGGCTGTGGTACTTAAGAAGGTGCCTTGTGTTTTGCAAAATCTAATGCCAAACCACGGCTTTGTTACTGAGGCCCTGACGTGACCACACCTACATAGGTGCGAACACCACTAATGTGCTCTCCGTCCAATAATCAAATAAGTCCCAAGGTTGAGGAAGCCCTGAGAGGAGACATCGGAAAAACGGAAAATTATAAAATGTTTTTAAAGGATTCTTCGTGTACTCAATGATTTAAGTCGAGAGCACCTGATGTAGAAAACTGCCATACTCCAACGCAAGTGAGAAATCAAATTCAAAACATGTTGTTCCGGAGATATTACCAAGGGAATTAAAAGGATGTGTAGTTAAAAATTGGTGTTTTTGAAAAGCATTTTAGGTGGCAGAAAATTTGGTTAAATTATCAGCAGTCAAAGGGGCAATACCAACGTGTGATACTACTGAGGGATATTACTGAATCATGATGTAACCTCGTATTTTCGCCACAAAAAAGGCACAGAACAAGATATAAAAGCCGTTCGCGGCACTGTTAATAACTGGCTGCAGTGGTTATCAGAGTTCTTAAAACAAATGTTTTAAGCCAACCTAAGTTTTGGGCTTAGGGGACCATTCTTGATCTACTATTTGTAAGTGTGCTTGCAGTAAAAGTAAAGTTGCAAGATTGCGCACAATCAAGTTATGGAGTACTGGGTACACATACATCTTACGTTAGAAAATTTTTTAGCTAATTGAATCTTGTTTAAATTTTATCTTTCCCTTAATTTTTGTTTTTATTTCCAGATGATCTGTTTGCGAACTAAATCAACACCTCGTACTGTAATACAAGTGACTAATTTGATGCGGTATCTCGGAGTGAAAATTTGTTTTAATTTTTCCATTGGTTTGCATATCCGAAGAATCTCTACAGTTGTTTACTTCGTACGCCGACGTTCGTGTCACATTGTTGGGAGTGATTAAGGATGTCTAGTGTTAATAAGCGCATTGTTAGACTAACACAGAGGTATCATTTGTATTCTCTAATGTTGCTTAGACCCCGCAAGAAGCCTCCTACGCATCATCCTAAGTTGTCCACGGCTCCGGTAATCTCTAGTTATATCTGAACTTAATTGCATAGGGCTCTTCTTCCAGTGAGATTGGACTATTTTCAAGTCCACATTTGACCTACCAGTTCGCACGTTGTTTCATGGTAGTTGGTTTTCTTTTGTACAAATTGTTTTTCCCAGGGGAATGTCGGTGAGATTTCCACGCCTACTTACGATTACGTTGGAGTTATCAAAGCTGTTGCTCCTAACGTATGTGGGATACTTTATGCTAGCGTTGTAGGGTGGTTTTGGCATGAAGTTTGTCCGTTCCGCTCCTCGAGGATCCAATGATGGTCCTTTTCGTTTGGACGAGGATAAAGTTATACCTTTGTCTGATATTCAGAAAATCATCGTCCGTAACGTTAATTCTGTTGAAGTGCAGAAAGGTACATTGTTTAGTCATTGCATTTTCTAGAGGAACTGGTGGCAGATGAGAGTTCTTTTCAGCTCGACGATCCAGATACTTGCTTACAGCACTTTTTCACATCCAATGAGGACGCGGAAGCATTTTCCTTGACGTCAGATGAACACTTCCCTCCAGATCAAATGTTTGAAGTAAATAAACAGAAATACAATGTCACTTCTTCTTATCGCGAAAATCTTGAAGGGTACACGTAAGCGAATTGATGGTCTTGATTGCTGTAGGGTACCACTGGACAAAACTGATCCAGAGTTCAAGGCAAAGGAGGAATACTATGCAAAAGTTGCAAAGGAGATTGAAGATAATAAATGCCTTGCTTCAGCATGGGAAAGCTTAGCCGATGGTGAAGCTGAAAACGAGGAGCTGAAGTTTAGTGCCGTGTTGCAGGATGGCGTCCAAGGTAGGGAGTTCAAAAATACCTTTGTTCGTACTAATAAAAAGGGGGGACGTGGGAACAACCGTGCCTCTTTACCTCGAGAATATTCTGAAGTACACAAATCTACGGAAACAAAATCACTGAAATCCAATTCTGCCCCACTACGAGATCAGAACAAGTCATGCAGTGATTCGACACCAAGTAAAGCATCATCTGACACCGCCTTGGAGAAAGTTTCTCCAAAACCATCCTCTCATGAGTCTCCAACCATGGATGCCTCTGAAAATGCATCCGCATCGCCGGAGAAGGATTCGTTGAAGCCAGCCGAGAGTGTAGGGAAAAGGGAGGATAAGAAGAAGGGTTTTCTGGATCCGGATGCGCCAGAGTTCAAGCCTGCAGGAATTATTAAACCTCTTGAGTCGGCAGGTCTTGCCGGTGCCACCTTCAATCCTGCTGCGTATTCTCAACCGATGCCTCTATCGGTGTCTGGTTTTGCAGTATCTGGTCAGCACCCTTTACCAAACGGTCCTACTCCCGCTGTTCAGTTTAATTTGCCCTCTTCTGTCCCTTGCGTATTATCATCTGCAATGGCTTCCCAGTTTACGACTTTGCGTCACCCCCAAATCAATTTTTCTCCTCAACATCTAGCCATGGTGTCTCAACAATTATCTGCTCCAGGATCATTATCTAGTCAGCCAAGTGTGGCTCAGTCCGCAGTTGGATCAAGGGGACCAAGGCAAAGTGTTCCTGCTGGAAATTATTCTAAACAGCGTTCCATTGACCAAGCTAACACGGCATCTCAACAGTTACCCTTCCCAATATTCCCTCAGGGGTTTCCTATAGTTCAAGCTGCTTCTTATTCGATAGGCGTTCCACTCATTTCGCCAGTCACTGGAAATTTTCATACAACGGCATACTCTGGGATGCATGCCTTCACTGGTACTGTCTCTGCCTCTCAAGCTTCGGGACAGCAGTCCTCTGCGACTTCGCATTCTACGCAGCCACCATCTGGGCAAGTAAACCACCTGCAGCCGAGTTCGCAAGCCATTACTTCTTCCTCTCAGGTACAAGGAGCTCAGTTTCACCCTGGTTACAGTCCCCACCCTGGAAGCGTTCAAGGCCCTGCTGGCATAGCTGCTTACCCTCAGTATTCAACAGGTCAACTAATCGGATCGCAGGCTCCTCCAGGTTCGCTTGGCTACTATTCTCAGCCTGTCTACCAAGCACCTGGTTTGATTCCTTTCCCTATACAGCAAGTTGGAGCTGGAGGTCAGCCTCAAATTGGGTCTCAATTGCACAATCAAGGTCAGCAATCTCTCATGCCATCGCAACCTTTACAACTACAGGCTGCTCAGCAGCCGGGAACTGTGCAATCTGTTCAACAGCAACCACAGCCTCACCTATTTTTTACTGCTGGTCCCTACCAACTCTCGCCTCAGCAAATGCTGGCTCAGGCCATGACCATGGGCGTAGCCCATCAGGGCGTTCCAAACACCTTCAGTATTCCTCAGACCGTTCACCCCCAGCCCCACCCGGTTCAGCTTTACATGCCTCAACAACCTAATGGCACGGGTTCTAATCTTTAGAATGTTGTCTCTCTTTGAGATGCTGTACTTTATCAGACTTGGTGTGATTTCGTAGGAAATATAAAAAATATTTGAATTGTGATTACTCGTTTAGATGTGTGGGGTGCGCTGTTCATGCGTTTTGGTCTCCGTTTGTGATCGGTTCGATCTGCACATTGGTGGGAGGGAAGGGGGACATGGGTCGCTTGGAGACGCTTTCTCGTGGGATTGATTGCAGGTGACCAGTTGCATCAGTGGGTGATTGTAAGGTTCATTAATACTCTTGGACTCGAGGATTGGTTTTTCGATTAATTTGGTCTGTTCCCTGTATTTCCTCTCTTCCCTATAAATGTCGTTTGTTAGCTTCTGAACACGTGCACAGGTGGTGTACATTACGCAAATTGCAATCATCCCCTTTGGTATTCGGTAACGCCGAGCCGTCTGAAGGTAGTTTCGTACGAGGAAGTGGGTTGCGGTCCTTTTCCATTGGACCAGTTTGAAACCAAAATCCCGCTTGTTTATATATCCAGTCTTCTTCAACGGGTATTTAACACTGGTGGAACTTGGCTAACTTGCTCAGGGTTGCACAAATCTCCTCGCTGGGCTGTCGTAAGCAAAGTGTAGCTAATGTGGTACTTTTACTGTGAATTTAACCTCTGAAGTAGGTTCCTGGTTTAAAATTTCTTAGTATTTTTGAGGACTTTCTGAAATTGACCGACCGACCGAAAGTGGCGACAGTAGGGTAGACTTTCTAGCAGGGATTGCGATCTGCGTGGCGCTGTGCAATCGCGTAGACTTGGGTATGTTGTCATGGAGCAGAACATTCGATCTATTTCACTATAGTCTCAGTGAGTCACCATAGGTGATGGCTAGTAGAAAAGATTTACTGGCACATGCCGCAACGGTGATCGGGCACTCGAATAACGTGGGTTTTGGGGGTTAACTTTTCAAGCTACTATTTAGCGGTAAGCTGCTTGACTACTAACGGTACTGAGATCTCCTCACAACGAACGTGCTTCTTTGGGAGTAACCTTTCCAAAACGCATTACAAGAGGTGATTTACACTGGAGTGTTATCACTACTGCCAAATTAACAATTATTAAAACTCAATTCTCGGGTCCGAACAATGCGGGGCCCATCCACTAAATTTCATGTTTGCCTGGCCCTTGACCTTATAATCTCTTCACTCCTTGTGCTCACTCCATGCCAAAGGTAAATTCGTTGTTCGGTGAAGTTGTTTGTGTTGTTATTAGTGTTCACCCGTTGGGAATGGTATTAAGTTTAAGGTGTAAATCACTCTTTTGCTCAAATAAGGTCAAATTCTTTGGAGTTTAGAGCTGTAGTGACTTGTAGGCAAAATAACCATTTGTGTATAACAAAACTGGCAATATCCTATTTATTTACGGATACGATGAGCAGTAGCAATGAATACTTGAATCTGTACTAGTTATCTTATTGTCCAATGGCGATATTCTTACGGTACGTAATCGAGCACTTTCTAGCCATTCTGGAGATGGTCTTAAATCTTACCAGTAATATAAATACACTGCTGCGCTTCGATGCTTATCGATGTTCCTGCTAGGTGTTTCATAAACGTTTACTTTTTGCGACCACGCTGTAGATCTTTCTGAGCTACGTTAATGTACCAATTTATAGTTACGAATTTTATGACGACTCGGATGCATTCCCTAATGATAACTGCTTAACAGAAGTATACTTGTTCCCTTTAATATGATTGTTACAACGATCGATGGCATTCTTCATACATATATTAAATGGAGAGTCCGGATCAACGGGGCTTTTGAGTTCAGTACGATGGAAAATGTCAACCCCCTCTTTCGGAGGTAAGAGGTGAGGGTTGGTGGTTAAAAGTGCACCACCGGTAGGCAAATGCCAGTCCAGTGTTGCGTGACGGAGTGCGGCGGAATGGGCTTATGGGCTCGCACACAATTGACCAAGGCGTCCAGGCGAATGAGTCACCCACGCCGAGGATCAGCGGAGGTGTTCGTGATAAACTGGTCGTGGCACCGCTGGTTACCAGCCCAGCCTTAACTGATGTGAGCGGGTGTTGTTAACTGCTCACGGATAGCGATACACAGGCAGCGTTATACAATTTAGCTAAATACTTCACAATACCTAACCCTTTTTCAAACCATCAAGGTTAAAACCAACGCCACACCCAATTGCGAAAAATTTTAAGGACTGGTGGTTTGTGCTCATTTGTTTCAATGCAAAATAATTCTAATTCACTTAAAAGTTCTCCCATTTGCAGATTAGAAAAGTGCTCAAGCGTCTGGGACTTTGAGATGATAGAATTGTTTAAAGAGAAATCATTTGCCTGCTCCTCTAACATATGAAGAGCTTTACGTCTTTTGATAAGGATATGATGAGCAATTTGTGAATCGATTCCAAACTATGATTAATTTTAAAAAATGTTGAATAAGAGTTGAAAGTGGCGGTATTAGCGCGCTCGTGACGGACCCTACGAAGAAGGGGTAAAACAATATCTTTGTGATATTCAGCCAATTACGTGAAGTCTTGGCACAGAGGCGGGTGTGATCGCATCGGAAAGGTTAACCACCACGTTCCAACACTGAGGTGGCAATGACGCAGGATTCAAAGCGTCAGTCAAGTGTCGAAACAGCAAATCCCTAGGTTATCAGTACCAGTATGAGTATTTCGTGACTTTAATTTTGGTTTAAATATTATTCAATTTTAAGGTGATAAAAGATATGGGAATTCGTGCGGACAAAATCACGATAATCATACTCCACTAGTCGTTCATGTACCAAAAAAGACTTTCCAACAGCTCTACAGTCAACGCCATCATATTCAGAGGGTATTCGCCAGTTCCGGATATTTTGGAGATGTAATTAATAAATAATAGTGACGAATAGGGCACACGTCTCCTCAGCCCTGAAAGTGTCATATGTTCATTATTCTAACTATTTTTTGCCGATTTGTTTAATGGAAACATTCTGGTAGAAATTAAGGGCTAATGAAGGTATCGAGGTGGCCTAGGTAAAGAGACCATTTTCAATGTCGCATACCCTATGGTACAAGGAAGGTGGTTTGCTAAGGGGACGGTGGATGCAGTTGCGTATTTTTTAAGTATTAATAAAGCAGTTGACGTCATCAAATATGTTGAGCAGATGAATCTGCCTGAACACATTGTTTAATGACGAAATTTATATTCACAGTAGACAATATGGAGGAAATCAGCCCAGTCGGATGATAGTGGAAGGAAATTAAAATGAGTTCATAAGTTAATAAACTTGGATTAGTTGTTTGGGATTTCACATTGGACGCTCAATAAGAACGTCGCTTGCACTTCAATCCGTAATGGGTTATCCTCTGCTGGCTGTCTATGAAGGGAACGCGCTTTTTTCCAATAAAGTAGATAGGGCAGAAAGTCTTCTTTGGACACAAACACATCACCTTGCCACCATAAAGAAGACCGTCACTGTTCGGTGTCTCTATGAAGCAGCTCTCATCGACCCTGCACTCGCGCTGAAGATGAGTGGATTTATTAACAGTGAGTGGATTCTGGTATCAATACTGATTGATTTCTTTTGCATATTACCATAACTCTTCTAGAAATTGTTTGAATAGATTCTTGCTAAGGCTAAGAAGAGACTTCACTTTTGCACATCTTTTGCAGCAAAGTTGGTGAGCATCGCATGTTTATAGCATTTAAAATTGGAATAAACTACGTATCTGCCTTGAGAATATCTAGGTACTTAAAGTGAGTCCCCAGTATACCGTTTTTGCATCTCAATATTCAACAACGTCACCTACCATGGAAGCACAAGCCATTTCATAAAAGACGCCTCGGAATGCAATGTCGGTGGGGTTGATGCCATGTGCATAGCTGATAGAAGTAACCTCAGCAGGCCGGGTGCACCGACAGAAGACGCTCGAGAGTGTCAACCACGTACCTATTTGACGCATCGTGAAGGCCACTTCTCCATCCTGTTTGGTGCAGTGCAGGTGCTGAGCTTCGTACACAGGCTCGCAAAAGTGAGCTTGAAATTGGTAGTCGTGCATATCTGTACGGAGAATGCCACACAAATAGCGTTACTTTTGATTATTTCAGTACAATCTTCAAAACAAAAACAAATTTACATTTTGACTAAGGAATCCATTATTGCGTTCCCTATGTTCTAGTTTAGTCAAGTACATACGGGTATTTAATCAATCCTTAACTCCGCTTGAAAATACAACTAGTAACGGTTTCTCGAATATTTTTCATGGAACTATTCAAATGAATAAAACAGCAACAACAACAAACAAACAACAACATTTTTCAGATCACATGAGCGAACGACCAATCCATCCGAAAGGCATATCTAATACCAATTTTAACAGCCCGACATCTAGAACTTCAGACATTCCTACTATTGGTATAAAAAATTGATTTGTTTTTGGCAACAACTACCAAATAACCCAGGCTTGCTACTTTGCAACAAATACCTTTCGCAAATGACTTCCCCGTCTTGGAGGCCATAACATTGTTCCCTTTAACTTTATATCCACCCATTTAAACTACCAACGATTTTCAGATGTGTCCTGTATAAAATACAACTTTGAATTTCTACTCAAGGTGTTTCACTGAAATATTTTTTCTGCTTCACAACAGAGTTTAAACTAATGAATAAATTCTAGTTATCTACACTTGAACAAAAGGCAGCTAAAATTCACGTCCGCTATTCAGAGCTGGTTCCAGTTAAGGGAAAACCTCGATTAGTAAAAAGGGAAATTTCGTTTCGGTGAAAAAGGTAGGCTTGGAAATGCATTGGTCTTAGTCTGAGAGCGACGAGACAGATACGGAAGCAAATTCGCTTCAAGATAGAATGTGACTATCGTCATCTGCTTGAGTTAATATCTATTTTTGCGATACTTATATTTTCAATGACGACTACTCTTGTGGGCTTAGTTTTACAGTTCGTACAGGCTAGTTAAGGCTGTGTCATTTTTCACATCTGACCCTCTCAATATGCAGCTTTATTAAAACTAACGTAACTGTTGTCACAGTAAGTCGATTGGTGCATTTTACAGCAATTGTCGAGGTAATTGATGTGCATTTTAGTTTCCGTAAAATTCGAAATTTTCTGCATTCCTGGGAATCAGTCACCCTTAAAGATTAACAAAAACAAATTAAGACTGACCACTTTGGCCCTAGTTTGAATGGACTGTTTCAAGTCGCTGCCTTGTATGTAAAATATCTACTGCAGTTTTGAAAACCTGGATTAGGCGCTATTTGTAGCAGTTCTTCGGGAATGCTTAGGAGCTTGGTAATGTAGGCAACGTGGGACTGTGACAAACTTACGACCAGTTTAGCAAGAAATAAAAGCTGAGCTTATTTCAATTGGTGGTGCAAATCTCCCATGTTCAAAACTGGATTTATAAATATTATTCTCGGTAATCTTCACGGAAAAAATATCAACTTGATTGGTATGTGTACTAGCTTCTACGTAGACTTTCTTGTTACTCAAACACTCGAAATGAAGGCGATTAGACTCACCGTCGGTGCCGATGAGCTTGAATGTGAGGGCGTGAGCTGAATTGGCAGGAAGCCAATTCATGACACAGTGGCCTTTACCCTGACATTTGGAACGGCTTTGTACGAAGGGCGTTTTGGAGACGAAATTGTTTCGTGGATCAAAAAAACCATCTCGCTCTAGCCAAGCGCACGGGAAACGAATACCCTGAAAGGGGTTGTTAGAGCATTACACATATTCCTTTGCTTATAAAATCTCCAAAGTTACCATTTCGATGGCGGCTTAACTGGTCTTTTATTAGCTCTACTAATTATAAAGTATAACGGTACTTAGTTAACAAACTGCATCAAAGTTTGCATGCATGTTTCCCTCATATTGCTTATTGAACTCGTTGGGAGCGAAGGGAGCATTTCAAAGCTTTATGTGTGAGAAGTTAAAGTAGTTAAAGAAAATTTCAGTAACATGTGAAGAATGAAGACAAGTATAATAACTACAAAGTCTACAGGGCTTATTGTTTAGACAAACCACAATCATTTGATGCTGTTGGATAGCAGCAAATGGCTGCATGCTTTATACCTCAAATCACTGTTGTCAAATTAAAAAAATATGCACATATATATATATATATCGACATAATTTAACAGGAAGTACCTTAGGTTTGTGTGAAAATTCCACTCATGCTTATTTCGCCCAAATGCCTCGAGGTTTAAGTAGGATTTACATGGTCATTCATATGGCGGTGACAAAAATGTGTAGTATTAAGAAGTGCATTAAAATTAGACCACCGTAGTAAAACAGTAGTAGGTGAGTAAACATAATTTCGATTTGTTTTAAAATAACCAAAACTTTGAAAAAGGTCAAATATAAGGCCACTTCGTGTTGATAAAAGAAGCACGAAAACCAGTGTCCCAATGTGGATTGGCAGAATGGTATGGGGTATAACCGGACGAAGGGAGGCCTACGTGATTTGTCTATCTTACCCGCCGGCCCAGAGTAAGATAACCCTTGGCAGAGTGAGCTGGTGTGACAGCAACCGAGAGGAGGAGGAGGAGGAGGAGGAGCGCGTAGAGTGTGGTCCACTCGACCAAGCGTCGACTCTCGTTGTGCTGTTCGGACATCTCTGATCCCTGCTCTGACGCAATGCTTGCGCACTTGTGTGGTAGTGTGCCTGTCCGACGAATGCACGGGGCTGCACACGAAAAGCCTCGGACCTGCGGTGCGCAACCAGGGCGTGCAGTTGCGGGCACACTACTGCGCGTCTCAGCCTGCCGCATTGTTCGTGCGAATGCGTGCAACTTCGAGCATTGTTTACGTCACATTTGACAGTAGACAGCCCTACTTCCTCGTCATGACTCTAATGTCAATCTAACGTGTCAACCACCGGCTTTAGTTTATAGGCTGAAATCACCCTACAAATGCAGCTCTCTGACAAGTAGTATATTTTCAGGCAAACTAAATTATGAAATTGCGATACTTACTGTTTTGTTCCTGATGGCAATTAATCACACCGTCTGTCTACAGGAATTGACAGCTTAAATTGCACTGACTGATAATCGCGATCATTGTAACCAAATCAGAAGCTCCTCTCTGAATAAATAATAGACGAATTTCATAACATCACGCGTAACACTTTCAGTGCTCAACTTTCTAGCCAAGTGCTATGGTAAAAAGCAGGCGTTATCAAAGAGAGAGGGATGCAGGCTTTTAAATGCGATCAAACATCCAAACAAAAGGCAAGTGTTATATGTGCAGATACCATTCCTCCTAAAGCTTGAGAATAGCATTTAACGGAAAATTTATATCTTTGGCAGCAAAGTATATTCATTCGAAAAAATTAGAAGACCTTGCTAACACTCATTTGTATATTCTTTATGAATGTCTAAAAATCTATAAGTTTAGCAAGGCCCTTTAGTATTAACGTGAAGCTACTGAGACCAAACTCTAGTGCAGCATCATCCATAGCTGGTATTAGCTTACTCCAAGATATTTGCAATTATTCTTGCAGTTGCCCTTTTTGGCTGTAACTACAGTTTCAATGTGTGCAGTCACGTACCAATATTTGACGTCCTTGACGTGAGACTATTTTTTTGTCTGGCCGGATGTCACAGAGAAACAAACGTTACAAAGGTACCACTAATGCCCGAGGCCACCAACAGAGCATCTTGCCTCAGGTACAAAGTATCCATACTACTCAAACTACAAGAGATATCCTTAAACAAATGTTATAAAATAACTGTCATGATTAATTAGGAAATGGAGGGATTCGAATTGAAATAAAACCAAATAAATAGATAGTCGGGTAAAAAGCTAAACGAATCACTTAACTACCAAAAGTATGCAAAATTAAGCGTCGATGCGATTAGTTGATTGCGCCGAAAGTGCCACCGGAAAAGTTGATTCGTTTTACGCAGGAGAATTACCCAAGGGATGGTTGGTCACTGCTTCGCAAGCAGATTTAGTCAACTTCAGGGGAGAAATAAAATATATCACTTCTAAATAACGTGATCCTGATTTGCGCGACAAACTGATAGCTAGCCCAACCTTCCAGAAAAAGAGGCGTGAGCTTTTAAAGGGAAAATTAAGACGCTTAAGAATAGTTTTGAGTCACAGGTTTTAGTTTCACATTACGTTGTTAGATGTTGCACAAACTACAAATGAGGATAGGAGATGGGGAGATGCGTAGGTTTCATTGCGGGACCATATTTTGTTGCGAAAATAGATTTAATTAGCAGACTGAGCGGTCATGGAAGTGCAAATACTTACATTAAACTAGGACAATTTGTCCAAATCTTCAGCACTTTTCTAGCACACTTTTCAAGTTCTTTACACTCCTCTTGGCCATAAGGTGCAGATTCCAATAGCCGCAGGCAAATAATAATTCGAACATAATGTACAAAAGTGTTTGAATATCACTAATCATCGCATCTGCGAAATCAACCTTCGTATTCATAAATTCGTGTCTTACGGTACTTTTAACACCAAAAATAGTGTTTGAGAATTAAATTTAAAAAATACAAATTGGCCCATGACACGCCCCACCCATCCTGATTATTTGGAACGAATTTTCCACCGAAATCTTGAGATGTGGTTGACAAACGAACAGGCATTTAGTTACTAGCTACATTGTAGTGGAATCGAGACCAAGATTGTCATTCCGCAAACTCTTACTGAGACCTGGGCAGTTGAACGTAGTTGCATATTCGAATTTTACACATTTGTAGGGGATGAAAATTCCTGTTGATGCATTTAAAACTGTGATCCAAAAGCTGCAAATGTTCTGCACAGTGCAGATAGGTTCATACAAAGGCTAAATGGCCTAACTTTGAAGACATTTGGAAGGGGAATCACTGACAGCCTTAATTTTTAACCTAAAAGTTTGAACTTCGATTTACGTACTTCAGCGAAGGAGATCAAATTAAAATATCGCACCATAAAAAATCCCATTTTCCCCCATAAATTGGTCCATCAAAGGTGGCATAAAACAGTATGAGAAACAGGGAAGTAACAGCAAGTAGAAGCTTTCCCCATTGACTTATCAATGGTGTTAGGATTTTTTGTGCATTCGAATAATACACCCAGCGCAGCACACCTTGGCATTATAGAAAGTATCATTAACCTCGAAATGTCAAACAATGGCGCAGAATGGCTGCAAGAGAAATGCGTAGCACCAGTTCACATTCATGTGAAGTTACGCGCGCCCACACAATATGTGGCTTACAAAATTTATGATTTGCCAAACCAAATAGATCCACATCAATTTAGGCATTTCGGTACAGACAATTTCAATGGAGAACGAAACAATAGTTGCATTCATATGTGCCACCCACCATGGGCGAAACCCAGCAAGTAAAAATTTTGTCTTAGCATTGTCAGAGCAATGACTCATCACTTTGATATGAGGCTGTAATAGAGGAAAATCCATAAATGCAATTGCGCAGAGTTGTTAGAATCAAGTATGGAGAATACTATCCTAAGACACGAGATCAGTATGCTACTTTCTTATAAATACCAAAATATGTATTCAACAGTCAGTCAAAATATCCCCTCCGTTGACCAACAAAGGGTCAGAGTAAAACTCCCGCGATGTGTGAAACCCCGTCCGAATTTGTCAATAATAGATTCAATAATCTAAAATTATAAGATGCCCAAAAGTAAATACCTTAGTTCTACAAAATATCTTTTGCACTGCTTCATCTCGTGCAGGAACGGCCGAAGTTAAAGATTGCGGCCGACATTGGCTGCCATTGCGGAATATTCTCAGGCTTGGCGTCGCGCTGGTCGAGTTGGTGGTACAACGGCCAGCTACGGAGCAATACGTACGTACGAATGCTGACCGTTAAACAATAGCCGATAGGCAAGACTTTGATTTGTTTTATATTAAGGTAAGTAATGTTTATTCGAAATAAGTTTTCAGAACCGCATCCTAGATTTTGAGTTGAAACAACACGTGACACTGCTAGAGCTTCATGAATTTTTTTCGAAATGCATCGTTACTATTGTCTTTTCGATTAAGTTCAACAATAAATTTTGTCAAATTTTTGAGAATATGATGCTTCACACAAAGGGTTAGGTATTGAGAAGTTTTCGGGGCCAAAGATTGTAACCATAACCACAAATTCATTTATGCACAAATTGGTAGATGACTAGAAAGTGCTTTGCTTCAGTCCACAATTTCGAAGAACGCATAAGGGTAGAAGTTTTGGCACTATTAGAGAAGGGTTTAATACGAATTCCAGATCCAGATTTTTGATAAAAGATGATGAAAAACAATGCAAATTGCAGCCTGAAAGCGTACAAATGGCATGATTCCCCCGAGAAACCAGACATCAATCAGCTCGCAATAAATATCTCCTTAGCAAGCCTAACTAACTTGAACTTTGTACGGAATTAACCCACATTCCAGATTGTGTTGGTCTGCCAGTTAGCCTTTATAGTTATGTGCAAATCATTGCGAGGCATACTCTGATCAAGCCCGAAAGACCATGTGATGATACATAGGCGAGTAGAATGGGGCAAACGCTCATGATATTTTTTGCCGAGCACAAGGCTAGCGTAATTATCAAAACTTTCAACCTCAGCTCATCAATATGCAAAAGGTTTAGGAAGCCGGGATCAAGCTACCCCCTTGTTCAATACTTGGACACCTAAAAATCTCGTGGCTAAATCGTCCCTGTTCCAAGCGTAATACCGTATTTTAACCACGCAATCCCAGTAATGCTAAAGTATCTGGCACACCCCAACTAGTGTGCTATTCTTCACACTATTTTATGCACGTCAAAGAACTTCGACATATCTTAAAACAGCGTACACACGGAGAGCTTCCGACTAGCTGCACGATTTGAAACGCAAAGTCTACACGTAATGCCAACAACCGCCACCTGGACTGAGTCTTGCTATTGGCATACATGTGCGATCACTTTTCAGGCAACTCAAATCCCATACACCAGCCCCGAGTCGGAATCGAACGACCGAAAAATAGAACTGCTGCGTTGTACACACTTGTATCACTCATGGTTGCTGAGACCCAAGGTGAAATAACATTCAGATTGAATTTTAACATTGATTTCTGGTAGCTAATTTTACAGATGTGAGCAATTTCTATGACTCAAGTCAACAACTTTAACAAGTAACAAGCTTAAACGTCAAAGACAGAATCAACGAGCTACCAAACCAAGCCCCTCAACATTACTATCTTAACCCAAAATCGATGAATATGAAATTCAGAAACAATGATAAATGGTTTATCGGCAAGGGAAAAGATAAAATGCCCAGGTGAATAAGAGTATCATAGGCCTGCTGGAGCACTAATTCAGTGAACACCGAGGCAAGGGGCAGTGGAAGGGAGCATATGGAAATCACACTGGAGACGAACATCTGCGGAGAGGGGGGGGGGGGAGGGAATTTAAGAGGACCAACCGTAAAAGCGCGACAGGTTGGCAATGATTAAAATTCAAAAAGTAGATGTGCATGAGAAAAAGTGGGCAGGAGAGACAAATTTTCACCCCAGTGGAGAGGAGAGGAGTGCAACTCCGCGTTTGTAGAACTCGCTACCAGGCTCCCTCGTATGGAGGCCGACAGTGAAGAGAAGCACAGAACGGGCAGCATTTAAGTAGACAGGTAGTTTCACAGTATTGGCGTCAATCACACCTTGTTCATCCCTCACAACCCTAAAGTGTTAAAGCAAACATAAAAAACGGTTTAAAAAGGGAAGCAATTGTGATGCTGCAACGATGCTCAACATCCTCAAATATAAGGATAGATGTTTGTTCGCAGAAAAAAAAACAGTACCCATGATAAGCTAAGACAAATTCGATAGACAGTTGCCGTGTGGAAAGCAAACATTACTACTACTCGAAGTTCATAAACCAAGATGTTATAATAATAGGATTAGATGTTGGTATCGAAAGGAATGAGGAGGATATTAAAGATCTTAGGATTAAATGACTTGTATGAGAAAGCTTACCGAATCCACTTAAGAATTGTAAAAGGCATTTCATAGAAGATAGAATGAGAGAGGCAGATGGTCTTGGCATCGGCAGGCTCAGCGCCCATTAGACGGAGCCCGCTGACCACAAAGGAGCATCCGTCGGCGGGAAGAGGTGGTGGTCTCTCCTTCTGTGCACCGATAACAAGCTCCATGCTGAGAAAGAGCTCCTCAAGGGCCCATCCGTGGGTCTGAGCCACTGCCTGCCGCGTAGCCGTGATGTAAGCCTCGGGCATGAACAGGCCGCCTAGCCAGACCTGCAGGCCTCGCAGGCTGCCGTAGTCTGTCGAAGAGGCTGCCTCGCTGATCTCTATCAGCTGACGGATGCGCGCCGCAAAGTCATTGATCCACTGGATCACAGTCAGTGTCGAGGGTATTGTGTAGTAGCGACGCCAAGACGCGGGTATGAGACCCTTGGCCAAATCTGACATTAAATCGCGGTGATAGTTGGTTGGCTTAATCGTGCCAGAGCACACCTATAACAAAAAATGGCTTAATGTTTATCTGTGGAATTGTTCCACATTGATATTCACAGTTTCAATAACGGTTATCGTTGAGGATGCGATAAGGACATCACAAAAGTCACCACCATTCAGCTAAGGGTTTACCTTCAAAAGGAAAATTAACTTGGGAACAAAACAAAATTGCACACCAAACCAGCCCAACATTAATTAACTGGTGAGATTTGAAGCAAAACAAAAACGTCTTTTTTAACTCATGAACAAATCCTTCTGTGATTATAAAAGGAGAATAATACATTATGCCAAGGATAGCAAGTAGTGAAGATGTCCACCTTGATTACATTCCTAAGGTCATCACGAACAGTATTGAGGAGCGTAGCACCAGCATTGACTTCCCGATCAAAGCAACGAAACAGAGGATCAGCAATATTTTCCGCCGTCCTCTCCAGAGGTCTTAGGCGATCGGGGAGCAGCGATTTCCACGTGTCTGCGCTGGATTGAAGCTGTCGGATCCACATGGGTCTGGTGTCACCTTCATCTACAGAGACGCGCTTGACGAGAGTCGTTGCTGCGACCTCCGAGGCGGATAGCAAGTCGTCTGCGCTGACCGCCTGCTGCATCTTAAGCAAATTTCCAATCACTTCTTGCCCTAAAAAATATGCGGCAATTTTCCACAGGACTGCCAACGAACATCTTCAATCTACTTCCGGTAAACAGAAGGATGAACAAATGAGGAAAGTACAAGGGAGCATGAGGAGAGTCAATGATGCCACCTTTATTCCTAATAAGAACTCAGATTTTAGTCCTAAACATACATGCTTGACGCAGCTGTTTGCATTTTAAGTGTAGCTGGCTGCCAGTTTACAGGTTTTGTCTTAGGATTTATGACACGCAAATTATGCAACAGTTTCTTGACATATAACTAATAAGACAATATTTTAAACAACTAAAAGAGTATGCAAATAGTACAAACAGTGACTCGGAATTTGTTTGTCTAGAGGATTTAGGCTACTGATATGTCAGGTAGATATCAAACTGTTTATCCGCTGGTTTAGACTTGTTATAAACGACCACATCATGTGGAGGATAATGCCGATCAGTGAATGAAAATATTGTTGGCCACAGACAAAACGAATTCTCGTTCAGTACAACAGATGAGTTTTTCCATTAGGCTGTTTGGGTGACAATGTGAGGATCCTTTTAGCCCACAAATAGATAAAAATACCGAGAACTTACATCGTAGGCATGTGCAAATACATTCCGCTCAAAAGCTTAATACGTAAAAGCCTTTTAACCAAATCGTTACTTCTAACGTTTGATTAACGGACAGAGGCATTGTGCTGAGAATGCCTGCAACCTCATAAAAAGTTGCCTTCCCGAATTCCCATGAATTGCGCCTGATCGGTAGGCATTCTAGTCGTGTTGGCGCCCACTCCCTCCTGATTGGCCCCCATCGAGCATGGATGCACTTTGAGCGTACCACTAATTGCACTGGGAGCAAGGTGAATCCGCTACCGTAACAGAAACGACCGAGACACTTGAGCAGCCTCCAAAATCTAGCTGGCAGGCTTATAATTACTTGCCGGATCACTTTTGATTGCTCAAATACATAGGTAAATAAGTCCTCCGTACCGAAGTCTTGTTATTGAATCTGCAGTTTAAAGTTCGAGGGGATCCAGACTCACGCGCAATAACACCAGTTCATAACAGATTGGCCAAAGGGGCCTCATAATTTTGAATAAGAGACTGTTAAGAACGGATTGGTAGCCCAGGTGCGAGGAATGAATGGTGAATGCTGCGATGGAGGGATGACTTGAATGGATCCGTTTTGCAATAAAATCGTGCGATGAAAAGTGCGGCGTTGACCTACTTCGTTGCAAATGAAGTTAATGAGATCCCACACCAACACTAGCACCAGAAACGTAAAATTGAAAAGTGTTTAAATCGAGAAATACCCTTCTCTACGTCATCTTCGGCCACGATTGTTATAAACCGAAGCAGGTGATTGTGGAAACTTTGAGCTGCGATCACCAAAAAGTCAGAGATAATAATACAAAAAACAAGGTCAAATTTCCAAAGCACCTGAATAACACTCGATCTATAGTAGTGAAATTAACAAAGTATCAAGACCAACAAAGTACGTGCAAGGGGATAAATATTGACAAACATTATTTCGTTAAAACTTTTGGGAGATCTACTAAACGAGTGGTAGCAGATTAGAGGCATTCTTAAATTACCTCAGGCTAGAATGACACGCATATTTTAGATGTAACGGCAAATAAAGCTTTATTTGCATCCCAAATTATCAGAGGCTAAAAATGCTACATCTAAAATTAGCACATTTTGTTAACGGGTAGAGACCACAATGCCAAATGAAAAATCAAAAGAGTAAGGCACATCAGCTTACCCATGTTGGTCAAAAGCACCTTCTCCGCATTGTTAGGCAAGCCGAGCCAAGAGGGGGTCTGGACAGCGGGAAGTTTCTTGATCCATGCAACTAATTCCTCGCGCGAAGTGCCTTCTGGGATAAGGATGCTCTTGCCTGCCTGGCCATCCACGTCCTTGACGAGAACGAAATCATGATCAAAGCTATGCTCAGTGAAGAGGCGCGAGAGGAATGTGTCCAAAAGAGTTTGGTCGAAGTCATTATCGATACGACCACCGTAAATACACTGAGACATGAGCTGGCGAATGGCGGACCAGGGGATTTGGTTGGGTGGCAGATTAGAGCGGCCTTTGCTGGCACTGTCCACCCAGGTGTCGATGGTGTCGCAGGCTGACTTGAGATCAGATTCGTTAAACTCGTAGCGCTTGGTCCAACCCAGCGGAGCGTAGCGAAGGCGTTCCTGCACAACAGCATTGAACCAAGCCAGCAAGAAATAAAGACGAGAGCGCTCAGCCGGAGCACGAGACATCCTGGTTGTTGAGATGTTGGCGAAGGTGCGCAAAAGGCTCGCCTTGAAGCAAAGGGCAGAGAATGTTCAGGTTTCGCTTAAGCGTATAAAAGTGACCCGAATGATAATTAAGGAAGAGTAGAAGTGTGACAACTTTCGATTACACACACCTTAATGCCCGGTGGCGGTTCGAAGACGAGCACTCGACCAGAACGAAGAAGGTTGACGGGCAGCCTCGGGTTAATTTCCATAGTAAGGAATAGGCGAAAGTTGGGGTGGGGCTGGAACGAGTGGAGCTTCTTTTCCAGCTGAACGAGCCACGATGGTGCGAGATGAACGTTCTTCAGCATCACCCACTTGCCCTGCTTCACAGCCGCATTGATAGCCTTTTCCGCCTGCGAGAAACCTTCGGTGGAGCCGATGGCTATCCCAGTAAGAGTTTTCTTCGAATCGGCAGCAAGATCCTCCACGCGTCCACTCGGGTCGAAGCCCTACACAAATACTATCTTAATGATTACGGATAGATATCTACTACGACCCAAGGTTAAACGAGCTAGCCGGCGTTTGAAAATGAGCCTGTGACAAGTAATAAGTGAATTCAAGCAGCTTAATTAGTTAGAACGCATCAATAATAGGATTCTACCGGAGTAGCGCAAAGAAGAACGGGAACATTAGCTTTGATTTCTTGCTCAACGAGTGAACCCAGATCGAGGTTAGCACGAGTAGCGTCCATGAAGCTTTGGCCAAACACCGCGAAAACCAGCATGTGAGCACAAGCTAGGAGACGATCTGGTCGAAGCGCCTGAATGAGCAGCAGACTATGGATCGCGGTGCCCACTGGAGTGGCTTGAGCGGCGGACAACTCCCACAACGTTGGGACTTCAGTCTTGAACAAGACAATAAAACTATTCAGCAGTCTCTTCAACATATTACAGTTTCCTCAACATTAACACATTTTGTCACTGATACATTTCAATTTACTAAAGTTGGTAGTAAAAAATAACTGTTATTTAGAGTAATAGCAGATTCCTAAGATAGGTAGGTTAAAGAAACATTATGGAATTTCTTCTCAAGCATCAAACTAAACTATAATTATGAACAATTAGCTAAAATCCCTACATCTGAAAAATGACATATTAATTACCTCAGGAGAGACAGTTTCTAGCCAAGCATTGAAGCGTAGTTCATTTCTAATAGATGGGACAATATTCCTGAAAGCTGGTAGCTGACTCTGCAGTCTGCTAAGTGCGGCCCGTTGCTCAACGGTGAGGCCCTTAATATCGGGCAGATTCTTGCTAGTCAACAGGCTTGCGCTATCCTGACCATGAAGGAAGACGGAGAATTCCGATTCAAAGGTCACACCTGCTGATGCCTTGCCCTTCAAATAAATACGCGCCAATAACACAGCAAATGTAATCTGGTCGCTGTGCAGCATTCCACGACCAACACGGTTGTAAGTGACTTGAAAGAGGTCCTTGGTGATAATGTCCAACCTTGTTTTACTGTCATTGACGCCTTTGAGATTTTCATTTTGAGTAAGGACAACGTTGAAAATGGAAAGAAGAAATTGCAGTGAATACTGATAGAGGAAGTGCACCTGGTTGAGAGCGTCCAAAGTGAAATAGATGCCTGAGCAGGCCTGTGAGAGGGGCACATACTGCTGTGAGACGTTGTCCACTTCTGCCATGATAGCATCCGTCTCCTCCACCTTCTTGGCAACCTCTCCGGCCTCTTTCTTTAGAGTCTCCAGGTTCGTAATGATCTTATCATCATCCAGTAAATTGCCCTGGAAGCAAAAAGCACCACTGAACATTAAAACCGGTACCCATACAAACGAATATAGTTCACCAGGCCTGTCAGAATAGTACTTAACACAGGTTACTTTTTATTCGCATACGAGGATTAAAATCTGCTTAACGATATCATTAAGAATGGTTCAAGAGTGAAACACACCTCAGCAGCATTAAGGGCCTGCAACAAATCCTTCTCCAAATGGCGCAGTCTCAACTGGAATTCACCTTGCATCTTCAATAGATCTGATCGTTTATTGTCAACATCTGGTCTTTCCGCTTTCAGTACCGCATTGAGACACTGACTCTGGAGACTGCTATGGGTCACTGTAAAGTTGACAAATGTAACTCTAGAGCAAACGTCAGGTGCAAAATCCACCGAAGGATCACGTGTAGAAAGGAAAATGATAAATGTAGGGGACAGGTCAATGTCCTGATCGCCCAGCGTAATAAGAGTGCGACCGCCTGTGCGTCTAACTTCACGATTAAGAACAGGATTGAGAATAGGATCGTATGATTCAACATCTTGCACCAGAAGTGGTGTCCCGAACCGAAGCGAGGATTCAAGGGTCTTCCTGAAAGCATCATCAAGGAAGGAGGTTTTAGCGATTTTCTTTGCTTTGTACTCTTCCATAAGGAATTCAATGGCCTGACCGCTTGGATCGATGATAAGAGGATATCGATTGAATCGGTGAAGGATAATGGCGTTCTCAACACTGAGCTCGTCATCGGGCAGAACACTGGCTTGCCAACGTAATCGCTCATCAGGAGTTGATAGGTACTAAAACACAAAGCCGTAACAGTGAAAAATAAGTGTAGGAATTATTTGAGATCGGAAATGTGAATAGGCCACTTGTTAATAATCCATGGCGTTGAATTACGAACAGAAGCCTTTAAGGTCTTCGTAATTTAGCTCAAAAATTTACGGTATGTTGAATATAAAATCTACATGAACAAATGTAATGTTAATTTTGCCAAGGTAAAGTTCTCACAAATTGGTGACAACATAACTTTAATCTAATGAGATGGTTTAGTAGGAAAAAAAAGTTAATCACGAAAGATAACAAAACGGAAAATGGTAAAAATGGCAGTTTACCTCAACACGAGCCAGATCAGGCCTGAACTGGATGCCAGCGGCCTTCAGATGGATGGCCCATGAAGAGACTAGACTAAGACGCAGACTCTGGTCAAAATAACCAGCGTAGGCCATGAATGCTGAGGAGAGAAGACAATCTCCGATAATTGTGGCCATTTGCGACTTGAATGTCTCCGAGCCCGCCTCCCAACGCGTGCGTTCGCTGCTCAATGACTTAATCAACGCCACTGAGCGTTCGACCTGAGGAAAGCAGTGATTTAATCAGTTTGGGGAGTTAAAAATTACGTACGCAGAATCCTTTGAAGTAAAAGACAGTAACCCGTATTCAAATACGTTAGGCCATATGCCCATCCGACCCGCAAACGGATGTAAGCGGAGTGAATGCGAAGACAAAAACAAAAGCGAAAGGCGATGACAAACCTTGGCTTCAACTGAGGCCAAATCAGCCTTGATTGACTGGGCTTGACTAATTAGGACGGCATATTCGTCTTTGTATCTGGCAATCGACTTCTCAAGAGTCTCTATTGTTGCTTCCACATCCTCAGCCTTCTTTTCATTTGCACTGGCCGCATCCTCAAGAGCCTTTAATTCGTCTCGAAGAGGTTCCACCTTCTTCAGAATATCTGCGTATCCAATCTAGTACGAAAACACATGATGTATCAGCGTTGAAATGCTACACAAGTGAAAGATCTCAAATCTGCAGTGCGTGAAACTGAACATTTATAATTGTTGCCTTTTTAAAAGACATTTTTAAAAATTGAAACGTGAAAAGCCGCATTGGGAGGCAGCAATAATCTAATCGCGTAAAACTAATATGTGCAGGAAAAGACTTAAACCAATTAATATCAATTCACCAAAAATAGCGAAAGCAACTAAAGTTGGTAAAGGTTAATCTAAACATGAGTGAGCTAACCTGCGCAATAGCCCATTTGACCATTGGTCCACAAGCTGTACTGGCTCGGTTCACCTTTTCATAATTGAATTCTGGGTTTTCAATGTATTTCTTCTTCATTGTCTCACGGATTGAATCGCTGAAAATTGAAGGGCAAATAATCAGCAAAGAGGATAGCATAAATAACGAAAAACAATGGCCAAGCTATCCAGTGTGACACAGATTAAACAAAGCAGGCGTCAGAAAATACGTTGACAGCTCAGTGCACTAAAGGCAATTGGGTGGATTTCCACAACAATATATCATTTTGGCCGCAATAAATGATGCGAAATAGCACCATGTTTTGCATGCTTACGTTTATATATTTAAAAAAGAATATGACCAATTCAAAAGCAGGATATATGAGAAAACATACGTGATTTCCTCAGTATCAAAGTTGAGGATGCTTGGGACAAAGGAATCCTTGACAATGACGGTTAGAATCTGACGCCATTCTGTTGACTTCTCACCCAACAAAAGACAGATGGCTTCAAGAGCCATTTTGACAGCGGGAGGTGGGTTCCGCATGGCCTTAATTTCCTGAATATCCTTTTTACGGATACCCTCCACAGCTAAAATACGAAAGCATAGAATATGCGGTCTTATCTACCCGTACAAAGGGGTTGAGATCACTGCAAACAAAAAAACAAGATTAACACCAAACAATGCAACAATGTATTTATCATAGATGAAAGGACGCCAAAAAGCGGAAGAATAAATGGAAGACCAAAAGGTGGCGCTAAGACCATGATATTTTAATTCACAAAGGTAAGGATTGTGATTACTATTGTGAATGAAGAGGGCCATAATCCACCGCTTCACTACCATGAAAATGTGTAAGGAACTGATAAACTTAGTTGACATGAATTCGCCTGTTAAACTAAAAGAACGTTACTAAGTAAATACAACGAAAATATCAACAAGAAATTATTTGGCAAGTTCGTACACCAAGTTGGTTGCATTCAAAGCGCAAAATTAAACTGATCAAGGAAAATGGTTTATTAAATAAAATAAAATTACCCTGTTTGGCATCATTCACAGCAGGTTCCACCTGACTGAGTTCCTCCACAACCAGTGCTCTCTTTTCCTTAATATACTCTCTTTGTTTCCCCAATTCAACCTGTAGACTTTGACTGGTGGTTTTCTTTTGTTCAGCTTCTTGTTGATCCTTGACCATCTGTTTCAACTTTGCATTCGCAGCCTCATTCATTTCCTCTAACTCCTTGCTCTTCTTCGTCAACGATTTCTGCATCACTTCAACTTGCTGTACTGTCTCCCTAATTTTTTGTAAACCAACATTCAGATGCAGTTGTTGCTCCTCCAAGTCGGACCTCTTTTCACCAATCAACTTGACATAATGGCTGATGAAGTCGAGGAAGTGGCGCGGAGTGATAGCCATAGTGCGACCTCCGCGCTTCTGCAGACGTTCGTTGGCGCGCTGAAGGGACTGATGCACAAAAACGAAGGCGTTCACAACCATGTCGCGATAGGTGGGCATATCAGGTAGCAACCCCTGAGCGACATATGGCATTACTTCCGGCCTCTGGTAATCAGAACACTCAAGATCAAGCTTTTCTGTGAATTCTTTGCCGACCTGAAATATTGAAGGCAGTGCATCAAAAAAACCACAGAAGTGAGTTTTTGCACTTTCAATCACAAAAAGGCATATTTTAGGCAAAAAATACAAAAGCGCACTAATTTGGCAGAAATACATTGAAAGGGAAAACGATGATATTCTGTTGTATTTAAATGGTGTGTTGAAAGCACCTCGAACGACTAAAAAAGTACGTACCTGGAAGTAAGCTTCAAGTGACCAATCGCCGAACCAGTTGAGAACACACCTGTTAAACAATGCAGGCGAAGTAGCTGCTTTGTCTTTTAGTCCATCAGAAGATGGATTCATAGTAAAAACGACATGGAGATTTCGACATATCTGATTCGTGAACCACTTATAAAGCTCTTCCTGTGAGTCAACCACAAGGCCCTCCCGTGCTGCACCCTCTTTGCATTGAGTCATCAAGGCCGCAAATTCATCCCCTTCGAACAGACCGGGTACTTCACCGTTCGCAAGCAGTGTATTCATTCTTTCCAAGAAGCTTGAGTCCATCACATTGGACTCATCCATGATGAAAGTTATCTTTTCTCCCTTACAACCAGAGCGTCGAAGAACATTTCTTAGGTCCTCATCGAAATCTTCTGCAGTGTATTTGTTATGCACTTTCACTTGGAATACAGAGAGACCGTTCATCCATGAAACGAAACGAGAGAGAGTGGTTTTACCAGCCCCGCTAATACCGATCAGGAGCAGATGACCCTGAGCTTGCCTGAAAACTCTGTCAATTCGAAGAACGTGATCAAGCACCTGATTAAAGAGAACAAGAGGTACATCCAATTCTTCTTCATAAAATACTTTTAGCCGGGCTTTGACGTATTCACGAAGCGCCTCCTGGTCGACGGCGACGTAGTCCTTCGAAAGCCAATTACTAAACAGTATTGGACGCTGAAGGGCAGCTACACGGTCGATAAATGGAAAATAGGTCATAGCAACTTCGTCAACATTCTGATCCGTCCACAACCGCTCATTATCATGAATAAGTCGATCTTGAAAAAGTCTCAAAGCTTCATGAGCCCAAATGCGTACCAGGCCTTCAACGGAGAGCGACTCGAGTGGTTTAAGAGCTTCATGAATGCCGCGAACCCAACGAGTCAACTCACGAGGACTGTAAATATAGTGAGGCTGCATATCGATTGTAAAGCGCTTTTGAGATCGAAGATAGAAATCCACCATGGCATTAGTGAGTGCATCAGCCTGAGATCGTAGGGTAGGAAGCATTCGAAGCATGGCGCGATTGAAAGTACCATAAATTTGCTTGAGTGACATTTCGCCAGGATAGTCAACGTAGACAACTGGGACATGGCGTAGAAAACGGTGCGAAAGTGGCTTTCTTCCCGGATCAGTGGGAGGATTGCAAGCACCAACAAATTGAATTCTTTCGAATCGAACCCACTGCATGTCACTAGTCTGATAGAAACCTGAGTGTTCTAACATCTGTCGGAGGAAACTGATTACCCTTTGTGTGCCATATTTATCTTCGTTTGGTAGGTTGATTTCATCACAGAAGAAAACAAGCCACTTGTTAATTTGTTGTGGAGCAAGAACAAGGCCATGAGGCGTCTTGCGATATTCACAGTACTGATCAAAAGTCTTCAGCATCAATTCGGGAGTGGTAGCACTGGAGAAATTCAATCCAATTACCTCCATGTCGGGGAGACTTCTTAGAGCACTGAAGAGAGTCATGGTTTTACCAGAGCCAGGGGGACCACAAAGAACCATTGGTCTATGTTCAGCCAACCAGGTGTAAAGAAGAGCTTCATGACGAACAGTATCAAGCGTAGGAACAACAACGTCCATTGTATTGATTTTGTGCGACTCTACCTCGATGATGGGAACCTTATTGATCCATGGTTGCCATTCACCAGTGACAGCGACTTCATAATCAATAATCGGCATACCAGGAGGAGGTAGAGGGATCGTTGTTACCTGTCGCACAAAATCGCTCATTTGCATACGAACGTTGGCAGAGCCATCCCCGGCCATGGACCAGATAATTCCATTAACAAGAGATTTGCTTACAAACGACTCCATTTGATCCACAGGCATTGGGAAGTCGGTATGTGAGGCATTATGCACAAGCACGGCTCTTACTGCTTGTTTCAGGAGAGAAAAGAGACTGGTAAGTGCACGAAGCTGTGTGAAGTCCATGATGTGATCGAGGTCTTTAGCAAACTCGAGACAACGTGACACCAAACCGTTGCTGCCAAAATGCGGTACAAGCATGTTTGCGATGTCACGTTGTGTCTGAATGGTGGGGCTGACGGACACTGGAGCGCCTTCAACTGGAGAGGAAACAACTTGATCTCCCCCTGCACTTGGTGCAGTGAGTGAAGCGGAAACAGCAAAACTTAGGTCAGCGTCCTCATCTTCGTCTACGGGCACATTCTGCAGATATCGAAGGAAGTTTGTCATTACCATTTCGGGGGTAACAATATCCTCAGAGAACCAGACCATCCCACAACGCGAGACAGTGGCTAAGGTGGCATAACGTAGGTCCTGTACTTCAAACATAATGCGAACGTTTGGTGGGATCCCGAGACGTTCACCATTGGGCAAAGTTAGCAGCTTATTGTCGTCCAGAACGGAGTTCAAATTTTCAACCCACTCGGGATCCACATCACCGTCGAAAATGATCCACTGTCGTTTTTGAGATTCACCACGAATACTATCAATGATCCTACAATAAACCGTCACATGTTTAGCATTATACACTAGTTTAATTAAATAACTATGCATAAATAAAGTATTTTCATCTTAATAAAAGAAACGGGATCGCAGCTACTGCACTATAGTAGAGATTCATTCATCAACTCATTACCTTCAAAAACAGCAACGAAATTGATAGACTGGGATGCAACAAGCCAATCGTTTGCAGGAAATACTATGAGTCAACTGAGCATGAAACCATTGCAAAAGTTACTTTCGTAAAGTGTGAGTGAAAAGACCATCGGTCCATTCTCGAGTGTTTGGATCAAGGTAGCCATATAGTGAATCCTTGCTGATGGACTTGGGGTCGATAACGTGGGCGACACCCTCAATACCTTCCACGCGCTCCAAAGCCTTGAGAAGGGCACGCCAAGCCATAGATTTTCCACTTCCGCTGGGACCAACCATCATTAGACCGTGGTGAATACAAGTGATTTGATAGAGCTGAAGCACTTTTTGAACCCAGAGAGCGCCACCGGTACCGCTATCCGATGTGTCATCGCTGTAGACTAAGTACATTTCTTCGCACACTCGTTTCAACTCACGACGTAGGTCTTCCATTGGCGACGCGCTATAAGATACGCCCGGGAAAACGTCCTTGAGCAGCGAGTACAAGAGCGGTATGTCTTGAGCAACTAGCTTAGGCACCATTGTTTCCATTATCGATTGAATGAGAATTTCCTGCTCTGGAAGATGTTCAGCAATGTTGGACTCATTTACCTAGAAAACGCAACGGAATCGTTTGTGGAAGACAAATTCACAAGGAATGCTTTCCATCTTTAACTCCATGAGCCATATTCCTACACGAACGAATACTCACTGCCTCGTTCTTAGAGTGAAGTTCATCCTTAATTCTTTTGATTCGATCGCGCTTCACATTGCCAGCTGAAACCAACACCGATTTCAGTGCACGCAGCCCGAAGTCGTAATGAGACTGAGGAGAAAGTTGCTCGTCACACAACTTGAATAGAGGGACAACCTTGTTTGACAGCAGCTCCGCAGTGCGGAAGCCCTATATGCATGTAAAAACATGACCTTAATAAAAAAGGAATGCTATTTCAACTTAACAATAAAACGCAAAAAAATACTAGAATGGGAACACTGAAGCGTGATAAATAGTCTCGATTCATGGAAGCATTAAAATATTTTTATTTTTCGAACAAATTTCTACAGGTAAAAGTAGGCTTTTGAGAACGAACCTGTGAGTACAGCATGACTTGGGCAATCAGTTGACGATCTGGCTGAGTCATAGCCAAGGAACGGAAAAGTTTTTTTAGGTTGTCTGGCAAATTCGAACGGCCGGCATACCCAGGGTTCATCGTAATAAAGATTGCCATATCAGGGTTGACAGAAACCTAGTGCAAAAAAAGCTCTGGACTTTAGTAGAGCCAAATGAGGTACCCTAGAAACATTATTTACACGTCGATCGTTGCGAGAGAAAAGAAAGGACAAACTTACATTTTTTCCAAGAAGCTCCACAGTAACATCTTTACCAGTCGATTGATCTCTTAATGCTTCTTGAATACCCTGAATTTGCTGTGAAACTGCAGAAAGCATTCTTTCTTCTAGACGATTAAACTCATCGAAGCAGCCCCATGCACCGACTTGGCAAAGACCGACGAAAATTCGACCCATTGCGTGAAAATCGAAGGTCTCATCACAATTGAAGACGAGAACGAAGCGACCTAATTGCATGCCGAGGGCCTTCACAGACTCCGTCTTTCCCGTACCTGCAGGACCAAAAGGCGATCCACCGAGACGCGCCTCGAGAGCCTGTGTCATCGTCAGATAACAACGATCCGTTAGTGGAGTTTGCACAAGACGATCCATTACACCGAGGTACTCGAAGCCATAGGCAAATTTCGCGTTCGCCATGTGAATGGATATTTGGGCCAGCGGATCGGATTGTTTGGGATCGAAGTAGAAACGCATCTGGGAGAGCCACTCAAAAGATTGAGAGGAATTAACACCTGCTTGGATGAGCACTCGGAGGATGTCACGCTGGTGAACATGCTCCATTATGAGATGTTCGAGCTTGCGTCGGCGAATGGGCGGCTGTTCACTAAGCACGGTGTCAGCAAGTAGCGTAAGCATCGCCTCTACGGAGCGAAGGCAGGCCGTGAGAGAATCAGAAGATTTAGGATTGTTCAAGGCGGCGTCTACAGATTCCGACCAACAGATTTGGGCCGCTAGGACAACTAGCTGAGCCTGGTACCGATCCAACCAGGCGAGGAAACCAGTTGATTCAAGTTCTGAAGCCGACCGAAGTTTCTGAAAATTATGCCGAGATATCAATTGTTAACTTTTCAAGTGAAACTCTCATAAGCCCAACAAATGGAACGCAGCAGAAACAGGTTTTTTTGTGGCACAGCTTCTTCAATAATGCGACGAAACATTTGGCAGTGAAGCTACAGTTACTTAAAACGCTTAAGTAATAAAAGTGGCACAACATCGGTGCAACCCAAGAGCCAAAAAAATGCGTGGGAACGCATAAGCTTATCAGCAATGATTCACCAAATAAGCTATGATTGTTCTGTAAATTTCCAGCAAAATAATTACATTTGGTGAAACAATAACAAAGATATTGCCATCAATAAACTTACCTGCAATTCAGCGACAGCATAACCCAGGTAACTGGCAAGTGTGATACGCATTTCCTTCTCAAGTAGTGAAAGCCAGTCATTAATTGTAGGATTGTCCTTGATAGAAATCGGATGAACCAAGTCAACTTCCTCGCCTTCCTTCGATATCAAGCCTAGGACCTCAGTACACTCCTCGTTTAGCTTGATCGCGTTTACACCTGCGAACATTTTCTTGAAGTGCTTTTGCAATCGAGGGATATTTTTACTATTGCCAATTATTTCCAACAAGTCTTCATCACCAACAAAGTAAAACCTAAGATGAAATCATTTTGCTGATGAAAAAAGCGGAAATGCGCAATTTTCTTCAACTCAAATCACAATTCATACAAGTTTGTAAAATTCTCGGTCGCAACCACCGCAACCTAAAGCTTCTATAAATGACAAATCTTAGATACCGCTCTTTCACAAATCAGCTATCTTTATAATAAAAATTGAAGGGCAAACCTCGGGAATGAAGACCTCTGCCTTTCAAGATATTCACCAAGTGATCTCTGGATTTTGGAGAGTAGATCAGCTAATCTTTCCAGTTGCCGTTGTACGTTTGGAATATTGAGAACATCAATTACGAGTGGAGATTTGGAAACTTTCTTTAGCAAGCCCAAGAATTCAGTGCTAACACTAGAAAAGCGTTGAGACTCCTGAGCAAGCAGAGTTTTGATATCAGCGGACCCCGAGAAAATGCCGTCCAAGTACACCCATCTTCTTTGAACATCAATCCAGACGTCGAAGAGCGCATTGATCCTATTCAACCTATCCTCCCACGTTAGAGCCTCTTCTTCGAATTGTTTGAAGTAGGGTGACAACTTCATCGCTTCAACGCTGTTGATGTGTTCTTTAACCCGACTAAAGAGGTCATCCCACCCACGAATGAGACGACAGCGGTTCTGATAGATCACTAAATCCAGCTCGTAAGTCTTCCAAACTTCAGTAACTTGTTTCATAAACTCTTCCAACGCTTTTTCACCCTGCGCCACGAGGAAGACGTCACGAATAACGGCCTCATTTTTCTGCAAATCAATGTCCCACAACTGGCCGAGAGTAAGTTCCGACATAACCCAATTGACATTCAATTTACGAATAAGGGTGCGCCAGTGGCGCTCCTTGAGAGCTTCTGATTTGAGATCGATGACAATGGGATTGACCTTGGCGAAGTTCTGAACAGTGTGCCTGATGTGCTCGTAAGCTGCATAATGCCGGAGACGCGCAGGCACCTCCTTCAGTCGACGCACCATCTCATCAATCTGCTGACGGATTTTACGTGGCTGTACCGATTGCCAGGGTGTTTCACGAAGCTGATCAATCTCCTCCCAGAAGCGAGAAAGTTCAATCCACACATTTTTAAGATCCTACACATTCCAACAAAAACGCAATGAGAAATAACTCCAATAGCAAACATTCCATTAAAATGCTTTTCTGAAATTACTTGACCAATATCTACTTGAAAATCGTGGGGAAGCGCTATGAGCACAAAACTGGGTGAATAGTACCAACAGGAAGAAAAATTGAAAACACCACGCGTGAAGATGATTGGCATACCAAGGAAAACGTGACATCTATGACAAAAGGTGACTCATCTGAACGCATATTTTGGCATCGAAAAATGCGAATTCTCCCCCCTGCCACTATGAAAATGGAATACCTAAGCTGACTTTTGAGGTGATAGGATTCGAGTTCAAAGCTAACAGTGGCTGATGATTGGATCAAAAGTAGGCAGAAAAGGACGATTCAGCCGAAAAACTGAACATGAACGAGCAAACGAAACACAAACTTGCATGACCTGAAGTTCCTCAAGTGCCACATTAACTCTCTCTTCACTGGGCGGCAAAACACCTTCTTCAGTAAGCTCTAGGGCTTCCTTGGCACGCTGAATGTTTGCCCTTTCCTCTTTTAGTCGCAAGAATTGCCCTTCAAGGATAGTCAGAGCCTTTACAGCCTCATCCGGCTTCATATTGCCTTGAATAGGTTTTTCCTTATGCCAACTATTCAAGAGTTCTGCTGTCTTTCCCTCAACTGCCTTATCTTCAGTGACAATCTTCATCTGCAGACTTGCCACTTCTGAGGAAATACTCGATTCCTTGCGACGCAAGATCTCCTGAAAAGCACTCCATTCACCCTGAATGTTTTCTGAGTCTCGCCAGTTATTGGGAAATTGGAAACGATCACGATAGAGAATGTTCTGACCTGTTTTATAAAGGTTAACCTGTTTTTCCCATTGCTTCAGCTTGCGTTTGAGAGACTGGGTGTACGTGATTGTGTTCACCGCATCGCTCGTCGACTTCGAATCAACAGAACGCTTCTCCAACTCAGTTCGGGCTTCAGAAACTTGTTTGTAGAAATCCTGCATCTCACTACCAAGGTTGCTGCCAAATTTACTGAGAATTTCTTTATGCCAGCTGTCGTATTTAAGTGTAACCTTTGATTGAACCTTGTCGAAAACTATGACGATTGGACCGAAAGCCTTTTGAGTCTCAGCGACATCGAAGTGTCTTCGCATAACCTTAATTTCGTCCAGTACATTCATCCACACCTACGCAAAATACAATTTACTTCTGGGTAAGCAATGGCAAGTGGATTAAAAAGAAACACTAATGTAGGAAATGTAAAGAAAGCGAAATTACATTATAACTATCTACTGTCTCTTTGGATCAATGCCTACCAAGAAAAAACCTTAGTTTTAGAGGTAATGACAAATACGATGGATTATATCCGCAAAATCTGGTGTATTACAATACGCCTCAAACTTCGGCTGAAAAACAACAGACTTGCCTCAAGGTTGGTCCCAATACGATTGTACACTTGGTCCACTTGAAGATCCCACAGGGCTTGATAACTCGTCCAAGTTTTCACATATTCCTCTGTTTCACTAAGAATACCGAAAATAGCATCATGAGCATGAATAAGTACATCACTCTCCTTCGAAAGTCTCGATATGAGGTTCATGTTGAATTTCTGAGACTCCTCCTCAGTGTTAAATCCGACCTACAAATGAAAAGGGCTCTATATCAGAAGAATTTGCAACGGAGAGCAGAGAATCTACAATAAGACAAAAATTATACTAGATGCAAGCTTAAACACTATTTGAGTTTGGTTTTAATTCGTTTATAATTGTATCACAATACGTTTCCATTTACTAAGGACAATTTGACTTATTGCAGGGGTAGGACAATACCATATTTCCTCAACGAAGTTCCTCTAACACAAAAGAATGAAAAGATCGTTAAATGGTTTACACTAGTTTTTGGGACTTCAGCTTAGTTCATTAATAGCTCAAAGAATTTTCCCAACGATATTTTTCTAAGCAGATAAGTTTAAAGACAGTAGTGGGAATCACGATACAGAAATCTCACTATTTCAGGTGCCTATAAGTAAATAGTCACACAACTGGGGTACAGCCGTACCTGATAGCGAGAGTGTTGAATACGGGGAAGATTAAGAATGATATTTTGCCAGGCAGTAAGTTGAGAAAAGAGCTCGTGAGACGCAACTTCGATGCTGGGATGCAGGTGCATTTGTTGGTTAGTGATGCGCAGTTCAAGGAAAATCTGTTTAATTTTGGGCTCGCCACCGAGGCGCTGCTGAGAGACCACCATTGAGGTGGACATCGATGAATCCGCGTCCTTAGCCTCCCCCTGAAGCGCAAAGGCGGGGACAAAAATTAACTAAATTCCTGTTTGGTAGTATTAATAAAATACAGTGTTAGCAGAATGTAAAAATGTTGTAAAAAAACGCTCACTGAAACGCGCGAAGTTTCATTGCACTAACAGTGAAGATGGCGAGTCGAAACATCGTATTTTGACAAAAAGAATAACTATTAAATTACAAAATATTAATTGCATCTTCAAACTAATTTCAATTTCAGAACGAAGCACAGGTGAGAATAATAGAAGCACTCGAGCCCACGCATGCTGCGGCAGTCAACTACACCTAGAAATGTAGCCTATGCGGAGAGAGAAACGAAGGTGTGAAAATCCTAGATTTGCGTTTCTATGCCCCAAGCCTGAGTTACACTGTGTAAGGTCGTCTGCACATACTTGTGTGTTCAACACTAGTTAAACAGTTTGGGGTCAATGGAGCGGAAAACGATGTGATCACGCTGAGACTTGCAAATGTACAAAAGGTTACATGAAGATATTTGGAAAAATTGCGTCGCCACATTTCAGTTCTCTATGAGTTCAGTAGTCACTGCTAGGGTTATACAAACTCTAAGTGTAGGAAAACGCACCGATTGCTTTTCATCCGTATGCAAAACACGCGTCCACTCGCGGATACCGGCTTCGAGACGAGTAATAAGGCGATTCTCAACCTCTACGTCCAATTTCGCTACCCATTCAGCCAAGTTTGAGTACTTGTGAAGATTTAAGTCGTCAACGAGCTTTTGAATCTTTCCTTAAAAGCGAAATTCTCAATTGGTTTATAGGTCATGCACAAGCACAGAGCAATCAATTCCTTGAAGTCAATAACAGTTAATTAGAAACGACAGAATCACAAACGATTCTTTTACATAAACACACTGGAATAAGGTCCTCAAAAGCCAGCCAAGGAAAGTGCGATTTACCAATTATTTCCTCAAATGACTCCTTTGAATAAGGACACGTTACAAGTGCTTTCAATTGCAAATCAATCTCTCGAGTGACTTGAAGCAAATCCTCCACTTTCTCTTGAAATTGAAGGATAGCTTCCGCAAACTTTTGAACAAAATTTGACAGCCGATAGGAATCCCAATTCAACTGAACACCCTCGGATATTAGGCTTTGGGCTTCACGGCGCAGGCCAGCGCATAAGAGTGCCAGATTTTGAGCATTATTCGCGTCTATTTTGGCGCAGATCGCTTCGTAGATTTGAACACTTTGATTTAGGGAGGTCGCCGAGGGGTATAATATATTGGTCTGGTGTGCGCGATTCACTATTGAAAGAGGCACTCGAAATCCCATTGCTTTCATGCAGCGCACCTGGCGCAGGGACAAAAAAAACAATATTTCGCCTTCGTGATTTACAGACTAAATAAGAACCTAACATACAGGATGGCCTAGCGGAATGACTAAACTACAACGACAAAATTAGAATTCACATTTCTAAGTCCATTATGCTCACGCCTGAAAAGCTATGCTCAGAGCGTATTTGAAACCCAGTTTTATCAAGATGCTAAGAGCTTCGAGTACAAAGAAAATACGTTCATATGGAGCACTAAGTTGGATGAGTAATGGTGCGAATACTCACACTAAGCAATGAAGCTGAGAACCATAGCTCATAAGCAACGCAGATGAAACTTAGATGCGAATTTAGAAAAAAGTGGATAAAGGCACAGGGAGCGTCAAACCTGCAGACGACAACGTTGTGCTGCAAAGATTATGCAACTTAATCTTGACTACAAGGGAGGAGAGCTGATCACCAAACCACTACCTAGGTGTGCATACGCCCACTCACATCGATTTCAAGCACCTCTCTCTGCGTCCAGTATTCACATGCGCACGCACAGTCAGAAAGATAATTCAAGCAGAAGCACGCATATAGCATCGTCGATAAATAGCCCAAATCATACCTCTTTAGATAGCGTGATAACATCGAGCACAAAAGTGACTGCCAGCTTCATCATTGTTGTGGTTTGAGTAGATCCGTCCTTGTTGGGTATTTTTACGCGAACAGGTTCAACACAGAAAATACGACGGGTTGCGTTGAATTGATTTTGCTGTACCTTGCGACACCACTCATCAAATATGCCATTTGTATTCAACTTTGCCTTGAAATCCTTTCCATTCGATTTGAGATCCTGGCCCTCGCGATGGTGCTCCCAACCCTTACCTAGTTGGTTAGATTACGCCAGATGTTGGTGATAAAAAAAGGAAATACGAGAAAAACAATAATCGGATAACTTGCCCAAAACATCTTCCACTCTCCGAAGGTAGGTATTTAGTCGTTCTTCAATCTGCCGCGCCCAGATTATGGAGCCGGCAACAGGTGGAATGTCGCGCAGTTTACTTAAACGGGAGGCTCGACTAAAGCGATATTGGTTTTTGAATTTTTCGTGCAGAGCTTCGATATCCTCTCTGACTCGATTTATCAGTTGAGTTTGATACTCCCGAATAGCTCCGCGAATGTGAGGACGCACGAAGAGTGCGTTAAAGCGTGAAAAGTAGCGGAACATTTCATTGGCACTTTTTGCAGTTCCCAGGAGATCTCGCAACCTAGCGGCAATTCGAGTCTCCACGCCATCAATGCGCTCCTCATAACTAGAAAAGGCAATAACAATGTACAATAATTAGGACCGTTAAAAAGTGCGAATAACTAGAGAGTGATATACCGCTTGATGGTAGCGTCCCATACTTCCATTCCTTCTTTGCTTAAGTCAAGACAATCAACTTCTTTTACTAATTCAAAGGCTTTATTGACGTCATCAATGGCATTCGCATCTGCCGCGTCAAGAAGAGGCTCCTCGTGGTGCTGTTTTGGTTCATCTTCCACCATCTTAGCCTTGGCAGTTTCAGGTTGGGTGGTGGAGGTTCTCGTAGTCGGCCTGACACGAACAATGACCAAACGGAGCTGCTCATGTTGATGCCATAATCTAAAAAAGTAACCATTGATAGACCAAATGATGCAGATTTTTATGACAAAAAAGGAAAATCGAGTTTTACTTGCGAAGATTGTCTAGACGAGCTTGGAGGAGGCGATGGGCAAGATTTGTTCGCCAGACCATCCGTATAGGTTCCTCACGCTTCTTCTTGCAAATTTCACGCAGCAAACTTTGAATCTTTTCGTACTCATCATCCCATACACCGAATACATCAAAACAGGCAGTCATGATATGATCGAATTCGTCATAGGGCATGTGCATGAGACGCCGTGTACCAAGAACCTTCAAGAGTTGTGATGTAAGATCTCGAGATATGGCTTCGATTAATTTGAGACATCGTTGGATTGGATACTTAGTATTGCGAATTTTTCTCAGGTGTGTGAAAATGGCTTGAAGAGCAAGTTTGATTTTATCCAATTCCGTAGCAGAAAGAAGATCATTTAATGGAAAGTCTTTCATGAGTGGGTTGTAGTCATTCACCATGTCAATAGCGCGTGTCAGGCCCGTATCAGAATCAAAACTGACCGTGGCCAAAAACCGCTTGGCAGTCCTCAATATTTCAAGAGTGAGAGTAACTTCAAGTGAGGACCGTTTTTCTTGAATACGAGACAAAGCTCGCTCGAGATTTAACCAAAAAGTCACTTCCTGAAGTGCTGTTCCAGTAGATGGATCACGGTTGAGGTTTGTTACCTAGATTTGGTAAGAAAGAGAACATGATGAAAAATGTAGACCATGTAAGCCAAAATCTTAGAAAATCGACTACAGTAGCGACTATACCTTCTGGATATCTTTGATCCAGCGATTTACACCAGATTGTAGCGAATTTAAAAAAGATGAATCCTGGAGGTAGGCTTCGAAATCAGACACCTTCGCACGTCTACGTTCTTCTTCACATTTCTTTATGACTTGAAGTACGGTAGGATTTATATTGAGAGCTATTTCAGGAATATCGATATTCTGTTGTAGATGAAGAAGGCCAATCTCGAGTTCAGCTATTTTCTTTTCAACACTTGGAGCAACTTTATCCCCATCTCTACGAAACCCCACAATGACACGCAAATGACCTACCGTTCTGCCTTCCCGGATTCTTTTATGTATGATTTGTAATAAGGACCAACAACATTACTAATCATAGAATGAAGTGTCTCGAATGGGGCACCATCACATAATGTTGACATCCTCAGCTGCGAAGCAAACGATTTTCCAGCCTCGACAACCAGATTTTGTTTGATAAAAACCAAACTAATACAAATTTCTCCAAATGGAAAAATAAATACCTTTGTATTTTCGGGTTCGTGTAGTGAACGTCAGTGGAAATGGTGTAGGAAAATGTGGGATCCGCACCATCACTTTCATCATCGTCATCTAGATATTCGGGGTTAATTAGGAAGATAGTACCTTTATTTGACGACTTCCGCACCAAAAGAGCATGACATTGACCATCACTCAAAAACCGCCCAATGGCATCTTGAGCACTACGATCCGAAATTGCCTTATCAAGAGCAGTGGCGTTCTCAGCACCATCAAAGGCCGCGACTATATTTTTTATGTAATTTTCAAAAAGAGTTTTGTCGGCAACAACAACCTGGACCTCAGAAGACCTTTCTTGAACATCGGAAGAGGGATCAACCATGTTCCGGTAATTTACACAGGCCGACTAACCAATGCAATAACTACGCAGCTGAATTAAACAATCCGATAGGAGCCGAATTGCAAATTTTGGGATACAAGGGTTAAATTTCGGTTTATGCAAAAGAGACAGCCGAAAATTGCATGAGCAAATACAGGGATAGTAAGTTGTAGCAGAGAACGAAAAACACGCAGCAAAACTCCTGTTAGTGCATTTTACGTCAAGTAGCCTGTAATCTGCCTGATTTGTCTTCAAAAGTCTTTTGACAACAATTTGCACCAAAATTCTTTGTTAAATTTTTGGATGAGTCATAAAGTCGAATCTTATAGATGTACTTTTACCAATATCAGAGGACGGCAACAGCAAATGCATAAGCAATAAAAGGTGATTACAGAGCTTTAAAGAGCCGTTTATAACTGTCTTTAACTGGATGGATACCTACATCTTTGCGGATTGCGACTCTGCTCTACAGGATGAACTCGTGACTATTTCAGCAACCCCTAAACCTTACTGTAGTTCTGTAACGCGCTTTGTACCATGCTGATGTGTTGCCTTGAGACTTTTTCAAGGACAAAGGTAACCGAATACTTGAGAAGAATGTATTTTTTTCTAAAGTGTGGAAGGTATTGGGGCTACTGTCATGGCCCGAAGGCTAGCTCTCCCGGCGAATGTACAATGACGGAGACCCAAAGTAAACCCTTTACCACAGCCGAGGGTTAATCAAACAAATAACGCATTGCATTTCATTTTCCCTCTTCGTACGGCGCCTTCAGTAGGCTGCCTTGCCAACATCCAGTGTAAACCGGCACAACGCAGTCACTGATATAAGGAAAAACCCACGACCTAAGTGTCTATCTTTTAAATTTCAAAAAATCCAATGCGACGTTTGACCACAAAGTCACTGATCCCGTTCGACAATTTTATTGGAGCTAAACTTTTGTTCTGTATGGGATTTTGGTTTAGGGAAGGGGTGTGTCGACTATCACGCGTAGCCATGACAGTTGTGGGAAAACTAACCCGAATCCAGAGCCAAGTAACAAAGTGCAGGGTTTAAACATGGTTCTTTAAAATGCTTTCACTCTAATTCCTTCTTACGACGATATTCCGACTTTGGATCTGCCCAACCATGTGTTTAGGCTTTATAAAATTATTATGGAGATGAAGGCATCGCGTTTTTAAATATTCCATATATTCATACAGGTGCGGTAGACAACTCGGCAACGAACTTTACTAGATAACTTACTGCTAGTGTCGCGTCTCTGCATAAAAAGGGGACTTATGTAGCGTCCCGAGACTCCCTGAAGACGAAAGAAGACACAATACTCGGGCAGAATATGTATTCAGTGCATAGAAGGTGTCTGGGCTATTGGCATGGCCCGAAAGGCCAGCCCACCCAGCGAGGTACAAGGGGGCTAATTCAAAGTACAAAAGTGGCGCCTCACCAGAACCGAGGGATAAACCACTATCGTATTACACTTAGGTAGCATCTGATGACAGATACAACATATGCACTTCCATCTGCTGAGGTTGATCACTTAATCATACAAAGTAGGACAGATTTCCTAACAAGTCAGGGTTAAATTACCGTTACCACCAGCGTGTCGCCCCGAGACTTCCCTAAAGGCAAAAGGAGATATCACTCAGGTAGAATGGATATATTTAGCATAAAGAGCGGATTAGGGACACTCGCCTAGTGAGCGGAGGTAATGTGACGGGGACCCACAGCGGACCCCTTCTCAAAACAGGGATTTGAGCATCTAACGTATTATGCTAATATTATTTACGAATTCAGATAAATCTCAAAACACTGCAAGTGAATAAAAAGTCTGATAGTCACGCAAAATGAATGGTAAGGTCGACTACGTGTACGTTAAAATTAATGAAAAAACATTAAAGCCTTGATGTGAGTTTTCCTGATTTTAAACCTATTTTTCTTGCTATAATTATAGCAGTATCTTTAAAAGAAGTAGACCCTTGGTGGGGGAATTGTTGAACTATATTTCGTATCTTATAAATGGGAAAAAGCAGTGTTAATTACAAGTTTGCGCAGTACATAATGCTTCCTCCCATCTCATAGTGTCTAGTTTACAATAGCTCCAATTTAAGAGGTTCGCGCACTGACATAAGCTAGGTCAAACTTTGTTAAATTGACGTTAATTTCTCTTATTCGTGTTTAAACTAGCCACTCTAGGACATTTCGATTCGACCTTAATCACGGGTCTAACCCTATCCCCGTCTGAGTCTTGCGTCGGCGGTGTTTCTGCGTTATGAGAGCTGAACCATTCTCCATAGTTGATCGTGGTAGGTTGTGGGACCTACGCTATGTATCTAGTCACAAAAATCGGTCTTATCTGTCTGAATTCTCGCTTCAACGGTCTGGAGAACTTATTTGAAGTATTATTTTGCAGAGGTATTTCTATTGCATAACTGGTCATATTAAAGCCTCAATTTCTATCTTCGTCGATGGATTTGCAAACATTATATATGATAGTCCTTTAAGGGACTCTCATACTCCAAACTTTGTTAGTGGGGATTTCGATTCTATCAGGCCTGAAGTGAAGTCTTTTTACAAGAAACAAGTAAGACTGCACATAACTTACTCTCCTTAGAAAACAACCAAGGTTATAGAAACCCCAGATCAAGATGCATCAGACTTTACAAAGGCTATTGCGGTTTTGCTTGAGAATATTGGCGAGCACTGCAAAGAATCTTCCACGGACCGTTCACTCCGAAAACCGGACATTGATTACATAGTCGGCCTTTATGGCAGTGGTGGCCGAGCAGATCACGAATTTGGCATAGTAAACTCACTTTTTATCGCCAAGGGGCTAACGAACATCCCTCTCCTCCTTGTGACAGAATCCTCTATTTCCTGTTTGCTTGATGAAGTAAGCTGCCGTTTGTTATGCACTTAAGTAGGGATTCAACGAAATACACCTTTCCAACTGTCCTACAAATCTCCACTGTGGCCTCATTCCGATAGGCGGGCCAGTTAGAGTAACCTCCAAGGGACTTCGTTGGAACCTAGGTTTGCCTCATATTGCGAATAATATTACAAGTCTCAGACAACGATATCCTCGATTTTGGAAAGCTCGTCTCAACTTCGAATCAGACTATCGACACCAAAGTGGAGGTGGTGTCCGACGGCCTGCTACTGTGGTCCATGTCCAACTGCTTAACTGGAATGCTTTAGTCCGACCCTTATTTTTTTATGCAACATATAGTCCAAATGAACTATGTATTTCGAGAAATAAATTTGCGTACGATTCCCAAGTGGCAGTAAATGTCACTTTTACTCAAATTTAGAATACAGTCGAGGATGGATAATGTTCGTTGAAAGTCATTTAGTGATTAATCTCGGACAACTTAGGGGCTGCCCTTCGTAAAAATCCGAGTTGACAGACGTTTCCCTGGCTTTGGAGGCTATGGCTTTTTCAGCATCTTCGAACGCGGAAAGCCCCAAGGCTGCATCTCTGGCGATTAGAGGTAACATTGCGGCCTGGAGACTCGAAAAGAGATTCGGAAAAGTGTTCTCGTAGTCACTTAGAACGCGCTTGGCTCGCATGCGCTCCTTGGGCATTTGGAAGCAGGCGGGACAATTTTTGGGAATGATTGGAAGGCCCGCCTGATTGGAAAAGAGTATGGTTAAAACACCAATTCCAAAGACCGCTAGTTTTGAGCAATTAAGAGCATTTAAGCAACTGAATAGTGATGTGGGATCTGGCCAAAATGAAAATATGTGCAAGAAGGTACCCTCTCGGCAAAAGCCCGCGTCACCCTTTCTCGAATGTAGACAAAAGGTCGAATTACTCGAAGATTTCTTGTTCTAAATAAAGACATAAACAGTGGCTTAAGAGAGCCGGGCACTTCTTTGTTCATCTGCTACACAGAAAGCTGAGGTTTACAAATGGAAGCGTTCTACCGCTCTTTGTAAAATCCACAATTTTTCATTATGGTTTAACGGATTCACAGCCATTTAAATACTGAATTACTTTAATGCCGTAACAAAACTAAGACAGTAGCCTAAAGTAGACGCTTGTGAAAATGAAACTCCGTCTGGGCCTTCGAGAGGAAGTTTGCAGGGTGTAATTATGACGATTATGCAGATACACAGCAAAAATGCTTGACAAGTATGGGCGAACTTTGTCAATTCTTCATTTTACACAAAAATGAGCACATTAAGCTTTGAATATTGTAGTTCTAAATTCGTAATTGTGAACTTCGCACACTGTGGTGACCCAACAAGGTCAGGAACCGAGGTCAGGCACAGAGGGTGTGGGTATGCTCTATGAATACAAACTTTGGTAAAACATTTAGCATCACAATCTGACTAGATAGGTAAAGACTGGCAATAGCGAGGGAATTTGTGCCATGTCAATAAACCCAATACAGTGAAGCCAAGCTGGACATACCGAACAGTATAATGAGCTTTCATTGTGTTCATTTCGGATTTGTGGAAGCAGGACATCAAGAAGCTTTTTGAATGACGGGTGTGGATGAATGGTAGCACCAAAAAAAGGTACAATTAGCTTATAAAAACAGCGAATAACAATCCCGATGCGCCATAACCGTGAGATACATAATTTCTGACAGTATTTTTTAATCACTACCCCCTTTGGAAATAAACGAATGACACAAACTAAGTGACTTATTTTTATCCAGTATTTTCAAATACCTAACAAAGTGAAGCCTAAAAGTGTTTACCATTTGAATAAACAAACGGTGTTGTAAGCACATCAAAATGCAATGAGCGAGTAAATAAACCTTACGTTGATATTGAAGGATGTAAAAGAACCCAACAAAAGTAACGGGTGAAATATGGTTCCACAGGGACAAACGAGAGCTTGAGTCGAGTAGAAAAAGCAAAAAAAGTTTACCTCTCTGCGAGGTCGTCTAAATGCTGTCCCAGGGCGATAACATTGTAACCATGCCTCAGAGCAACAGCATAAATTCTGCCACGTTTCATACGAGAGCAGAAACTGCAGATACTGCTACACTGATTGCCAAGCTGAGAAGCTTTGGCCATTATATCTAGGTGACAGAAAAGTGGGTTCAAGTGATATGCAACCTTACAACCTGCAATTAGCATGACTATTCGTTCACGCTAAAAGTATGTTACTTTTGATGGCATGAGGTGGTATTTAAAAGTCTATATTGAGCAGATAATCAATGAGAATGCGCTAGTGCAAGTTTTACACCCCTTTAATATCCAGTGTACAAACTTAAAGGAACATCGAAAAATAATTTGTCCATATGAACACAAAATCAGCAAGTGATAGAGAGATTTCCAATATTTAAGACTGGTAGTGTGTTCAGAGCAAATTCGTCCCTGCCAAATAAAATAACGGCAGAGGCACTGAGTACAATAAAGCAGAATATGATGCATGAAGTTGACCTACTCTGTTCCTCGTAGAAACATTTAACACCCAGCCCCGCTAGATAGGGGATGAGAGGCCGTGGGTCGAACGCCGAGCTGCCAGGGTCAACGGTGACGGCGCCGATTTCAAAGGAGGGGTAGTCGGGACGTCGCAGACACACTTCCTGGTAGGCATGCATACAGTGGAGCAAGGAGAGACTGTTCTTTCTCCCCGACAGACAAACTAGTATCCGATCTGCCCGATGGATCATGTCAAAGTCCTTGATGGCCTAAGGGCAACAAGCCAATCAAGATAACTTTTAAAATGAATCAGGAAGCGCATGGAATCAAAACTAAAAGGAAACGGCATTAATGACAAAAGTAATTAACGTACTTTGACAAATGGTCTGTAGAGTTGCTTAAAGGGACGCCGCCACAATGTTCTTTCCTCCCATCTATTCACTCTCAGGTTTGCTTCACCGGAGCCTCTGGTCATTGAGGACAGATCATACAGCCCCTTAAATTCCCTAAAAACCAGCTTTGACTCTCCTGGATCCTCGCTATCCAGCCTTCCTGCTGTGCTATCACAGGGGGTAGACCGCGGCCTTTGGTTGATGACTCGAACAGTAGATTCACAATTAATGTGGCTATTATTTTCCTGTTGGACGTTGTTTTTATACTTTGCATGAGATTTCGGCTCATTATGAAGGGTACTGAAATTGGGAGACATGGGCCTGGCGAGGGAAAATAGATGCTGTGGCGAAGAGGAATGAGGTCTTCGATTACGATGGCGGGGAGAGGCTGATCCAACAGGACTTCGATGATGCGCAGCGTGCGAGGAGCTTGGAGTGGCCTGATGATCAATGGGGGATGTTGTAGCTGCACTGCGTCTATGAGAAGTCAGACTCTTTTGAGAAGTAGTAAAAGCTGGGACATTTGTACACGGATCCATAGTGCCAGGCTTCCAAGGTGAAGAAGGACCAGTTGAAATCGCCAGTTGACCTGTTGGAAGGCACATCAGAAGAGTTGGATGTAATGTTGAGGTTTTCAAAGTGACGCGTTCCTTTTGGCAATTCTATTGCGTTTTGTGGATAAAGGTGGTTTTAAACACAACCATTATTTATAAGCAAATAAGTACATACTTATTTCTCCGCGCATTTGAGCAGCGGCTTCACAGGGCAGAACGAACCAACGGAGTTTCTGGCCGATAGCATCGAAGTTGGCGGTGACGTCGGGCACAGGGGAGACCTCCGCAGATTTCACAAAATCGACAGCTCGCTTCAGTTCCACTTTGGCAGCCATAAGGCACTCCTAACAAAGAAGATTAAATACCATTACTACAATTTACAACGATTTTAAAAAAGTTCGAATATCTCGGCAGGGTTGTGTTGTAAACTGCAGCGTTTTGCGTGCCAACAAAAACGCTGTACGAAAAGTAGAAAGTTGGCATTTTTTAAACTGGAATATGCCTTTAAAATGTATTAAAACAGAATTTCAGATTAGCATTTATTAATGATCGAGAAAGTAACCACCGTGACAAAAAATAAACTGATGAATTTGTGAAACCAAAGACAGATTGTGAGAAGCGAACCTGAAGACTCTTGGGAAGAGCACCACGGGCCTTGATCTTAGCCCGGCGCCAGGTCATGCCCTCCTTGGTATATTTGATGTGACCCAGCCACTGTCGATCTTCCAGTTGGTCGTGTTGACGATGCTTCCACTCGCCTGTCATGGCATCGTAGGAGTAAAGAGGCAGGAAAGCCCAACCATAGTCAGCGACGAAACACACCGCCTCAAGGACAAAATTCGCCTCTTCGTCAGACATGAAGTAGGGGATTGAAAAGCGCGTAAAGCCTGGCCTGAATTTGGAGAAACTAGACTTGGTTGTTTTAGAATAATGTATAATACGAATTGTCAACCGCTAATTTTGTCCTCAAAATGCAGCGGGTGAAGGAAAGCACGCACTAACTTTGCAATTGTAATGACTCATAAATAAATGTAAGGTAAAAAACTGCAAAACTGTAAGTCGAGGGGTTATTTTCGGATTAAAATCTTCGGAGAACTTTTACAGTATTAATATCGCGGCTTCAGCACACAGATAACAGTAAACAAAGCAATAATGGATCAAAACGCAGCAGTTTAGTAAAAAGTTTTCCGGATAAATATGTAGCAAACATTTTAGGAATGAAGCAGGCTAAGAGTCATTTCATTTTCCGAAAAAACCTCGATAAAAGGGAATATTCAAACAGCTGCGAGAATTTTCCTAAGAGATGTGAAATCATGATCGTACGACTAAAATAATTTCCAAAGAGACAAATAACCCACCTGAGCACTTCACTGGAGGCTTTGTCATAGGTCTTTTGAACGCGACAAACCGATACCTCACTGAAAAAGAGGGAGGCGTCTGCGAAAATCATAAGCGCTCAAGTTAAGCAATGTGATCAAAGGTGTATGGCAAAAACGGGCAAATTAACCATAGTTAATACAAACAATTGGACCGTGATCACGGAAGAACAAATCTTGTGTGCGATATCAATGAGACATTCTTAAGCAACCTGGTGACAAGGGCATCTTCATAGAGTTTGGCAAGAGGCTCATCGATCCCCAGAAGGTCCATTGCGTAGGGACCTGCGCAAACACAGCCAGCACGACACTGAATGCCGAAAAGGTCATTAAGGAGGGCCGCCACGAATGTGTGATGCAGGAACATGGGGCGATCGCAAGGCATCAGCTCCTGCTGCTTCCCAGCCATGAAGACGTCGGGAAAGACGTGACGCACCACAACGGAGAAGATGGGCAGGCGAGGCGCCTCGTCCCCGCCCAGCACCAGGAGGTTGGGGCTGGACTTGAAACGCACCCAGGCCCGTCTGAAGGCCCGTAGGTAGTCAGATTTACACTTATTTCAAACACGCAAAGCGTTAATAATACTGGTCCCTTTCAACTTTGTCTGACACTAGTCTCCATTTCTACCACATTTAAGATTAGATAGGAAAAGTAATCCATAATTAAAGAAAGTAATCATAATGCAAACTAATGGGGGGCACAAATGCCTAACGATCCAAAAAGGTACAATGGCAGCCACTTAGAGATACGCGATGTCCCCAAAGCCCTTTATCTGGTTGTGGACTAATTTACTGCCTGATAACATCCTGTAGATAATGGCATGAAAACATAATTAAATACGGTCATATTATCACCGTACGTACATGTGCTGACAGTAATTCTAAGGGTAGATTTACTTTCGCAGGGAGGAAACGATTTTAAAAACAGAGCCTTGTAACGTTGCATTTGCTCTTTTCAAACAAGAGGTAAAATATGGACAAGAATGCAAACTTGACAATAGCTTCTTCTCGAGCGACTATGACTTCAGGAGTGACGGCCTCCTTTAGTTGCATCACCAGACCGGCGCGAATTGACTCAACAATCGCGGGAGTTCCACCTTCTTCACGCTCCTCCACATCCTAGAAGGAACACTCATTTTAGAGGATGGAGAGCACAACAAGGAGAAACTTTTAAGTTAAATGTATGGTTTAGCCCAACCATTTCTCAAAGAAACCGTTCAAAGCAAATGCGTCAAAAAGAAATTCCCAGAAAATTTCCATGAAATGAGATTCACTTTAAGGTAGACTTGGTGATCCCTGCGAACAAAGCAGACGCTACCACCACCACAGCCATCAGGATGCCTTTCGCCCGCCTTGAACAAAATCCTCTTCGCTATGAGCACACCCGGTGTTTGGACGCCACCAACAAATTTGTGCATAGAAAAGTACACAGCATCCTTGCACACAAGGCCATGATTTGGTCTAGGGGAATAATTAATTAAATAAAGTGCAATGCCGAATGTCATGCAAGTGCAAATAAAAGTCCCACCCAGAGACAACCGGGTTCATGTCGATTTTTACGTAAGGTGCAGCGGTAGCATAGTCCCAAAAGACAAGGCCGCCGTACCGATGAACCAGAGCAGAAAATTTGTCGACATCCACCAGTATGCCCGTTACATTTGACGCCGCTGCCAAGCAAACTATCAAGGAGCAGCCTAATTCATTTGCTCGCCTCCTTTCTGTCTATGATAATAAGATAGCCATTATAACGATTTTCGGATCACTTTTTTATAATTCCAAATGCTCACCGAAAGGGCCTCCTCTAGATGATGGATGGATACATTCCCACACTTGTCTGTGTTAAGGCGAACTATTTTAGCAGCCATATGTCTCCAAGGAAGTATGTTAGAATGATGTTCAAAAGGTCCTGTAATAACAATAGGTGGCTTTTCTAGATGGAGGTTGTGAATAAGTTTATGCACAGCACCAGTGCAGCCACTTCCGACAAAGAAAACTGCATCATAATCACTGGCACGGACGGCATTTCTAACTATGTCTTTCGCTTCGTGACGATACATTGTTGTTTGTAGAGATGTCACGCTGGTCATGGTGTGCGTGTTCCCATAATCAGGAAGTACCTCATTGTAAATGAAATCCTCGATAAATGACAGCGAACGACCCGAGGCAATGTAGTCACAGTATATTACTAAAATCAATTTGCTTTTAAGCATAATAAAAGGTGAGAATACAAGAACCGAGTCAGAATAGTAACCATTTTTGTTTGATGATACATATGCAAGAATAGAAATAAACCACACAACTATAATGCTCGCCATCATATACTTGCTAGTCAATATTTCTTAAAGAGCCTCAATCTTTTAAAAGGACATTTGCAAACTTTTAAAAGACAGCAAAAACATCTTTTAACTGACATTAGCACATATCACTTTCGACTCCTAGCTAACCCTTATTTCATACCTCTTCGATCGCCAAATACACTGGTAAATACTTTATTATATCCAATAACACTTCGATTTATGTAATCGAAGAAATCTTCGTTATTTTCAAATCCTCGATTATCCGCCTCATTCTGACCTTCGGATATGCTTGATCTTGTGTTGTTTGATAAGATACGATAGATCGCTGAGTCAACACTGGACAGATCGGGTATCTTGGGCAGTGTGTAGAACTGGCGATGTCCAGATGCCAAGCGGTCAGCAGCAGATGTGGCATCCATGCTCGCCCTTCTTTTAACGCGAACACATAATCGACCCCAAATTTACCGCCAGCTATTCCCACTTGGGATATGACCCGTTACAACACTTTCACACATGAGCGAGCATGAGAATCCTAAAATAAGTGCAGTACTTTTCTACTAAAATTGTACTTTTAGGTCAAATTGCATTTAATTTCTATGAGAACTTACCTAAAACACCTGAGCTAGGCAGTTTTACTAACTTAACAACATCAGACAGAAATAAATAGGGAAGCTTCCACTAATATCATTATTAAGTCAAAATAAATAAAGGCCTAATTTTTTTAACAGAATTACACTTTAGCTAACATTGCTTACATAGCGATAGGACTGAAAAATTTCGCAGTTACCCTTGGTGACGGTAATATCTAAATCACTTTTGGTACGCCAATTTTTTAGCATCTGACCAGGAGAACGACTTATGGGGAATGCCTGGTAAGCGCTGTTTGAATATGGCGAATTGAGCGACATAGTGTTGCGTATTTAGTGTTACTCACATCCTTGATCTTGTACTCTCTTTCAGATATAAAATTCGTGTTTTTATATAAATGGCAGAGAGCTCTCACCACTTACATAAAGAGTGAGCTTGAGCTCCCCGCCTCAAAATCTGAAGAACCTAAGCCAACTAACAGGCCACAAATGATATTAGCGTGAGGGAGGACTCGCGCAAATTTTTAGCTTCCGATTGACCTTTTTTTCAACAACAGCTTTCTGGAACATATTGGATTTTTTGACCACTTAGGTTAATTGGGTTGCTCATATAATGTATGATTATAGTTAAGAGCATACTTTCATCTGCTTTGATGCATCGAGTATATATCCTTGATCTAGTGAATTAGAGGGCAAAGAAGAACCCCAGAAAGTTAGGTCTCCTTCAATACTTTACATATGACTTGTTGGTAACACTCGAATATGGAAAAGACGGTAATTAGTTTCATGACAACGAAACACTGGTGTAATTACCGCATATTGGAGTGCGTAAAACGAAGTCATGGCAACTCAAATTACTAAGCCGTAATTGCTTTAAGGAAACATTTGAAAGTGAAGGTATTGAAAATGCCTATTATTTCCTACGGAGCCTACGGCGTTAGATCGTATCTTCGCCCTCTCTGAAGCTGTTCAAACATTTCATTTCCAACGGTTTTATGTACTTTTTTTTCATACCACAAAAAAAATTAACACCGAGACCAGATACTTTATTAAAGCTTGTTGATTCTATATTGACTGCATCAGGAGCATAAAAGGTAGAAATTGACAGGTGAAACTAATTTGTTTCGATTTTGCGTTCTGTCTAATGCCGGATAATTTTTTGGCATGCTTCTTCTGCGTTCATTAATGACATATAAAATTACGATCAATATTGAGAATACTTTATTTTGGTTTTCGTGACTTAAACTGCTTTCTAAAACGAAATTGGAATACAAATATCAGTTTTGGTGATATTAATTGTCAGTTACAAAATCATGCATGCATTCCTAGCGCTCTTAAATAAGGCCGGTTGACTCATTTTAGACATATTTATTTAAGACGATAAGATGGAGAGGGAAAATACAATGTTCAAGGAGGGGAGCCGCAGTCACAGGGTACAGTCACGAGATTAGAATTTTCTGCTTGCCTCCTCCCTGAAAGGCACATTAAAACAACGTAAGAATTACACATTGTTGCTTGCATTACCTGTGCTAAACACCTTCTGGTTTTTAGAATCCCAAAACACTATCCGTTACCCTGTTATCTAAATAGATGGCGTATTTTCCTCTATATCTTTCGTTCACTTCATGTCTGGCATGGTACCTCGATTGACAAGCTAACAAACATTTTCTCAGACCCCGGGTGAGAGGCAATTATGCGAGTCATTCAATAGCTAACTTGGGGATGATACATTCTTACTTCAAGTAGTTGCTCAACATGAGATCTCACTGCACACCTTAGGCGCATTTCAAATTTTGGAGGCCTATCAAATGTCGCAAAAACCTCACCCCCATAAAACGAATACAGCCTCAGTAAAGTTTGAACATAGCTTTTACCGTTGGGCGTCCCTTAAGTATGCTACTCAATTGACTATCGGATGCTGTGTTACGTAGCGTCCCGAGACTTCCCCGAAGGCGAAAGAAGATATAATACTCGGGCAGAATATATATATTTCACGTACAGAAGGCATTTGGGCTACTGGCATGGCCGGAAGGCCTGCCCACCTGGCGAGGTGCAATGGCCAAGTCAAAAGTGGCTACTCACCAGAACCGAGAGTTAAACAGCCAAAGTATTGAGTTGAAGGATCTAATAGCACGACCAATCTTATCAGCAGCTAAACGAATAAATCTACGCACTAGTCTTAATACGAATTTGAAAGAAGTGTACGTCTACATATGTGCTAGTATTCTTCATTTAATAGGGATATAACATGAAAATGCAATATAATCAAAGAACTGGCGTTTATTTGTAAAAAATTTACACTTTTGGTGGCCAAATCACGGCCGCTGGTGGAGTACTGGCTGAAGAATCGAGTTCTCCTTTCAGGCATTCATTTATCACGGTTTAACTTGGTAAGGAGAGCCACCTCCATGACTAGTTAAACCACCAAACCTAAGTACACTTTTTATGTACTCCACATATAGTGCTTATTAGATATTATTTTAAGAGAAATAATTGTATCAAATCTATTTGTTTCCACCCGTCTGACGACAACGATCTCTCTAAAAAGCCTGTCCGTGTGTAAAACAGGCTAAAACCCACTGAGTTAGGGCCATATTATGTGATTTTGTTAATGAGATACAAAACCCAGAAGTCATATTTTACATAATAGTGTGATTTGTTGCCATAGTCCCACCAATAACTTTTAACAATTATTGCGCAACCCTTTTTGTTGAATAACGTTGCTCAGTGGTTGAATTTGACGGAATCTCCTGTAGTTAGCACTTTCAAATCAAGTTAGGGCACATATTTAGCATTGCTTTTTCAAAAGACGATGCAATTTTAACCAAAATTTACTTCGCTAGCATTTGCTTAGAAACGCTGATGTAGCTTTGGCTTCCTTAAATTTGGACAAGAAGTGATTATTAATATCTTGAATTAACAACTTTGACAAGAGTTGGTTTATCAGCCGCAATCCAACCTCAGGTTCTGAGAGGGTTTTATATGGATGAGTGCCAAAAGAGGGTGGGAATCCCTATAAAGGGCACGCCGTTGGCAAAAGCGACGACATATGTGTGGAAAAGGTATTGAACATGCGGCATCCTAGGCGGCGGCAGCAACTGAACTGTCGTGTGCTGTCACGGCAGTTGGTTGCATATGCTAAGGCATCAGGTGGGGCAGCCAATACAAGAAGGCAACCAGGCATGGACGCAAGTGCGCGCATTGGTGAATGTTTACTTAAGGGTGAAGTTAGGCTATGTGAGGCAACGTATTATCACAAACAGAAAAATCCGCCGTGAATGGGCGTCATGATCTCGGATTAATAGATACAGACAGAAAATATGCAGCGTCGAATACAATTCACATTTTCTATTTGCTCTACCATAAAAAGCATGTTTGGAAAAGAATGAGATAAGAGCTGCCAAACGACAGACAATCCAGAGCTAAAATAACTTTGGAATGAGCTTACGTGTGTGGGGAAAAGAACTATGATGAGTGGAGTAACAGCCATCTGTAAAATGAGTGGCTTCGTGATTGACGGACAATAAATGTGAGTTGAAATTAAGTTTGGTCTGTAGCACAGTCAAGTCATTCACTTATGCTAATTTTGAAAAGCGGCAACTGGAAAACAACCAAATTTGGCTCAACAAACACATCTTGATGTGGTTTGTAAATAGATGGATCCGTCTCGACGAAACTGCTTGACTTTCTGAGTGATTTAATCGCAGATTAGCATGTTACAGTCTGTATTTGTTTCACCCTTGAGTCATGGAAACACTACAGCTTCTCACTTTAGTTGCCTGCGTTGGAGGTGGTAGACAAGACCATGGAAGACCGATTTGCAATTTCCGCAATAAAACAAATTTGGCCGGGTTGGAGAAACCATGACCTTCACCGCTAATCCGATGGCACTAATCTGCTGTCTTGACGTATATTTCGAATTTTAGTCTTCTCTTCAAGTTAGATACAGGATCTGCAAGGTTATCAAAATGAGTAAGTGATATGATTCCAAACACAGCTGATAGTATAAGGAATTGCTTCTTGATTGAATCAGAGTAATACAGTGAAACCCGCCTCACACCCAACGTGTTAGTGTGCTCACCTTTTTTAAAGGTTGCTTTCGATTCCATAAAGTTTCTCAAAATGCCGTGTTATATGAGATGAGAATTGGAGGCCACATTAGAAACATAATCACTGAAGGGTTCGGGAAATGTTTCATGAATAAGGTCATTTGTGAATACGCTTGCTCATAAAATCTGCCACCAAATTTTTAGCTATCTGATGCAAAAATTTAACCCCACGAAATTTGCTTCTGCTGTGGGACATTTCTTCTCTTCTGCTGTGAGCAGAAAAAGCCTTGAATCAGCTGCCTACATCAAATATTCTTCAAGGATATCAAATCGCTTAATTTATCCAGGGTTTTGATCAAGTGAGGTTAACTTTTAATGTTATTATTCCTCTTATGCATGCTAAATTTCCATGAAGTAACATACACGAACAATCACCGTGTTGCCTTGCATGATAGTAAGATATGAAATCGTATGTCAAAAGCAAGTCTGTTATGTTAGGAAGGGGGTATTAAGGAAGCATTCCTTTCCTTATTAGCATGTGCCAGTAACACTTTGACAAATAGGGAAATCTGTTCCATTTATTGAGATTTTTTAAATATTCGTTCAGATTGTGCGACGAACGTTCAAGCAAGAATTTTGGTTCAGAAGGCAATTAAGGAAAATTTTTTGCGACAAGGTATTTTATAAACACTTAAAAGGAGTAACCTTAGGTGGCTTCTCCACTTGGACTAAGATGTTATTTTTTATGAAGATAAATCCGAATTTATCTCTGGTACATGTTACGTTAGAGGAGAAAAGCGAAAGAAATTGAAGAAAAATACTCGCAAATATTGAATCCATTTAATTGTCAGCGTTGTCACTTTCACTAATGGGGTCGGCCACAGGCAGGAGAACGTGCTTTGTCGCTTGTCCCAATACCACTTTTTTACAACTTGGAATAACCGGACTTAAATATACACTGACCTGGTTTATTTATTCACACGCAAATGCATTTCTCACAGTGTCACGTCGTAAACATATTTCCACACTTTATTACTAGAAAGTAAAACAAAACTGGGTTTGTTTAAAATTCGAGTTGGATTCTTGCCTATTTTCAAAGTAATATATTCTAATACTTAGTCTGACCCCTTTTACGCTTTAATAAAGGCACATGGGTATTCAGCAACCAATCTGGTAACACCGCAAACTACCTCACAATTGCTATTAAACCCCGCGTGATGGGAGTTATTTTGGGAAATCACTGCCAATTTATTTATTTTCACTAACAAAAAAATTGACATAGCCTCAAATTGGGATATCTGGGGATTCATTTTTTCGTTCACATACTGTTAGGTGATACACGATAAACATGGAGGAAAAGGGCATAAGGTCGTCCCACCTGTGGTGGCCGAGGATAAGCTCGATAATTTGCTACTGGTTCAGGATATCTATGCATATGTGGAAATTTCGACTGCAACTACTCAATCCACTCGGGTATAAAGACGAGCGGTTTATTGAGGCATCGTTAAACACTGGATTTGTGCAGAAGACAAAGGCAATGATTAGACTCAAGAGAGTCAGGCATACTTTTGGAAATTTAGTCTGTCGAATGGTGATAAGGTAGACCAGTATAGTAGGGATAAATGCCAAAAGCATTATATGCTGAGTGCCACCTTCGAATGTCAGTGGGCATCATAAGGGCTTCACAGGAGTAAAGTTGGAGGAGGCCAGAAATGGTTGGAATTGGTGGAAATACTTAAAATGTAAAATCTCATATGACAATCCACAAGTAAGCATTCAATGTGGCTTTCGCGTTTGGGGGAGATTAAAACTACGACTCCATTTAGTTATACTAGGCACAATTTGGGGCCTTTGAAACCTTCTTCTGCATTTAAGAAACAGGAATGGATTCGACTTATGCAACATCATGGGTAAAAGCCAGACGTGTTTTTCAGAAAAACTAGTGCGCGTGGTTCTGCTTAAATTATTGAACATCAGCGAAGAGACACCTTCTAAGCACAATGGAGAAGTCCAGTTATTAATTAATTCACTTATCTTATGTAGTCATTGCATACTTCTTTTTAGACGAACTTCTTGGGTCTTCTTTTGTAATCACTCACTTTCCATTATTGTGAACATTCATCTCAAGCATGAAGTGGTTAAGCTCTTTGAACTCTTTTCCATTCTCGAATTTTCATCATTTGAAAACTTAGCTGTATATATTGGGCATAGAATGTTTGCTTTAAAATGGCCCATTTTTCACTACCTTTGGTTATAAATTTCGACTTAACTACTTTCCCTCAGTGTGATCAAATCGTCAGATCTTTAATTTAATGGTATTACACTACATCCAGGTTTTAAGTAATAAGATCACACATCCATCAACATAAACCAATCAATCATTGGGACACTGGCAGGTACTGACAAGAATCTGATTTACTTTCAAATCAATCGCACTGTCCAAAAACAAATCAAAGCATAAATTTCCGGTTAGAGGTCCATCCATTTGGGCCAATATTAAAGCATAGCAGCGGCTGCATTGGAAATTGCAGCTGGGCCATAATACGCATCGACGATACAAAAATGAGAAAGCTTAGGTCACCGATTGTTTTGTTAGATAATTATACATCTTGCCTTGGTACACTGTTTGACAAAGGAGTGTAAATAGTAACCCAATTTACTGAGTATGATTTAATAAATACACTACTTTGCCATTCAAATGACTTAACATGTAACTTCAAAAAATACAACTATGCAAAGGTGTTCACTCCTGTCGTCAAACTACTAATGGCACTGAAAACTTCTTCCAAGTTCTAAATATTTCGTATTTTTAACAACTCACAAAAAGTCTGGGTAGGAGCAGTTATGAATGGAAGGCGGTAATGCTGCAAATCCTACTAAAATAAGGATTCACTACATTTACTGATTGGACACAAGCAAGTGGAGTGATCGTGTGAATCGGACATCACAGCCACCCGGTCACGACTCAAGCACCGAGCTCCAGCTACCTGCATACTATTTCGACATACCTGTTTATAAAATCTACCTCTGGGGTGATATGAGCTGGGGGGAAGGGGAGTGCCTTTAAACAGGTTACGCCAGGAGTTGTGGTGCCTCTCTTTTCCGGAAATTATATGAATAGAACACCCACCGTTACTTAAAACGACTGCCTTGAAATAACATAGTATCCTTTAACAGGTATCATCCATGAATGTTGATACATCGTAATATTCAAGCAGAACGAACTGTACATCGTGAATTAAAGGGGAGCAGCTGGGGTACAAGGCAGGTAACCTTGTTGAGTATGGATGCAGGCATAGACTTAACACCTGGCCATGACTACATACCACAGATGTTACCGTCACGTGCTTTACTGGGAGCGTGGTTCTTGTACTCGTTTTTGCACAAATGACAACTTAAACAAAATCGGAAGTATAGTTAACTGTTGTGGCTTCATGGTATTGCTATTGGCTGCGACCAACCCTATAGTCATGGTGGGTCATCGGATACATCAAGTGGCCAAGCTCAATTATGACCCTTATCAGCATAGATTTTATAACAACAAAATCTGAATGATTTCAACAATTTCATTTACTTGTCTCTTGGCTTATAAGTTACAGTTGTGAGAACCCACCTGACCCTTGGTAAATTAGATGCACGACCGGTAAACTTAATTTGATGAGGGTGAGCAAGACAATTCGATTAGTGAACAACTAAACAATTTAGAATTGTTTTCATAATGAAAAACTCCGTCCAAACGTAATGGCCCTTATCCCTGCGAATGCAACATAGTCGGAAAGGGACAGCGCACAAATTAATTGGAAAGTCTTTTCTGCAGAAATTTTGGTCTAGATCGTATAACCATAATGTTTGGCTAGAAGGCATATTTGAAAGATGTCAAAATAATAAATGCTCCCTAAACTCAGCGACATCTAAATATTGCATAGTATTTAATGAAATGGCAGTAGATTACTGCTAGAACCAAAAAAAATTATCCTGACGATTTTGTTACATTATTTCCTTTAGTAGCTCAAGCTAGTCTCCGACTTAGCATCGTATTATTTGCCCTGCATGATTATAGTTGGTTTTATGTATTCAACTTATGCAAACCGGTATTTTACGAGTTAAAAATTGTGCCTACAGTAAAGTTGCGCTCCTCTTATCATGCCTGCAATGATTGCTTCTTCATTCTGCATCTGGTATTTGTTTTTGTTTCACGCATTTGCAGCAACGAGCATGGAATATGGCAGTCAATCCTGTACTCGAATACTGTCGTAAAATTGAAACCACAGCAACTGATAATTTAGTGTTTTGCTTAACAATTCGGTGGGCAAACACATTAAATGAACTTAAGGGTTGTAATTTGAATTTCTTCTTTAGCTGTCGAGCCAACGTATTTAGAGTGAATCGTGACTAAGGCCTCGTGTATCTATGTCAAACTATTCAAATTTTTTGTGGATTGATTTGACGTTACTGACGCATTAAAACTGCCCATAAATGCCATAGGCCGCATTAAAATCTCATGTTTGGTGGTGCCCCTTCGTGCAGTACCAAGCAGATGGAACAGTGAGGCATTCCATCGGCCAGCTCCTCATTCGAGTTCCAGCCTGCGGTTTATTTTTAGTCTACCAAATCAAGTGCATGAATTTCTAGAGGTTCCTTAGCGCTTCGCTCCTTTTGTGACAACATTAGCTTAATTTATCCCCACTGGGCACTCAAGTTTTCACGATAAACTTTATCTCACCTTTGTTCGCGTGCAAAAGCCATGGCATCTGCCGCCAAGTGATAATCTCAGATCCCCTTTTTCCTAATTTACAATTTTGCGTTGCGGCTATATTAATGACCACTGTGCAGAAGTGAAACAACGAATGAAAGAATGTCTTTCGTCCAAACTGTTTGCAACAGTCTGTGTGGAGGCTTAAACAACCAGTGGCAGAAGTTTCCATCGGGGTATTTTTAGACCACATATCTCAAGGTCATTGCTACGCCATAGAGCTTTCAAAATGGCCTTACATTACGCAATTACCAATCAGAGACCGAGCTTGTCTTTAGCCAGTGTGCACGCAATTTTCTTGGTTGTCGTCCACGCGTAAGCAGCTATTGGCAGTTCTGTGCGTAGGCATATCTCCCGTTTTAGGAAGACATGGCTCACCTTGCGTTTAAAAGCTGACTTTATGCTGCTTGAAAGCGTATTTGAAAGTGAGGTAGAAACTTGCTATGGTTGAAATGGGCTTCAACTTTACTGTAATTGCAACAACTACTCATGCAATTTAACGAGTCAAAAAACTTTTACCGCCAAAGGAAAACAAGCTCCATGGAACGCATCCCAGACGCATTATGCCAGCAACCGGCCGGAAAATACGAGCCATCTTCAGCCCGACAGCCTCTAACTCACAAGCAGTTCTCTCAGGAATACGAGCGATCCTCCTCACTAAGTGAACTGATTGCCCCCAAACAGCACCAAAAGGAGGTGTTAGAGGCGGCCATTGGTGCCTCGGTGCCTGTTGACCGTGACTTGGCCTCCAAAATAACAGTCACTTCCCTCAAGTCCGGTAATTCCATCTACGATCGTGTGGCCGCTGCTCTTAACCATTCTGAGGACTTACCAGCTCAAATTCTCGGACTTACACCAGATCATCGAAGGCATTCAGCCTTCGCCTCCACTACCACAAATGTAACCGCCCCTATCGACCATATAAAATCGACATCCGGTTCTAGCCGACAGAGCTCAGGATCGTCCTATACAGGCTCTGTGGGCAAGCAGCAGACCATGATTGCAGCAGCCACACCATCTGGTAGTATCAGTACGGTTGCTACAACTATATCAAAGTCTCATGTTTCAACGCACGTGAGGCAACGACTTAAAGACTGTGTGCTTAATAAGAGGAGAAGCAAGGAGAGTGCGATTACAGGCTCTAAAACGGCGTCGTTTGTATCTCCTTCAATGGAGTTGGATGAGGATTGGGGGCCTCCTACGACAGGTTGCTCAAACTATCGGGACTACCACCCAACCGACTCCGAATGCGGTTTTCCCAGTGGTTACGGAATCCCACAGATGATGTGCACGGCAGGTCAAGTCGCTACCGGACAGCAATCAGCCTTCCTTGCGGACACCAGAAAGCATATGGGCAATCTTCCACCTTGGGCATTTATCGCGCTATCCGCAGGACAGGAAATACGCTCTAATAACGATACTTCGTTGGTGACACCTAGGAATACATCTGTGTTGCTTCGTAAAACTCTATCAGAGCCCAGCCTTAAAATACGCGGTAGTAGTGGAGCCTTGAAGCACAAGACCAACCGAAACGATAGAAGAAGTGTTAACCCTCTAGCTGTTGCTGCGGCTGTTGTGAGCTCTGCCCCATATTTCGCGCACCATACACGCGGCTCGCGGAGTATCAGTGAGGCTGGAGATGTTGGGCAGTGTTTAGGTCTTCACAAAGCCTCCTCTCGACCATTGCCAACTCACTCGCAGCTCACACTGGAGAATAAGGAACTATCGAAGCATTCCGAAGAAAGTGACAGTACGCCAATGGAGGTGGCAAGCGAAGCAGATTCTCATGCAGCCACTACTAGCATGAAATTTGGTACAGTAGATGTGGATATGAGTGAGACACGTGGGACCATGTCGAATTCACCAAAATGCATCGACGATAGCGAAGCTGTGATGGAATTCCTCGCATCACTCGCCACTAACCCAGTTGCTATGACTGGAGGATTGCTGAAGGCAATACAAAACTATCTTTGCTTAGTTCGTGAATATATGAAACAAGAAAAAAGCAAGAATAGTCAAGGAGGCAGTCCAAAAAATACGGATCAGTCAGTGGGCTTATCTGGAGAAAGTGCAGAGTTATGTGAATTTGGAAGAGGTAGGCAGCAGTCAGGCCAGGCACCTTATCGTCGATGCAAGCAAGTTTCTGGCCTCCTCAGTCGCACTCGATCAGCGCCGATTCGCCTGACAGGGAATGTGGTTCGCGGGAACTTTGGGGGCCCTACAAGTTGTGAGGGAGGTTCTGGAGGGAGTCTCATCGACAGTGGAGGAGCCAGTGGGGTAGGCGTTGGACTGCTATCCGCCGCATCAGCAATGGCCATGGAGGCTGCTGCTTTGACATCAACTTCAACCTTGAAGTCATTCACTAAAACCGTCACAAGTGCCGGTCTCCCGGAGGATGAGCAACGCAGCAAAATCATGCAACAGCTGCGTAGAAAACTGCTTGAAAAGTAATTTTTTAAAGTTTAGTTCAAAATACTTGTAAGGCGTAGAAGTGCTATGCGAGACAAGGTGTGGTTAGCAATAGGGAATTGTGAAGTCCGCAAATATATGCACGCGATCAAATCTTCTGATAGTTGATTCCTGGGAATTGCACAGAGCATATTCCAAAATACAGTCGATGGTATGAATTTTCGATCCCACCAGGTCGCGGTCTTATCTTTTCGATGTACTTTTAAGGAGATGTTTTCTAGGTTAGCCGATTTATAGGTAAAAAGTTCTCTGTAGAAGTTTGTTTTTATAATGACTTATTTTAGAATCACTGAATTCTAACCTAATAAGCCATTTTTATATATGACCTTAGGGTGGATAATGTTCGTGTCGCCTTAAAAATATTTACTAATCTACAAAGCACAAATGGTGACTTCCCCATAAGTAGGGGACGATAGGCGCTACGCTAATTGTGGACGTTGCATGCATTACAGGAGTGAATCACCAAATAGTGAGCGTTCCTCGGGTTCGTCTACACTTGGAAATGTGTGTGACCCCTTCTACCTTAAGGGAGGCCACCAAAATGCTAGTCCGCTATTGGAGAGGACCGCCTCAAGTCCAGTGGTGACACTGGCAAGGCGACCAACGACGGAAACTCCCGCGGTAACTTAGCAAATGTAGTCTATGCCTCGCCATCTTTTGTTCGATTCTTTCCATCGCCTATCCAATCCACCTATGTACCGGGCAAGAATCTAGTCTGTTACAAGCTATTTCATTGATAGACCCAACTGCTGAGTGTATGAATATGATACTTTTGAACAGGTAAATTCCAACCTTAATTTCAGATGAAGGTTTTCTGTGTTTTGGCGCGACTTCTTCATCTAAGGGCATTTAAATCTGGTATAAAATGTTAAAGTACAAATTGATATTCATTTTGTGCATAAGACAGCTGATTAAATGCCTATAATTTCCTCTAAGTACAAAAATCAACTTGTGAATCAGGGAAAAAATCAAATCAAACTCTAATTCGTGTTTATTCGCCTTAGTTGCCAGGCCAAATGACACGAGTTTTGAAATACAACCTCTCGGTTACTACAAGCAGAATAACTGTTCAAAGTCCCTATTTTTGTGTAAAATTTACCAACTGTATGCGATTGTTTGAGTATGCAAGCCCCCTAAATATCCAAACATTTTAAACGATAGGCCTACTGACTTAAACCAAAGTGTATTGTACTACTGCGATACCTGTTACCTTAATACCAAATAAATTACGTCGACATTCGCTTTAGGCTTTATCAAGATGTGGAAAACGTTTCCTTTATAATGCGTTTTGTTACCTGTCAAATGAAGTGTGACTGTTATAACCCACACAACCTACATCCACACTGTGGATATGCGAAAACCCTAAAGCAATTCCAGAATGTTGATTTGATGGAGTCTTTTGAAACCTCAGTGATGTGAATTGCCCTAAGTCAAGTGCCTTAGGTGTCCCATAAAGCACCTGCCTCAATTGTATAATGTGCGGCTCTGTCAAGTTCTACAATATCGTGTAATTATGACTGCAGAATTCCCCCTCTGCTCTTTGAGAGTTTTGAAAACAGCATTTCCTTGTCTGACTGAGCGATGTTTCATTAAATACATGACTTGGTTACAAAAATGTTGCAGTTCATTTCTATCTCTTGGTAAACACTTGTATGTCCAACAAGGTGTTAGTCTTAACCAACTACATCAGTCACGGAAATGCTGCTAGCAAATCCTGTTCTGTTTCATTCTCTTGATCTGCATATTTATGTCACTCGTAGTCAGTACCGTTAAATACTAGGTGATATTATCAGCTAGTGAATGAGTCGCCGTATTTTAATTTCATAAAGGTCGATACAAAGCGAAAAAAAGTGGTAAAGACCATGCAATAAATGGGTCTTTGATTGAGGTCCTTTAGTAATGTATACCAATTACTTGACTTCGAAGAAAATGATTCTACCGTTCTGGGACACTACATTTAGAGAATGCCTATTGTGGCTGAAGGTGGTCAATGATTTTATCACGCACCACATTTTTGCTACCCTAATTAGCAAACAATTAATAGGGAAATCTTATTTGGGTGGTATTAATTCCAATCAAATATAAAATGGTATGTAGACATTGGAATTTCCTTTGCTATTTATGGATCTAAATCCAGAGAAAACCATTTGGTGTGGCAAATAAATGTAGATACTACTTGTATTTTATTAAAGCGGGTTTAGGCAGATGCATTTATCTACTCACTAAATACTACAAATAACTTAAATTCGCCACTGATGCACTAAATCACCAAGTTTTGATGTCCAACGATTCTGTTTCAAAAAAAATGAAATAGTCATCAGGGCATTTCCTACAAACAATATATATTAATGTTCCAACTTATTAGCAAAGGACTAGCACTTAGTTGCCTTCTGAAGAGTAGGCCAAGAACAGTGCCATAGCTGATAAAACCATAATAATACCTTACGGTATGTCAGACCATACTACTAGTAAATGATTATGGTACAATGAAATCCAAATTATTATCACTACATATTTGCTCTCTGTCTAGGTGGTTTAACTAAACAGACGTGGCTTATTTTTGTTTTTTTTAGCAGAGTACTGAGTTCACAACAGTTTTGGCCTACGATGTTGGCATGCTTGCACACCGATGCACCTGCCAGATCGACGCCAATCACCCGGAGAACCCCTCGCGTTTGGTCGCCATCTGGCAAAGAATACAGGTAAGGCAGATGCTTGCACGGCCAACTCCTGTTCTTTAACAACCATGACCACCACGAATGCCTAAACTATGCAATGGTGGGTGTCTTAGGTACAGCTTCCTGTCGTGCAGGTGTTGGCAACCGAGTTCACTGCTTCTTTGAAATCAAATTGAACTAATAGTCAGCGATATGGTAATAGACAGAATTCCAATGCGTAATTCGTGCCCAAGTATCCAAGGTCTGCGTGCAAAAGTTATATGCATAAGTGTCATGAATTATGGCTGAGATGGGAAGATAGAATAAAAACATGTAAATTATTAAAGATCGGGAAAATAAACCTAGCATATACATCAAATAGTATATCATACCCATCTTATCCATCACATCCATATTCATAAAATATCATCCATTGATATAATGCCGTTAGTATATGACATACTGACATATTAAGATAGTTAAACTAGAAACAGGGCATCAGGGCTATTTCCGGATGCACAGACCATCACGAGTTCGCCAAAATTGGAAACTACCTGAAACAGTTTTGCACGAGTTTATCAAGTGGCTCCGTTTTCACGATAAGAGAATTGAGTTGTACTTCTAAACACAACACTTAACAGGTTCTAAGGTTCATTTAAAAGTCAGACCCGCTTTCGAATTGGCATAATATCATTCATTCAAACTGGAATTACCACGCTTGATAGATATGTACGATAGGTAATCTGTAGTGCCGTAATTGTGCTGCGCAAGAGTAAATTGTTTTGCAACTTACCAAGCAATGAATGGCCAACACTGAAATGTTCCACACATTTTTGTTTACAAGTAAAAAACTGCAGCATGAATTATCACTGCAAGCTTCCGTGGGGTTCACTTCACTCAGCGAGTCGGCGCAATAAATGGATGTGCACTCCTTCGGATCATTCCTCCTTGAAGCTTTGTCAACATCCCACTAAGCGTCATAGCCAAACCATGTACAGAAGAACGGTTAAGGTTCTTCTTAATGGCACTATTCATTGTAATCAGTGGTTGTGTGTCAGGAACTAGGGGACATATTAGTAGCAAATAATCGGAGTGGTCATCTCAGGATAAGTAGATGCGATCATATTCTCCCAATCCTTCCGAAGATCATTTTATTTATTGCATCCTACATCTTTATTTGGTTTTCTTGTTTTCGTGAAATACCTGCGCGTAGAGTAAAAATACTAGTATAGTTTTCGATTTGTAGTCGATACTTTCACTCATGTATTCAGTTACTGTAGGCGTTTCTTACTCCTCCTAAACATGTAATTTTTCATCGTTTATCAGTAACACATTTTCCGCAGCTAAGAACCAAGCCTTTTCGGGTCGCTCTGCTCATGCCTGCTTAGGACACGCCACAAAACTGGCATGATTACTTGTGCGCAGATTTTTAAGCTCCCCTTAGCGTTCCTTTTTACCAAGTCTTATGATCCATCGATCACTGCTATCTTACCTTTCCTGCGGCAATTCACAGAGCGACTTTCATATGTTTTCTCAGTCATTAATTTAATCACTTGTACCTCAGTGCATCTTGAAAGTAAAAACTTTATTAATTATGCAATCTACCCCACTATAGGTCATGTTATTTGGTTTTCCCGGCTTAATGGAACAATAGGTATGTCTTGTGGAGCAACCGAAAGAGATTCACAATGTGCAGCCTCCGTAGTTTTTCCGGTTGTGTGATATTGTATGCGCACAGGCAGTCGGACGTTGCAGCATTGGCCGATGCCTGGCTAGATTAACTGGAAAAGGAATCTTTTCATTGGACGGAATATACAACAACTAAAAATAGTTTATTTGGGCAAAGCACTGTCCAAGCGCTCTATTTATGGTTTTTATAAATGCATTTTCGCTGCTCTACGAGATCGTAACCTCTTGAATAAAAATATATAAACATAACAACCTTAAACAATTGTAATAGGTTACATTTACGCGTGACAAACTGCGCGTATTCAGAAAACTACACCAAAAATTATTCAAGTAGTTACCTGGTCTTATTTCCTACGGAAGATATTTCTGAATGGGAAATTTATGAAGTCCTCTTATCTTTGCGAGTTCAGCGGAGCACATCACGAACACCGGCTGCAGGGAGAGGCGTTAGAGCCAATACATTTGGCACTTCTAAGTGTGCATTAGCAGGTTTGGAAAAGTCGTTTAGAATAACAGGAGAAACCACCATTCTTATTTAAGGAAACACTTAAGTTCAGGAAGTAATTGCGTTGAAGGATAACCACGTTTATTTTGCTTTCAAGTGAAGGTTGTTGGAGCAAAGGCTTCAAATAAGCTTGTTTTTAAGGGTCTAAGAACACGAATGTCGTTCCTGTCAGACAAATTATTCGTGAAAATGTTGAAAGTTGTACCTCTTTTAGGAAATAAACATTTCTAAAGACTTCATGGTAAGTGGCTGTCTATTCGTGCACTTTTGTTAACTGCATTTCGGAGAAGGTAAAACTGCTGTGATGAATAGAAGGGCCAGATCCAATCATTAAAATAACTAGTATTACAAATTATTGAGGCGTGGAATCTGCCACTGTGTGTTTAGGGGTTCATTAAAAAGCTTTAAAATACACCTGCATTATTTAAGTAAATATAGAGAATAATGTAATCGGCTGGATATTATGCTGAAGTGAATGCTAGTAAAAAACGGGTAAGGTGCCTGTTCACTGGTGCAGGACTTAACAAAAAATCAAGAATTGCTAAATACAAAAAGGCAAAGGGAAGCAAATTAGTGCCGGTATTTAATTGAAAGTGTGCAAATTACTTTTGATCCTCCTAATATCTGACCGGTAAATTTCGCCGATAGCGATTATGCTAGCTGATGTAGCTCAATAATTTGGAACATGGTTCGAGATCAAGATAAACATTAGGACTCGGTGTTTTCAACTATTACTCACTCTTTCATCCTTTGGCAGGACTTCTTATGCGAGATTACTCGGCAGAATCTGAGGCGGTCCAATGCACTTCCTTTTTTGGCACATGTTTGATGAAAAGCGCATTGAATTCAATGGTAGCAATTGTTTCTGAAAAGAGGCAATTCTTGCCTGAGCCTGCCGACGTACTGACAGTAGCATTAAATCATTAAACGATAATAGCATTTTTGCAGAAAGACGGTTAATACTAATTGAGTTAAGATATTCGGGACATCACAAATAGTACTCCTCACCCAATTTTGCCTCCTGAGAGTATGATGTTAACTAGGCAACGGTGAAACATTCCAAGAAAAGAGCATGTGAAGGCTCTGTTTTGCTTTTTTTTGTGGTGAAGCTCAAGATACTAAGTCCAAGCGAAGGCTACAAGACTGCATAGCCCCATTTACAACTTGTGTTCAATTAAGGTGGACTACTCTTTTTATTTCTAATGTTTAGGAGCTTAAATACATGCCCTTATAGTGAACATGTCTACTGATAGATAGGGTTCAAAACGACTTTTTCTTGAATTTGCTAGCTAATGATTACTTGCACATTACATTTCTTAGTTGCATTTCCTTGGCAGTACATTTTTTTGATTAGGGACCAATATTAATTTACCAAACCATAAAACGGTATTATAGCAACCGCTGTGAAATAGCCTGGAAGTTTGTTACGCTGCTTAATTAGTGGAGGCATCTGCGTGAATCTATTCTAAGAGTTTCAGGATTAAAACCGCATGAAGGCAGTATCTTATGCGATCATCTCAGGTAGACTGCAGTTGTGAACGTATAAAGTAAGCAAAATGGTCGAAGTGAATGTGCTATAACTTAATGAAAGCTTCAAGCGCATTTGTGTCATTGGTTACAAAAGCACAACCCATTAAACATTGCACAGTTTTGAAAGGTAAAGTAGGTAAATGTGAAAGATAATGGCATCTGAAAAGCAATTAGCTCTTGAGATGTTTTAGGAATGATTCACCTCATGTAACATCTTAAGCGCAAAGCAATTGGATAAAGGCTCAAGTTTGCGCAGTCAAATTTAAAAAGGCTCTACGTAGGAGTAGAAGTCAACTATCCAGAAAGTTAAAGAAACTGCTTTCTGAAACACTTCTACAGTAGCTTTATGATTCTCACAGATTGCTGTTTGCAATCTAACTTGCATGATGAAGATTTCAGTCTTCAGGTCTCGCTGCAGAATGTCAGCATCAGCCAGGCCGGCGGGCAGCGCTAACGGAGTTGCAGTTGGCTCACCGGGACGTATACACCGTGCTATTCGGTAGCAATCCAGCCAGCCGATCTCGCATCGATCCCTCCCTGCTGGCCACCGTGCGCCTCTGTCGACTGCCCTGTGGAGGCATTGGAGTAGACTCGGACACTGCATGGCACACCGCTGGCCACACTGCTCATGCTGCACGCCTCGCCGCCGGCTGCGTCATCGACCTCGCCTGCCGCATTATCCTTCACCAAGCCCCCAACGGCTTCGCTCTCGTCCGCCCACCCGGTCACCACGCTGAACCCGGCCAGGCCATGGGCTTCTGCTACTTTAACTCCGTCGCTGTAGCGGCTAGACGAGCTCAACTGGTGCGCGCCATTTTTCCCCTTGAGGAGGGCGGCAGCGGCGTACCAAATCTTTCCACCTCTCCGTCCACCAACGTATACAACTCCTGTGGCCTACCAGTCGTCAAAAAATCTGGGACCATTAAAAGGACCAATGAGCATCTGCAGATAACAAGGATTTTGATCATTGACTGGGATGTGCACCATGGAAACGGGACACAGACAGTGTTTTATCCAGATCCAACCGTACTCTATATATCATTGCACCGTTACGACGACGGAGCATTCTTTCCTGGAACCGGAGCACTAGAAGAAATTGGTGAAGGAATGGGCGTGGGCTTCACTGTTAATATTGCCTGGCCGAGTGGAATTACAATGGCAGATGCAGAATATCTTGCTGCTTTTAGGTATATAGTTTTGCCGATAGCACGGGAATTTAAACCTGACATGATACTGGTCTCCTGTGGCTTCGATGCAGCTCCAGGACATCCGGCAAATTTAGGTGGATATAATGTAAGTCCAGCAGCTTTTGGATGGATGACGCGGCTGCTGACGAATCAAGACATTGCTGGTGGTCGCCTTGCTCTCTGCTTAGAGGGAGGTTATGAGCTGAACAGTCTCTGTGATTGTACTGAAGCGTGTATACGGGCACTATTACGGTCAACTTATGAAAGAACCACTGGTCTACAAGATGCCCCACTTTTGTATCGACTGTCAGATCAAGAAAGAACTAGAAAGCCTCATCCTGCTGCACTAGAGACTTTAAAGCAAGTATCTCGCTTCCACACCCCTTACTGGAAATCTCTTTCTGCAATTGAAATCACCGGTACACCAGCTGATGTCTGGCTGCCGAGCGGAGAGGAGGAAGAATGCTCATTTTTGTCAGCTATTACAAAATTTACATCGGAGCAGTGCAAGCACTCACTAGGAAAGTTGGACAGTAAAAATAAACCAAACTCCTGGCCTGAGACAGAACTGATTATAAGCGTGGGTACCAACAGCCAGCAAATCAACCAACGTAAGTTCGTTAAGCAGGCCTGTTTAGAGGAAGACGACATCAGCACTGCTTTGGAAGACGTCCCACTGGATATGACAGCAAAATCGATGAGGCTCCCCTCTCACGAGATGTGTTCGCAGGCTGTCTCGAAAATGGAGGCTGACGTAAACACAGCTCCAGTCGAATCAACCGACCTAATTACCGCTGCCGCATTGGTCGGCCTGGCTGATCTTCACGTTACACCCCAAACCGCAAAACATTTCTAATTTTTTAAATCTTTCAGATGTATTGTTGTCTCAGTTAACCCTGTTGTTCGCTCTCTGCCTCTTTCTCTCTCTCATCACAGTTGCCACGGTGTCGCACTCTAACAATAATTCCGATCTGCTTGTACATAATCATTTGGTATATTTTTCTCTTAGTATCTCTGTATTCACCTTTCGTCAATAATTGTCATTCCACGTGCAGAATTTTATGGTAATCAGTATTCAATCACCGCAAACTCACGAACACTTTCCCAACCCCACGTTAACGCTTGCACCGGTTTGACAAGTAAGGATACCATCGCTATTTTACAGCGTGCGCATCATCAAGATTTTCCCCTATTTTTTAGAATTATGACTTATTTTACATTCCATTTACTTCTTGCTTGTTTTTTTACGTAAGAACAATTAAAAGTAAATATTAAATCACATAGTCTCGCTAAAACAAAAGGCATCTATTAATACATTTCAAAACCTAAAAAAGCAGTATTAACTTTTTCCTGCTTTGCTAATGGGACGGACATCTTTTTGAGGCAGGACAACTTCACTGTCTACCTCAGTTAATTTGTTCAAAATTATCTGCTGAGAAATAGGTAATTACTTGAGCAAACTAAACTCCGCATTCTAGAGCACGAGTAAGTGATGAGTAATTTGGGGAATTGACTATCACCCATCGTTTCGCATCTGCCCATTTAAACTCAATTTTACCACGTCCATCTACTAGAAGCGTCTAGCCTAATGCGTAATTACATTACCATTTCCATTTCAAAAAAAAATAATTAAAAAATGTGAAATTGGCCTTTACCTGCTTTTGATCAGGTAGGCCATTTTAACACTCATGGTGGGGAATGGCGTGAATCAAGGTGATAAATAGAGACGAAATTTATCGTCATCTTGGTAACTTTAACATGTTTAGGTAGTGTTATGCTATCAAAACCAGGTGTAAATAAAACTGATGTCCTCAGGGTAATCAAAGCGGCTGAATTACCTTCAGGATGTTAATCGGGATTGGGAATGATACCATTGTTCACTATGAAGTGATTATTTGTAAAATATTAGTGTTGCTATAAACCTGTTGGGAAACATTGACTATGCCCAATGATTGCGACGTACTTTTGACCCCTCTTTACCGATGAACCAATTGTAATTTTCCGAAAAACCTCTTTCTCCGTGGATTAGAAGTACAGTTGCTGTAATTCAATAGAAAGTACGGCTATCAGAAAGCAGAAAGCTCGAGCCGCCAATTGCGCAATTTAATACCTTTCCTCACTTAAAATGATTGACTAAAGCAGTAAGTTATAATTTTGGATTCGTATAGTACGTTGTGCCGTGGGTCATCACAAGTTTGTCCAATGTATACCAACTCCTCATCACCTATCAAAAGACGACGCTTTTGAAATATGCCTGTGTAGCAGGTGGAAATGTGGCATGTGACAGTAATGCTGGTCCACACTACTTGCATTAGCTAACCAATGCGAATTTGCAAGCCTCTTTGAGTTGATATCATTGAGAACAAGTAGCATGAGTGATTGTAGCCCCGTACGTTCACCATTAGGTCTGGGTTAATTGCTAAATAAATTGCTGATTGATGAGGGTACGGCATGAGCATTCCAATTCACTGCTCTATTTTTATTAAACAAATTGCGAATAATCATGCTTTACAAAGTAGATCCTTCATTAAAGCTTGAATTAAGTGTCCAAACGTACTCTTCCAATAAAATTCTCAATTTTCCCTTTTAATGATTCCCTAATTGTGTGAATGAGTCGGATTCCCCCGTAATGCTCAAATGTTTACTCGGTTTTGTCGCAGCCTTTTTATTCTGTCAACAATTGAAGGTCCCTCCAGAAGAAACGACAAGCTTCAAGATACGTATTTTGAGGTTAAGATTAATCCTAACTTAAAAATGCATTGTTTCGGTTCTTTAAAAGTTCTCTCTATGTCCAAGCACATGGAAGCATAATATTGATCTCAGTAACTTTTCGGCTTACCAAGTTCCAGACTTTCAAACTGTTTTGTTCAACATATGCTATTCATATTTGAATATCGTCAAAAGCACTACATTTCAAGAGTTCTCTAACCTTCAGCGACGAAAATGACAACGAGATGTTTGACACTTATGCGCCGACAAATTATATCATTTGGCCTAACAGAATTGCTCACTGCATACCAGTTGGCATAATTTTTATCAAATTTTGGCCAAAATACTACCTTCTACTCTGGGTTACATTTGGGTCCAATTGGCATGTACGCATGCCCACGCGTGCGAGTTCAAGATGCACATTGTTCCATCCCCCTAATCATACCTTCACTTACAATAACAGCGAAGCAATTTAGCTGCGTTTATTTTTAGAACTTCCTCTGCCCTGTGCACAGCGTATAATGAGGAGCGCTTAGGCGGAGGAACGTGAATGCCTGCACGTTCATACACGTACGCGGGGGCGTCTATTTTAGGCGCGCTCCCAAAATGTTTTATATAAGGTAAGCACAGCCCATTAAAAGCTTTATTTAGAACTCTTCTAAACCCATTTACTAGGCGTGCCCCCATACAATTTGACTCTTTTAGTACGACAAGCATTTCTCACATTACAAAAATTCCGACGTTCTAATTTTAAACCCTTTTATCTTACGACGTCTAGGTCTGATTAACTTGAATCTGACGCAATTTCAATAAAAATTACACGCACTTGGACACTCAAAGGAGGAATATGCGCCATTAAATCCTGCTTGTATAGGCGCCAGTTACCAATCACTAACATCACAAAATGGACACTAACAGGATGAAATCAAGCCTAATGCTTTAATAAAATGTCCTCGTTGTGAATAGCCTTAAAAAAATTAAGACTGTAAAACGCAATTACTAACAATCGTTAAAAATATTCAGGTTTTTCCTCAGAACTATACGTCATGATCTAAGGTGAAGATCTTTCGAATAAAGACAAACACCACCACTTGTTTTTAGTATAATATCCCGTGCTCAAAGCAAAAAAAATCTATCATCAAGAGTTTAGCAATGCACGCAATTTTAAAAAACACAAATAAAGCAGAAAAAGGGAAATCGACCCACTATATTCGAGCTAAAGGCAAACATTCGCATTTTCTCGGAAAGTGGCGGTTATGAATCAAAATAGGTTGCAAGAAGCTTAATGAATATAAGGTGCGGTTCCAAAATAACTGTTAATGCAGCATATCGACTGAAGTGGTAATCCAAGCCCATGATCGATTGAATTAGCGAGGACCCCTTCACCAGTGTTCACACCAAGAAAAATATTCTTGTACTTGTACAAATTAGTAGCAAAGTATTACCAAAATTACAAGAAACCTCAAGGCCTACGAACCGGATTATATTACCAAATTAAAGTGGACCACATTAGTCCGTAATTCTCCAACCAATTAGTTAAAATTGAGAGGGAGGATATGCACATTGTTTCTGAATGATGAATTCAAAGGCAATACTAAATTAGGTAGTCCAAACACCAAAAATTTTGAATAGAATTATACTGGTTAAGAGAATTTCTTGTACTGTTAAAAAATACAAAAAAAGTTAACGATTTTAAAAAAATTCCCTGTATTTAGTGCCATTTTCAACTCTTAACGCTATTGAAATCGATACTCTGAAAAGGTTTTGTGATAGCAAATCATCAAAAATAAAGATGACCATAAAACCCCAAGAACACAAATATATTTAAAAGAACATAAGAGGCGCCTAAAAATTGTTTATCAAAAAAGCGAAGGAGGGGCAAGATTTCAGGGCAACTTTTCTAGATTACTAAAAGCACTATGCTTTTTGAGCGTTTTCAAATGTCGTCTAAAAATAAACAGCCAATGTAGTAGAACCTGCAAATTTCCGCAAGACTAGCCTGCAAAAGTTCAACTTCTTCAGAAATAAGGGTGCGTTTGGTTAAGCGACTTGCAATAGCTAGAGAACATATAGATTAGAGTTAATATGCCTGTTTCCATCTGCTCGATTTCAAGTTGCAGTCCATAAAAACGTTGCAAGACATTATTTATCTTTTGACGATTCTCAAAGTGCCTTATGTTTTGAATATTACTATCTGCTATTACTTCAAATCTCAAGTTACATAAAAAAAAACAAACCTGAAAAAAGTTCCTCCTAGGAGAAAAAAAAATAAAAAACTAATTACTTCAAGAAAACTTAGGTCGCGTTTTAAAAAACAGTAGGTTCGAAGATCGTCACTTTCACTTTGGTAAGTGGTGAAATATTTTGATAACCGTCCCATGGGCACGATAACACCCAAACACACTTTCAGAACTGACCTAATTGTATAGAGAAGGACTAAAACAAAATGCAAATAAATGAAGCAGCAATTAATAACAAGCACTTGTGGCAAAAGACTTTCATACAGATTCTACGAAATTCTTGCAATCAAAAAGAATAAATCGTTGGATATTCCAAATAAGTCGCTGAGAGAATGGACCATAAATTAAGTCAAGTGCTGAAATACTGGTTATATTTATGAAAAAAACACAAAACATAGTTAAAAAGTAAAAATCTAATAATATTTTACTTTGGGTCTTTTAATAAATGAATAATTGTATTTAACTTCGGTTAGTCTATCTCTCAGTGCGACAGCAACAGTTGTCTGCTTATATCATTGCAACATTTACTTTTTCAGGATTTTCACTTTCACTGGCCGTTTTTTGACAGATTTAAGCTGTGCTTTTTTCTACCAATCCCGTTTATTAAAACACTACTACCGCAACATTTTGATGAATGAATGTGCTTTCGTCGATTGAGGAGCTAGTGTTTCAAATTCTCGTGGTTCTAGCAAACCGTAATGAAACAAGTGGTACTGATTTAGGTCTGGATTTTCTAAAAAAATTTAATTTTTGCACCAATCGCTTGCAAGTACATGGTATCAACGTCTCTTGTTTTAAATATAGTTTCAGCACAAATATCCCTCTTTCTTTCTATTGTGTACAAAGCTATTAAGAACCGTAGCATTGTGACAAAAAGGTAGTTTGCTAACAAATTTACTTGTAAAGGTCAATATACTACGAAAACCCGCGGATATTCCTGAAGCAAGCTGTCATTGATAGGCTCTTAACTCGTACATGTGAATACCTCAGGATTAACCGACTTGATCTTAACACGGTATGAGCTTCCCTGATCTACCTTCAGATTGCAACATCTAAGTCAATAGCTTATGGAGACGTGTGGCTACGTGGGGAAAAAGACATCGTTTTTTCGTTTAAAACCTCAAGAGAGGTGCGCCTCCTTAGTTGGCACAAATGCATCTGGACACTTTCAAACGCTTATATAACTCTAAAACTGTTATCTGTTTTAGGGTGTCAGCTTACCCAGCCTATTCCTAGATGTTAATGGTTTGTTTCCACTTATTACGAATTTAAGTGAAGATATAATGTGCTGCGCCAACTTCATAATTGTCATTGAAAAAGACGCAACATTCCAAACCATTATGATGAGCGAATTTTACGCTGAATACCAACCATGCGTTCTCATAACAGTACTTTACCTTCATATACATCTACTCTCATTTAGTCCAAAGGATATCCGGATTTAGCAACACGTTCATTCCTATGCAAACTTTATCAGAAATATCCGAAGATACCCATATTTGCGCTGGTTGATGCAGATCCACACGGTAAACGCCATGCCCATTTATACTAAAATTTAGGGTTCGGTATATACCTCACCTACAAGTACGGGTCTCACGTAAGCTGCAAATTCGAGCTGACGCACTCCACAAATTTGCAGAATCCAGCTCTCAAGTCAGCTTCGGGTACCGTACTGGGTATACCCTCTCTTAAGTTATTAGGACTATTACCGTCAGACACATCAATGTACGTCCCCACTTCCAATACCTTTATCTCTTATAGGCTGCAGGTAAAGAATCAAGACCTTCTCCAGATAACTAAATCAGATAAACTGGTGCTCCAAAGCATAAAGGAGAGGAGTTACTACAAAGAGGAAAAGAAGTTGCAGTTTGAAGTAAGCAGCACACCTGATGGTCAAACCGTAACCAGATCGAGTACATGGAGGCTACGCAACGAAAAGCGGAAATACAATGTCTCGAAAAACTGGGCCCAAGATTTTTATGCTCCGAATATCTCCCACGTAAACTTCATCAAGAAGTTTCAACTAATTGTTTAACTTGATTTAATTTAGCGATTAATAAAAATCTAGTGTTTCACCACCTTTGTTAAATATGTAGCTGATCTATTTTTAATAAACCTTGAAGATGTCATCTTTGATCATGTGTCCAATAATTGCATTAACTTGTTCCAATGAAATTTTGGATGCATCCTTGCTGCATTTGGCCAGTTTATCCTGGAGTCTTCCGTTGTCAGAATTCATTCGATCAACCTAGATTTCAGGGAAGACGTTAGCGTAGAACTTTAAATTTTCCGTCAAAATGAAGGAATTAAACTCACATTAATTGCAGCGTTCTCGACTTTATCAGCAAGATCTCTCGTTAGATCGGTTAAGTGATTTAATTGAGCAACAGTGCTATCAGAATTGAGGGCATTTACCCAGTATTTGTTCCACAGCATGTTAATTATGCTCTTCTCCAGAGATGATTTAAAGTAGCTTACTTCAAGTGAGTAGTAACGCTTACAATGAACTCCAAAGTCCTCAATCTTGTCCATAGGTATAGATTGGTATTCTGACGGTCCCTCATCTGGTGGTTTATAGCCTTCTGGGTATGTACGGAAAGCACCGAGGTTAACTAAATATGGAAATTAAATTTGTTCTCAACGTTTGCTAGGTAAAGGCAATCAAGCGATGTCACAACTTAATCTTCCGATATACACCTATGATGTACCGATACGAAAATTTTGAATCAACAGTAGAAATGACGCGATTGATTTTGTGGCTTTTAGAATTAGTTTCCCTATATAGGTGCAGGTTTTCGGGATGGAAATATTTCAGCAAGGAACCCTCTGTGCACACTGTAAGGCATACAGATCAGCAGTTCAGCTTACCCTTTCCATAGGAGACAGTTCTAGTTGGATCAATTACAATGGCAACGAAAGGTTCCTGGTAGGTTTGGTTCGTGTGCTGAGTGGACACATCGATGCCAGAGAGCCAGCACCCATAACCGGGGTGAGAGTGGTACCATCCAAGTACATTCTCGCGACGTCCCGCCTTTGCGACTAACTCAGTGTACAAGGCCATGAATTCATAGGCTTCGGACTAGCATTTAAATAATCCCTTTATTATTATCAACAAACTAACGCTTTCAGCATATAGCCAAAGCCATGGCATCAATACCATCTGATTAAAGATACCTAAATGTGTAACAGACACACTAAAAATCCAGTTTTAAAATAATGACAGTGCTATTTAGCACTCAAATAGAAGCACGCCGTAAATTGAAGAATTAGTCTGGTTAGCTTACAGCTCCAGCACTTAGTGCTGAGCACACAAAAAATAAATTACCTGCGCGTTAACTCGAGTCTCCGTTCCCTGTACAGGCAGGGGAAAGGAATCCATGACGATCATGGTCTCGTGGGCAACCTTACCGATGAGTATTCCCATTATCTGCAGGAAAAACGAAAAAAAATTCCAGTTCATACAACACAGCCTACTGATTCAATGTATTATAAAACTGTGATTTGTCACCATTATTAATAGTTTGTCTAACCTCTAATGTTTCTTGAAATCGTCAAAAACCTCAATTTAATTCTCCAAAATTAAAATACAAATGCTTTACCTAAATCGTAAGTTGAACATTGTCACGTTATTTCTATTTTACATTGATCAGACTCGGATATAGGAAATACAGTTGATAAAAAAGCCCTAATATTACATTTTGCTATTGAGCAGAGGAAAATACTAATTAAACAATAACCGAACTTAGCAGCTACTTCATACGCATCTTTGTCAAAGTGCCTCACCTCATACACGCCGCCAGAATGAGCATGAATAAGCATTTTGAGGAGAGCGACGGCCGAAATTTTGACAGATTTGAAGTAGTGCGGATCGTTGGTCCAGGGTTTGGCGTTGACGATGGATTGGTGCACCGCAGCATTATATTTGAGGCACTCGTCCGAGATCTCGTTCACCTCGTTGGCGTGCTCCCAGGCAATGCGAGCGGCGTCGCTAGCAGTCGAGGGGGCCGTGGCGAACAAACTTGGCTCAGGTATCGAGGCAACTAACATTTCCGTATCCATTACTTCAACTGCACCTGCTGGCTCTGATTCCATCTAGGGGAGAAGACCCAAGGGTCATGCCTCATCAATAGTCCATTCTTCTGATCTCAAACGGTGACGGTAGTGGTGATGCCTTTTCATAATAATTCACTAAACAGCAGAGAACTACGAGTACACCGACCAGGTTACTGCGAGCATGTTTGGAAAATGTTGAAAGCTCAGACCACTGGGTCCGACAAATAGCCTTAACTATATCTGAGGCGCGTTAACAGAAAGTTTTACGATGTACTACATCTTATTTTTTGTTTCTGTTTGTGTATCGCTATTACGCTCAAAATTGATGGCCTGATGTCTACCGTTTCGCTCGGCTGACAGAAAAAACAACAAAATTGTTTAGATGTAAGTCCTTAGCCAATTGTGTGTCAAGGTAGCCATACATTTGACGCGAAATCCCAAAATTCGCACAAACACACAAGTCAAAACAAGAGGTATTTAAAAAATTAAATATACATGTTGATATAATGGTACACTAAAATTGAAATGAGCTGAATTACAGTAATTTTCTCTCAGCCTATAAAATATTGTTTATGTGAAGAAACAACACAGAAGAAAAGGCAGAGGACCTCAGCAATGATTCCCGGACAGTGCCGACCTTGAAGATGCCAATCAGTAGAAGAGGTCAAATCAAGTGGCATCAAATTGGCAGAGGCACAACACTCAGAGATACGCAATGTTGCCTACAGCTATTTTGGATGCTTCCGATTCTTCCAGCGGCCGCTGCTGGTGTGAGCCGAGAGGGGTGGGTCGACGTCGTTGCTAGAGAGAGAGGAGACTGCGGACACGGCAACAGGCTTGAGGGAGGACCACTCAACAAATGGACGAAGTGGACGAGCAGGTATGTTCAAGCTTAGTGCTTTCAAACGCAAATTTCGGTCTGATGTGAGAAGCACCACTTCTCTTGTTACACGCATTGGCTGATCTACAAAGCAACATAGCTCCATTAAGATGGAGTGGTTCTTTACATACTTTTCTCCCCTTCAAAAATAAATGTTTTTGGGTCTCATTGTTCCATGGAATACGTTCCCATTTCAGAAAAGTAAGAAGCAATACAAAAGTGTACCACCAATATCCCACGAGGTATTCAAAAATGATTCCTACTAACTTGGTACCTTAACGACGTTCTTCAGTACAGTTTGACCGATTACAATTAGGAAGGGAAATCCTGAAGTTATATGAATACATCGTCAGCAAAACAGTGGATCTTACTTTTCGATTCAGCAGTTGATACAAGATTCCCCTCGGCGGAAATTTGCGTCAGTACCTCCTTACAAAACCGCCGACAGCAGGTGAGAATCACGTCATCGTTGATTTGGCCGGGTTGTTTGCCTCCATTTGCCTCATTACGATAGGCAATAGTCTCCAACATACTACCTTTAGCCGTAAGGGCGCGTAGTCGTGGATTTCGGCGGTTGAACTCGCCCTCCAAAAAAGCTATGGCAGCTTTTGCACGTTCCTGAATTAGATTGGCGCGACCGCCACTACTACCATTAAACTCACTGCTGGTAGAACTGGGATTAGTAAGATACTGTGCAAAAGCTATCTCGATAGAGTTAAAAGCAAATGCCCGATCCTGAGATGCCAAATAGTCCAATTCGTTGAAGACTGAAAAAGATCAAATCATAACGAAATACTAAAAAAATAAGCATTCGATTGCCAAAACAGGGTCCGAAAAAGCTTGACTACGTAAACATTGCATAAAAAGATGTTAAAAATAATCGAATTTGAATTTATTTAAGCCGAAAATTAAAAGTATCAGTTAAATAGTAGCAAATGAAATATTGCGTTGCACAAATGGATCAGGGACCCACCAACAATGGGCACCAAAACGGTGTAATTAGAGGAGGTCTGGGTGAGACGTGCGACACCCTCCAGCCAGTCGATGTAGCAGTTTGTATCGGGGAGGATGTAGATGGGCCTAACCTCAATCTCGATGCCACGCGGACCGCCCGCAGCCGCTTGCCTCACTGCTTGTTGCCGCCACGCCTCAAGGCGTCTTGCCTCCGTCAGCTGGCTCCGCAGCACAGCACGTCGACGACGCAGAGCGCAAATCTCTTCCCCACCTTCATTCTCCTCGATTCCTTCCTCCTTCTCAGCTTTCAACGCAGCTGTCGCACTCTTGCCACCACTCTGCATGGATGCGTGATGGGAAGCTGTTGAACTACATTTCGTGATGTCAAATGATTTAATAGAGTTAACTACAGAAAATGATGAGAATCCTTACGGTTAGGTGTGACCTACCGAACGTATTTTTTAGAAATGCTTAGAATTAGTGGACATCTTGGGTCACAGCAAATGCACGACTTAAAAATATGCCATGACGCCGTAAAAATACCTGTACGTCCACCTCAGATTCGGCATCACTACCAGTCAGCGATTCAGAGTCGCTTTGATGACATGAGGGAGACTTTTTGATCGGTGCCTGCTCGCAAGACTCACACTCGACGACTGGTTCGTAGATGGCCTTGTCAACATCATAAGAAAGGACTGGTGGCTCAATCCCGCAGAGAAAGTCACCAAACAACAAAATCTTTTCAATGCGTATGTAGTGAGCCACGCTTTCTGCATCCCAGTCCCCGGAGTATTGGTACATCTAGGTACATGGAAATTATTATAAAGTGAAAAGTACACCTTTCCTTCGAGAAATACAAAGGCGAAAAACACGTTCCATGATAATGCATCATAGAAAACAATTGGAGCAAAGTGATGAAACCCGATACATAGAGAAAATGACTGATTAGATAATAGGAAAAATATGGTTCGTCATCACTATTGATCAATGACAAAAACAGCTTGGTAGGGAAACATCCCCACTGCTGACTGTAATGGCGTCATCTCGAGCATCATTCTCTTCTCTTAGGCAGACACCGATTCTGACAGTTTATTTTAAGTGGAAGGTTTTTTGACCAGAACAACTAGTTTCCTAAATATTTAAAGGTCCAGCAGTGCATAAGTAGGCGGTAAAGCCAAGGACTTGAAAGCCTGAAAAAGTTTTGTTATAGCTGATTTCCCTATTATTCAAGGAATTTTCAAAACGAAGTTATGAAGAACTGTCTGTTTTTGACTTTGCCTTTTAAAGTTACCTTCTGGATTATCTAAAAACACCCAACATTATTGTTGCGAAGACCCAAACTGCAAGGGACTTACTTTGGGAATGAGGTCAAGCATGGGCTTGAACCCGGCACAAACAGTTTCCTCGAAGAGGGTAGTGTACTTCAAAAAGGCGGGTATTCGGTTCACCAATTCTGCTGTTGCATCGGGGTGGTCGCCATCAGCCTCCGCCCTATGCTTACGAAGGTGCAGTTGAACCACGAGGGCGGTGGTGGGAGTGATCTCCTTCACCGAGGGTGCACTCTTAACTCCGGCGAACCACTGGGCGGCGTGAGTGCACATCTCCGCCACGAGGCGCCAGTCGTCGAGACGGGGGTGCAAGGTAGGATCACGGTGATTCGGCGGCGGCGACCAATGCTCCGGGTGGAGAATCATCCACTCTGTCCAGAGGCGCAGTGCCGGCAGCAGGATGCGCAAATCGGGGTGAAGCCAATCCCCCGAAGTTCTCGACTCCGCTCGAGACTACGTGTTAAGTTCAAAAACTCAAGTTCACATTAAAAGGATTCCATTCGAACTCTAGTCAACCCAAAGTATTAAATTTCGGTCATAAGCAAGATTCTCAGAATAAATTAATACAGCATGAAACGTTTAAAACTTAAGCCATCCCTCAACAGCACAAGAAAATACGTGAACCTCGATAAAAAATCCTAGTTCTGATATTCATTATATTGCTTATAGAAATACGACCAGAGAAAATTGTATGGATTGGCATCGAAGGTAGTACATGTAACAAAAAAGTCGCTAAGGTGTCAGACTGAAATCACCTCCGTGAAGAGTTTTGCAGCTCTCCGGCAAATTAGACTAAAAGTGTCAAGAGCGAAGCGCGCTGCGTGGTCGTGGTGCACTGAGCGGAGGGTCTCCGACTCAACCTTAGGTTTTCGTTGAAGTAATTGTTGCTGCTGTTGCCGTCGACTCACTTCAGCAGCACCGATCTTGCTTCTCCCTATGGCAGCGACCATGCTGACCGCGGACTGGGCTGTGAATATAGCTGCGCGATCCAGGTTGAACATGTTAACCATGAGTATCTGACACAGACGGTCTTCCGACAAGGGGCACGGTCGCTGAGCCAGAAGACCAGAGAGGGCTTGGAGGGCCATAGATGCGACCTCAGGGAAGGTTTCCATTCTTTGTAAAAGGAAGAGTAGAGCTCTAGTAAATGGTGCTATGATGCTCTTTGTTGCAACCATAATTAATCACACTACCGAGATCCTGAATATTCTAAACGCGTCACCTACAGATATGGATCAAATAGCTTCGTAACACAGACCGCTTGACTTGGGACTTACATTTCTGTTAACACCACGGTGACTGACAATCCATCAAAATATACCACAACTGAAAGATGGTATTTTTTCCAATATGACTGGCCTTGGGATAAACCTAGATCGCCAATTAGTCAACATATAATTTCAACTACATAAGGCGGCTCTGAGCAACTGTAAAGTCAAATTTGGCTACCAAAAGCCACGCCACACATAGGGCCGTCAGATGGAGTCAAACAGGTTAAACATTTTTCCAAGGAAAAGAAAGCCCGCCAATTTCTAACTACTTGAATGAAAATGTGCTAGATGAATTCGTTACAGAAACAAAGCGACATAGTGTAACATTCCGATAGGCAACTAAGTTACTGGCAATATATGTCTATACGTACATGTAGATATATTGAAATTTTTCTACCATATCTTCATCTTACCCTATTTTCGTAAAAAGTTGGCCGTGGGCATGCATAAAATGAAGCCCAAATAACTTCGTTAGCTGAAATTAGAAAAGCATAAGCCTTATTATTTTCTTAATGAAGATAATGAAAAAGATTGTGCTTGAACTTCCCCAGTTCCTACGCATGCATAAGAAGTCGGTGGTGAAATCCTACCAAAAGCCCCCAGACAGTATTAGTACAAGTTTATGATTCAATAACTATACGGTCACGAATCTGACGAGGTGAAATCAGCATACCTCTGAGACAATACAACTACTTTGTGACTCACGAGTATATCAAAGTAGGCCATCTTTCCGACACGACTACATACCTCGATGAGTGACATGTTTGCGTATTCCTCTGCATCGGCCTGTGCTTCCTCCCCTTCTTCCTCGTTCTCATCGTCCAACAGCTCGTCTGAGGGAAGGCTAAGGGAATTGGCAGTGCCTACTATTTTCTTCGATTTCTTCCAAGCCTCAGTTCTGGCGGCGGCATTGGGTACCGTAAGACTCCGATTGCCCTGAACGATTGTCTCCGTGCCGTTCACAGGGTGAATCCAGATCTCAACCCGTTTGGGACGACCGCGAGTGAAAATGTTTGAAGCACGATTAGAACTCAGTCCAGTTTGAGAGGACGAGCAACCAGGCGGCCATCGGGATGAGGTAGACTTCTATGTGAGACGAAAAGACTAACCGGGCTAGACATAACATGAGACCCTGTTTAGGAAAGGATTATATTTAGACATAAAATATTTGGAATACAGATTGGAAGATAGTCAGCAGGCAACAATTATTCCGAACGGCAATCAGATGATCTCAATGCTTCTAAGCTGTACATTCTTCCCGAATTCTCCTTTCAACGCTTTCGTAATTCAATAGGAGAGCACTTATGCAATAAATGAGCTTGTGATCGGTTTTTACTGATGAACTCAAGAACTCACTTTTCGCAGAAACTCAGCTCCATGTGTATGCACTTCGTTGAATAATGCGGAAAGACTTTGGCTCGCCGTGGGAAAAGGATTGCTGGCTGCCAATGACCGCATATAGTAGCACATTGCGTCAAAATGGCGCGACTGTAAAAGCGAAATGATTCAAAAAGACTGAATATTCCGGATAACTTCCTTCGTGTAGCAAATTTTTGAGGCCAAAATGTCTTATAATGAAAACGGGATGTGATCATAGGATTAAAGCTATATTCACTGTTTGACGAGTGCAACACAATTAAATAATATATTGTATAGGAATCTTAGATTTGGCTTATGAATAATGAACAAACTTCAGTGAAATGAACTAATAGACGACATTGACTTCTCGTACATTTTGTGGTTAGTATCTGCGCATAAAACTAGGTGGATGATTAACGAGAGCAAATATGTTCAAATACTACAGATTCCACTGAGTTAAAGGTTGATACAGTTGTATAGGAGTTAAATAATGCAGCGTTGTGGTTGGCAATGGTGAACCTACGAGTAAAATCGCAATAGCCCAAGGGGCCAAAATTGCTAGCAATAATGTAAATTGGTAGCAAAATTTTGAGAAAAAACTCCACGCCTCTCCACCGGAAGGCTAACCCATCTGGACCATCAAGCGGATCAGAAATTAATAGCAGAAAACAATATTATATACATACGCAGTTAATTGCATAAGACACATTACGTACCGTATAGATGGCTAGTAATGCAAGCTGATTGTAGGGTTTACCACTTTTAGGAATAAGAAGTTGAGCTTTTTGGTACCAACTAAAACATCGAACAAAGAAAGGAATTAACTTAAGTTAGCACGTAATAATCACACAAAAGATGGGTTTTACCTTCTAGCCTTTCCGAAATTTTGCCCTCCATTAATTATTTCCTCATAGCGAGCTAAGTCACCGAGGTAAAGCATTAACTTCTGTGCACTAATATACATTAATCTGCAAGTGCGTGAGCCAGACTCTGGTGGCGGTCGACCCTCAGAGAGAACGCAGTCGAGGTGAATGTGACGAATCGCCTGCAGCCGATTCAGCAGCCCAGTCAAACGATGCTCACCGACTCTAATTACATCTTCTAGACAGACTTTCCGAATGAGTTTAATCATGCGAGAACATGCGGCCGCAGCAACCGCCTGCCCACTTTCACTTTCTTCTGGTTTCGGTAGCAGCCTATGAGATAACCAATTAATCGTACAAACATAAGTCACAAGAGATAAAATGGAATCTGCTCGAGAACCTACCCGGTTAAATAAGGGTTCGCTATCCAAGGTCGTAAGAACTCTAATACCGTATAGAAAACAGACTTCCACATTCCTTGTTCAATCTGCGCCGCATTGCAGAAGTCCAGATCCTCAAGAATTACGCGTTCGTAGTTAACCATTAAACTGCTTCGAAGATTTTCCAGTGTAGCCCACCAACGTAAGAACAAGCGTTCTGACTCTGGCATCTGTAATTTATTTTCCGATTGCTCATCCGGCAGAGGAGGTATGTGAGAGATGCATTGCCCGGGAGGAACCATCAATGCATTAAGAGCAGAGTCAATTTGCATAATTTGATAAACCGCTTCAGCCACAGTGGGGCTTGATGGCTTGCTACAAAGCGAAAGTAACTCAGCATGTATGCAAACAGAATGGGTAATGAATGCATTACAAAAGTGATCCTTAAGCCTTCAACCGTGGGTACCTCGAAAGCTGTGCCACCATTGAAGAATAAGCCCCATTGGGCTGCCCAAAAAGTTGAAGATCTTTCCCACGTAAGCCTGCGCTTGTGGATATCGTGGGCAACGCGCCTACAGTAGTTCCTTCACCAGGTGACTCACGGCTAGAATGGATACCACTTTTATTTGGCGATTGAATGCAAGCGTCTGAAGGTATAAAAGATCTTTGGTGAGGGCGAACAACCAAGACGGGTCTTAGATTTGTTGCGTCTAAAATATGCGATGAACAAATAATTAATACCTCTCTGTGTGCTGCCCAAATTACCTCCATTAGGACTAGATTGATTGAAAACGTTAACATTTTTAGGCAAATGAATGAGGCCACCATGTCTATATAAAGGATTCGCCATTGCAGATTCAGCAGTCTCGGTCGGATAAGCCATCGACTTCTCGTTTCGCTCAGAAGACAAACACATACCCCCTTCGTTTAGACTATTGGACAACACCTCAGGTTTCACTGCTTCGAAGTTACACTCCCAATGTGAATCCAAATGTGACTGATTACACTCGCTGGTTCTAATATTTTCGGGTGCATTTCGTCGGGTATTGGATATATTGTAGTCAGAAGGTGGAGTACCTAGCAAGTCATCACTTGTAGATGACATTTGGTGAGAACCCGTATTATTAAGTGATTTGACTCCAGCACTTTCGATGTTGACAGCTACAGTCCTATTCGACGGTGGTCTATAAATCAACCTATCAGGACGCCTGTAAGTGGACATCAAGCAAGCCCGGACTTTTGGAAAGGGCTCCATGGCCACCAACAATTACAACAAGAGTGAAGCAATCATTTATTTAAAAATATTGGGGAATATTAGCGCAAGGTCTGCCAATTAAGACATTAATTCTAGGCAAAAAATTCAGTTTTAGGTTAACTAGTTTGATCTATATAAATATATATTACATGCACGGAAGATCGTTACGAGCATTTTAATTAATTAACTTGCTGTAACGGACTTGTTGATTTTCATGTAGTAATTTTGCTAATTCCAAATTAATACTTAGGTGAATTGGTTTACATTGACTCAATCTAATTTACAATTGGTAATGGATAAATATATGCGGCGTCTCGAGATTTCCCTGAAGACGAAAGAAGACACAATACTCGGGCAGAATATATATTCAGTACAGAATAAGTGTTTGGATTATTGGTATGGCCTGAAGGTTAGCCCACCCAGCGAGGTACAAAAATGCTAATTCAAAGTCCAAAAGTGGCGCCTCACCAATACCGAGGGATAAAACCACCATCGAATTACATGCATCTAGCTATATTACTAGTGCAGGGACAGGTATATGACCATCCTGTCTGCTTTTTGCAGCTTTTAATCCTCTTTGACCCAGCTTTGGACTCAGAATCGATACACCTACCTTCCCCTCCCCTCAAATATTTGCCATATATGACTAGTCTTGTTGGGTCTATTGAAATATTTTAGTGCATTCCTCGTTTATCTCCTCTTCTCTGGCCTTTGTACCTTTTAGAACGAAGGGACCATTTGATTAAGGGTTGTTTATTAGTTAGAGTCATTGTGGACGGATACGGGTTTAGGTAGATGGGGAGGCTGAGTTCTCCACTTGGAGAGGTTCTGGACACTCCTCTATCACGAGGTTCGTGTTGACTGTCAGCTTCCTCTTTAAAAGTTACATCTAAATAACATAAGCATTACACAATGTAACGCATCCACTTTTTTCTTCTGCTGACATCTTTCAGTTACAGAACAAATTCTCGTACTTTGGGAGAACGAGTAGCCTTCCGAGACTTCCCCTAATACCTAATGTGCCAAGGTAGTGGGATAGTTCAGATACTATTAAATTACAGTAGAGCTAGGAGGGTATTGGCATAGGCCGAAGGTCACGTCGCCGGGTGGATGTGCAAGCCGTGGAGACTGATGCGCCCATGTAGTTAAGCCCACCGCTAAACGAAGCATCAAACCACTAAATGGGTGCCAAAGCACGTACGCATCCTTACCTTGGAACACCTCTTGGTTGCAGCGACTTTTCAGTACAACTTTTTGATGTTATTCAACCGTGCTCGGTTCTCTTCCTGTTCCTAATTCACATTTTGTCGGAAATTGTTCCAAATAATATTGAACACAGAAGACAGCCCCCCTACCTCGATCAATGGTTTCAGAAACGTCGCATGCTTCTAATAGTGATATGCTCTAGTAGATTTGGCTCAAGCCCTGACCTTTATACGTATCTGAGTAAAACCACCACCGGATTAGTGAAAGCTGACTAGTTTTAGCCCTAAACTCCCGTTGTATACCTTTGAGCTTGTTCGGAGTTAGAACCTAGTTACCCTCCCACGCTAGCTATTGATGATTATTCGTGTCCCGGCAGTTGTCAGCACTCGAACTAAAACTGACTCGAGACCTTCAACTGCGCCCTTTACCATTTGCGAGTGCAAAACTCTTATTCGAAGGAAAGAGCTTCGACGCCAATAGGGTACATCCAATAACGATTGAGGGTGAGCCAAGGGTTCATTGACATAACTTTAACTACGACCCACATTTTCGCAATCTCATTCCTTTCTCAGCACCATAATAAGAGAACAAGGAAACAGTAGATCCAACTCACAAGGGGTAGGCGAGAATACAAAAAGCACTTAATGGATAAAATGGTAAAGCCAGTACAAAATATACAGGTGTTTGGTGAGGAGATAATAAAAGACTGAGACAGGAGAGAGGAAGGTAATGTAGATCAGTGAAATCCTATACACAGACCTAAGGAGACTACCGGGGTAGGGCCGTAAAGGCGGGGGCTTCAAATGGAACTCGAAGGCAAGAGAGACGGCAACGTATAGGTTGGACTGTTTGAGACGGAAGACGAGTCCAAGGAGTTGACCATGCTCCTTCCCCGATGCACAACAGGAAGAAATGCACTGCGCTCACTGGGCACAAGGGAGTGCAGTCGAATCTTTTTCACTGACAGCTCTTCTGATGTGCTACGGTCGTTGGTGGCTGATCTAGTGAGCAGAATACAGTGGCTTCACTGTGACGATCTAAATTGTCTTGCACAACCACAATTGTCAATCTATCATATGAAAGAGTTTACCCACTAAAACGACCAGCCAAAAAACACCATCAGGATTAAGAAGGCAAGTAAGCGGATGGTATACGCAATGGTGTGCGTTTGGGCAAAGAGGTAGTCTAAAGGGAAAGAAGCAGTGACCTTTTGAGAGGGCGGAAGTCGATGATGCGAGTAGCCACAGTGTCGAAAGACAAGGTGGGTCCGCAATTGAGTACAGTTGGTCGGGCAATGCCGGGAGCTGCGCGACTAGTGAACCGAGAGCGCCGCCGATCAAAGACGGGTATTGGAGAGGTTTGGGGGGAGTCGCGGGGTGGGACGATGTACGCATTGAGCTCTTCGTCATCCGTCGAACGAAAAGGGGCCCAAGTGAGCAGCTCTGGGAGGGAAGAGGAGGAGGGATACTGGGGCAAATGACTGCTCTCTGACCTGTGGAGAACCGACCACTTGGGCAGACGCTCTGCACATTTCAATAAAATGCAATTCTTAATAAAGGAACCCATCAAATAAAGTGGGGATTCTAGCCACATAAAAATATGGAAAAAGCATAAATAATTCCGTGACGAATAAAATTACCGTAAGGTAAAACCAATGGACAGCTTTTAGATAGAACCTGCTATCGCTTAAAAATTACGGTCAAAAAACTATCTTGCGGCCAAACAGCCTCCAGTGCGTGGTCGATGTCGGGCTAAAATTCAACTTTTTATCCGATAACATTCGGGGAGGATTTAAAGGAAATCGCTAACTCCAAAATTCTTTCATAAAGTGTGCAGCTATGATACAAATAGCCCGTCCCCCACTGTAGTTGACAAATGATTAATCAGTTTATTTAAATACCAAAGAGGCTTGAGCAGTTACTTTATGTGAATTTAGGTCTTTTATGCTTAATAACGGCTGGAGCGCCTCACACTGACAGGAAAAGACGTCGATCTTCAATCGTTCATCATTTACTCTCTTCTTGATTCCGCTGTACACTAGAGAGGGCGTACCTTATAGAAGGCTCTCAACAATGATTTCACGTTGGTGTCTTACATCCCAGTAGAGGATGGGTAACTTGAACTTAAATTGTTTCATTTCCTAATCCCACGAGCAATACCAGAACTAAGAAATCTACGCTCAACATTTCATTTTAGTACAATATATGGCAAACGCCGACAAAATCGTAGCATGTAATGTGTTTGTTGCACACCTCAACCTTTACGGAAAGCTTAGTAATTTCACTATGTTCGCTAGTTAATATATACGTAATGTGGTTAAATTGGATCAGGGTGGAGGATAGAGCTAAATATCATAAAGTGGTACTAGGAAATCCCACCTTTAGCAATAAGCTTATCAAATCTTTAAAAGGGAAAAGCCTAACATAGAGTACAGGGCTCTGGAACAGTGTATTTCACAACCATCTTATTCAAAGTGCACTAGATTTTGAAGGGATGGCCACAAAATGAAGAGAATATTTTAAAAGTGAAAAGCGTACACGTATGCATGGTGTGAAGAATGCTTCGGTGGAAGTGATGGCGGAATAGAGCAAGACAAGTAGAAAGAGAGCAAACAGAAGGGCTTTCTGTCCGTTTCCTGCCATGTTCTACGTACTCGGCGGCCTGTACGAGTGCGCGAACAAACGCAATTGGCATGAAAAAATATGGCTGAAGCGGAAAGGAGATGGCGACAAGAGACGAAAACGAAACTCGGACCTTTTCAAAATTCATCCAGCTTCGGTAGACAGAGGCAGAATAAGATTGCTACAGAAACCAAGCCAACCCCCCTGTGATCATAATCCGAAACGTCTTGAGTGCCAACAACCGGATCCAATGCAAACGAAAATTCCAGCTTAAATGCAGCCATATTGTCACTTTGTTATCCTGATAAAATGATCCCTTTGCGTGTGTTTGAGTCAAATTTCCCATTTACGGGTTACGAAAAGTTTCACAAGCGAATTAGTGAGATAATCGCTATACTTCTACAGTAGCCACAGGTAGAATGCAAAAAATTACTAGTATAACGTAGTGGATAATGCTAAGCTCCGTGAAAAAGTATCCTGGACGACAATGCATATAGTGAAGCACCCGGAACGCATATATGTAAGAATTTACAGACGTTAAGCTAGTACAACACACCACTTAGCGAAGGTCAGCTAGACGGCAGCTTCAAGCTGAATCAGTAAAACTTAAGATTGCCTAAATTGGCATTACCGATAGATGGTTACTATATAGACGAAAAACCATAAACAAAGATCAAATAGAGTGAACAACCGAGCAATTTGAGTTCAAAAGAAGCAGTATTAGGAACGCCGAAAACAGTAACTCTCCAAGTCGCCGGAGTGCGACGTGATGACACGCTCCTGAGGAATCCCGAGCATAAAATGGAATGTCAGGTTATAGTATGCTTAACAGAGGCAGAGTGAACAATCAACTGATAATTTCAGATTTTTTATTTTTGTTGAAGATAATGTAGAGACAACCAGTCGTGTATTTTATGCCAAGAGGAGCGGATATAAGGTGTAAACATTGAGCATAGTTAGCATGCTTAGCAAAGCTTCTGGACTGCTCTGGACCTACAGGAAATCACAAGTTCCATCGGGTATCCCAAGACTGCTAAGGGAAAGCAGCCAAACCTCATCAAGCGTCCACCAACAAAGTTATTTCATGGTGTCTTCTGACTGTAATCCAGAAAGATTTAAACACATGCACTAGTGATAAAAGAGTGGAAACGGAAGTAAAGTAACGATTTATTAACTCGGGAACGAAATACACTAAGAACATTATCCATTAGACTTATCATCAGAATTGTAAAAGTTGGAGATGAATGATTGCGACCTCAGCACCTGAGGGCCATAGTAACTAGGGCTGATAGACCCCCCCCTTACCCTAACTTGGCAAAGGGCCAGGAGCTTGCGTGATCTCACGTGGGATGTACGTCAACCCGCCAAACCCTCGTTTCATCGCATTTGCGTGTTGTGGAATTGTATGGCATGATTGCAAGCAGACGCACACGCGTGCGTCGGTACACTAGGATCAAGTGAAGGGCTAGGCATCGATGGTAGTACGCATTTTAGTTCATAGGGTCCAGACAACCAGGAAGAGCAAGTGAAGGAGGCAGACGGGTGGGTGATCAGGCCCATTAGTGTCTTGACGAAAGTGCATGGAGCGCGTGTTGCCATACGACCGGGGCTCTGGCATGTCTGGTTCACATGATCCATTGATAGTTGGCCAGCCAATTAATGCGATGCTAGGACAAGCTCATCAACTGATCAGGTTTCAGCGCTCTATCTGAATGGAGAAGTTGCGACGGTGGCGGGGTGGGAGGTCACTAGGCTCCGCAACTTAGGCCACCTGGGTGCTGGTGCTTTTATTTCCCAGGCGTACGCGCACGCGAACCAGGCAACAAGAGATTCGAATACCAAATGCAAACTTCATTGTGGGTATATGAACCAATAGAAAGGGCAAATGCAATGCCTTCTTTTAGATTAAATAAAATGAAACGAAATTTTCGGTGCTGCCATGTAGTTATATTTCCACAAGAAAAGTTTTCATTTAGCCAGGATGGAAAAAATGAATGACATGGATATTAATAAACCCAAACTAGGACTAGCGATTTTTTGCAATACGATTAATGCCGCCAACAAAACTAAGTGCATAAAGTTGTGTAGATAAACTTGGGGAAAAGAGTAAACCGAAGGAAACAAGAATTAAGTCCTTGAGAAAATAAGCAAGAACGAGAAGCGTACCACCAAACATGATGGGGCTCAAGAGAATGTTGGATACAGTGGTCAAAGGTAGGACGAAAGGAGGAGAGGCGGTAGGATGATGAGGAGGGGAGAAATTCTCCTGATCTAGATGGTCCTCCAGGAGATCCCCGGCGGCGGCAGCGGCAATGGGAGTCGTGGCCACCTCAACACAGTCAGACACGGAGGGCACCGGGGCCGTGGGTCGGCAATAGCGATACCAGGGTGCCTCGAAGTCCATGCTGGGAGTAGGCGAAGGACAGACGTCGTTGAAAGACTTTGGAAGCACTAAGTCATCCATACTAAGTAGTCCAGGAGGTGAAACCGTAGCGGATAGCGGCTGACAGGGACCGCGGGTCTCCTAGTATTTAGCAAAAAAACATCTGTTTTGTCAGCGGTTGCACAGAGACACTCAAGGAGGGATTATCAGTTCCAAATTTGCTTATAAGATGATAATGGTATATCGTTAGAAGTTTGTCGAAATGCATAAAATTATAGCCTCACTAGTTATACTGGGAAGAGTTCAAACTGCTCGTAGACCGAACCGGGAGCATACTAATTCAAAATGCAAATTTGATGAGAACTAACTAATCAAAAGAAACCAGCATTTATTACCATGCATTCTGGTTAGCATAAACACTGAACCATTAGAAAATGGCAAAGTTGATTGTATGCAGAAAATGAAAGCTGATTTCGATATGCACATAGATGGGGTGAAGCAAGCATAAAGTTATCCTTTGTGTTGGATGAGCTTACCATTAATGACATCACATTCACTCGGGAGGCCAAACTGCTTACACGACCCGATGAATGGAAATGAGAGTCGGACACCCTGATTGGTCGTACTGACAGACAACTTACAGGTGATATAACATCCTTAAATACAAAATAGATGAGATAACTGCGTGAGTATGGAGGAAACTACACGGGGTTAGCTAGTGAAATAGGTTCTACTACTTTGACTAGGATATGCATCAGACTAAAGTTGTCGAAATAAATTTCAAGAATCAGCGACTCCCCAGCAAGTAGTGAGTAACTCTATTTGCTGTAAATGCTAATAAGTGCATTTTACCTACTGAGCATGAAATTTTCAACTGGGAAATGTAGAACAGTGGCCTTCCAAGGTAATGCAACCTTCAACAGATCAATCAGAGGGTCAAGTGAGGGCGTAATTAAAGTGAAAATGTACATTGCCTTTCCTGGATCGCCTGCTCAACTACCGAATGCTAAGCGGAAAGGAACAATGAAGCCTACTCTTGCATCAAGTGGCCCTAAACGAAGATATAAGCGGTGTATACGCAAAAAAGGCAAGAATACACACACACGAACGAAATCGTGGGAAAAGTGTTTAGCAAAAGTTGAAAAGTCAGTCCGCACTCTCCTGTGCAATCGCGACAAACGGCGCGATGAACAACGCACTTTAATGTAGGTGCATTTATTTCGCGAGCGCGAGGCAAACATAATGCAGAAGAAATTTCGGCTGTAATTGTTCCTCAGTACACCCTGAAAGTGTTCGCATTTAGCGCGCAACCTCTAGCTGGAAAGAACGCTTAGCCTTCACATAAATAATGCTATTTCACAATTCAAGTATTTTAGATGAGTAGAGAAGCATGAAGTCGAATTCTCACGTTCACCCAGTTTTTGGACGAGTCGCCGAACTCGGAGCACACCAACAGGGTGGTGACCACATAAAGTGAAATATAAAGTGGATTAAAACGTAATAGAAATTACTCGTAGGAAAACCCCAATGGAAAAGAGATGTCTCCCCAAAGCCAGTAATAAGAGGAGTTATTTCAAACTTCAAAAAAGCATTCATATACCCCATGCCATGTATACTAGATGCATGTGCCCGTATTTGAACGAAAATAGCAGTAACAGATGGTAAACCTGATGCAACTTATGCCTTTTTAATGCCTCTAACCTAAAAGAGAGTCCGAATCCCAACTCTACAAAAAAATTGTCAAATTAGACAAAGGCAAGTTCTAGTTTATTGAGTAGAGTCAGTTGTCTAGGCAAAATGAGAGCGTCCAGCTTTCTCGATTTCCAGCTGTGCAAGAACGGGTCACATGATGCATTTTTGGTACAAAAGATAGTAAGGGAGCCAATAAGAATGGCACTTGGAGCAAAAAAACTTTAGAACACATGCAGGAATAAGGGAACGAGAGGGATAAAGGAACAGCACTGTCCCCCGCCACACGATACCATTTACCGTAGATCCCAAAGACAAAGCGTTATCATAAATTGGATTTTGGAGCATTGTGTGGAATCACCTTGTTCGTCAAGCTGGAAGAGGGCGTAGGAAGAAGACGCCACGATCGCCACGTATCGAGACAGTAATTAAGCCCACATAACCTGACACCAAACGAAAGCATGATGCTCTGCTGTGATCGTGGGCTAAACTAAAACGAATCGGCTGTTTTCGTGTTTCCTACGTGGGAAAATGAGGCAATACGATGAGATTTTGAAAGTGCACCACTATAAACAATATCAAGCTTACAATAAAACGACCTAAAAATGCAAGTTACTATTCAAAAATGACCATTTTTTTGGGTGACTTGTCGAAAACAGGTTTATGGATATGTGGTAATTCTATGTGGGCGATATAAGACTCATACTTGTATAAATAAAATTCATGGTCAAAATCAATCATAACTTGGCGGATAAAAACAAATCAACCAGTTGCCATTACATAAATTCGAAGAAGTTAGGACTAATTGGAAGGTAACGAAAAATCCGTCAAAATTCACTGTATGCCTAAAGCGATACATACTGCTGGAGGAGTAGCAGCTTTATAAAACACAAACTATGCATGCGGCATAAAAAGCGAAAAGAAGGCAAGGTTTGAATAATCTTTTGGCTCTGCCTTCTATCAAACCATACTCCAAGCAGTACCCGTACAAATTGTTTTAAAAAATGTTATTTAGCAGAAAAAGAAAAAGCACATCACTCTTTGCTTATGAATTCGAAGCTGTTTCTTTATCAACATCTTGCCAAGACTACAACTGGATGTAAATCGGAACATTTGAGAATAGTTTGGAGTTCAAAATATGGAAGAGAAAGATAAGTAACCTTCTTTTACAAAGCCGAAAAGGAAACTTCTCTTTCTCGTACAACGGGTTTCCTAATTCATAGACCATGATCAATCTAGTCGCCAATTCGACATGTCAAGGAAGCCTGTGGAAGCCAACGCGTATCTCAAAGAGACAGATATGTAACTTAACCTGAATTTGGATTCAATGGACTCAATTCTGACGACTACAATTGTAAAGTGGAAGTTAAAGGGTTAACTTACAGTTTGGGAATTTGAGTTTGACAACCCTGTCGAAGAAGAACGTCGAGGTGACTCCGACATCATTTTGACGACTGCACCAAGGGATTAAACTTAATATTAATGTAGACTTCGGTTAAAAACAGCGCAAATTATAAAATCAAGTTCTCCAATAAAAATACATCTTTGTCAACGGGAAATAATGACTAAAGCTAGTAACTCAAAGAAATGTAATGCCAGAAACGGCGAAAGAGAAAAGAAATAGTAGAAAAATCACTGGGAAGAAGCGTAAAATTAACAGACAACAAATTAATTTTGTGTAGAGTACTAGTCAAGACTCTGATTTCTCAACAAAGGCACATGATTTATCAGGCTGGGTGGTCAAAATATGAATATTATGGAAATTGGCTTAAAATCTTCAAAAAACCTAACAGTAAAATAACGCGCAAAAAATAAGTGTTTGCGCAACAAAATTGACAGTTTTTATAGCCTTGTTTTAGTGCAGAAAAGGGCATAAACTGTAACCAACTATGTAGTTCTATGTTGTAAAAAAAATTCATTAGTAATGAAGTCGCTAAAATGGGTTTTTAGGGAGCAACACACATTTCTAGTTTCAAAACTGTAGTAGACGTAGAATAAGGGAAACAGGAATGATTACCAGCCTCAAAAAGCTAATTTGGGCTCCAGATAAGACCGAACAACTTGAACGTAGACAGCACCAACACCCCCAACTCGAAAGGACCGACGCTGCCAACACCGTTTGGAACATGGAAAGTCCCACAGTAGCAATGATCATGGGTGACCATCAAATCGAATGTATTAAACAAGCACATTAGGGACAAGTTTTGGTCTAGACTGGCTTTGTTGCTGTTTTTTTAAAAACTTCTGCATTTTACCTATAAGTTAGCGGTTTTGGTAAGAATCAACATACATTTTAGTGCTCACTAATACCCTTATTATTGGTGATGTTGAATTATAAAGCAAGTCGCAGTCGGCTGATCAGACTTATTTTTAGGCCCGTTTTTATGTTTCTCACAAAAAACATGATTCTTAGTGCCTTGACTTCTTTGCGGGAAATGCAACAGTGTCTTCTTCAGAATAATCATTTTTGACATATATGGAAAAGTTTAGAAGAGAATAATAAGTGGTTCTATTGTAATACTTATGTTGTTTTAATGCGCCTTTCAGGGAGGAGGCAAGCAGAAAATTCGAACCTTGTAACTGGATCGCCCTCTCCCTTACCTAGTGACTGCGGCTCCCCTCCTTCTTGAATATTGTATTTTCCCTATACATCTTGTCGTCTTTAATAAAGATGTCCAAAGCAAACCAACCGGGCTTGTCTAGGAACGCTAGGAATTGGGAAGCGGAGACCGAGGAGCCTCGCTACACACTATTTTGAGCCATATTCATTTGTTCCTGATTTTCTTTTTGGTTCTATTCCTTGTTGCATATAAAAAATTCAGATTTTGCGGGCCATACCTTTTCTCTGCGGCATACGTTGTGTGCCGAGACTTCCCTGATGACACAAGTAGAAATAATACTCTGCCAGAATATGCATCGTTGACGTTTAGGAAGGCTTGGCGCTGCTAACGTAGTAGAGAGGCCAGGCCGCCCGGTAAGGGACCAATGGTGTAGTCCTAATTGGCTTGTTACCAAAGCCGAGAGTTTAACTAGCGATAAACATATTGCACACGGTTCTTAGGAAATGCCAAGAGCTTCATACCTTATCCGTGCCCCAGCAGTGTGTTAACTTCTAAGCCATTTTTGCTCATTATGCTGCAAGCATTGTTTGGGGGTCGACAGCGTCTTCTTGTTGCTTTATTAAAAGTAGTCGTAATCCACGATTCTACCATAAGCTGATGTTAAGTTTTATCAGATTTGGTAGCGAATTCAACCTCCAATACATCTTACTTTTACTTCCAAATTTATTTATTGTATAAGATTCTCTCTCTGCAATTTTTGGTACTGGTAGTTATTTACATTTAACGCCTGGTCATCACCGACCAGCCAGTTAGAACATCGTAGTTTCCTAAACAGCGGACTACTGCAGG